>NC_133237.1:5121955-5424682 GCF_040436345.1 Pagrus major
GTCTATAGGGTCTACCTGACCATCCAGGAGCCCCGTCTCTGTCGATTTTCCACCGTTTTTCTGTCCCTTAATCTTCTGGAATGGGTTAGATTGCGTTCCTGTTTCGCGCCTCTTGGTATTATACAATCTTCGATCAGTAGCAGCAATCATCCCCTGTTCTCTTAGTCGATTTTCAGCTTCCTCTGGGGTCTCGTAGATCATAGGTCCCCCATCTCCAAAGACTTTCAGTTTAGCTGGATATATCAGATGCATTTTCACATTTTTTCCCTTTAACATTCTTCTCAGTGGGGCATATCTGCTCCTCTCTTTCTGTATCTTGTTTGTGAAATCTTGGGAAAAGTAGATCCGTGTCTCGTCATATATGATTTTCTTCTTTGACCAAGCCACTTGTAAAACTTTTTGCCGTGTGTTCCAATGTTGGAATACTCAAATATCAAGTGTAATTTTATTTACCACATCATAAACACCATAAAACCTGACAACCCACAAAAATCAGAAAATGGAATGATCTCGTGGCCATGCATCATTTATTTTTCTCAAATGTCACCAGAAGAAGAGAGTTACATATCGCAGTGTTATGAATTACACTGGGTAATGACCTGTGACCACAATTAAGATATACAACTTGCACCATCCATGAAATATCACTGCTCTACTGCTGTGTTAGTCAAAGGGACCCTTTAAACGCAGTTAAACAGATCAAATAACATTGAACATTTTGGAGAACAAACATTTGTTGCTGGGGAGGTGCCCGTTTATTGTATTCTTTGTTCGAAGTCTGTATTTCAATTGACACAATTCTGTGTCCCAATGACAAAAATGCACCAGAGCCAATATTGATGAAATTGATTTATTACCTTTATTTTGTGCATTAGCTAATTTTTCTTACAAAATTAAGTCTGTCGCCTATTTCTACCGCAACATGTGCGCAGTTCTTGGCAAAAATCGACCTGAAAACGACCAGTAGACGGTCATATTGACATCAAGCCAGCACTTCACTACAGTTTTAATTTCTGTATGTGTAGAATATGTCACAGACATGAAGAGAATACACACAACAGGTGAGGGGCAGTTTTTTCCTGTGCACTCTCTTTCTTCACTTTCACCTTTCTTACACATTCTCTCCCTTAAGCATGTGCCCCATGTACAGAGGCTGAATCTGTGCCACAGTGGCCCAGGGTTCCAACCTGACCTTTGGCCTTTTTCTACATGTCATCCCCTTTCTTTCATCCCATTTCCTGTCATCCTCTAAAGCTATCCTTTAAAATATGTCCTTCCATGTTCCCTGCACCATTGGTACTAGTTGGCCCCTGCTGGTGGCTTTTCGGCCGATTGAGTATGTTGAATCAACAGCAGAACCCATCAGAAGAGAAGTCGCTCTGATTGGCTGTTCAGCTAATGGAATCAGTGCACAAAAGAGACAGGGGAAAAGATAGGCAAAGTTATTGTAGTATCCAAGATTTTAACCATTTAGCATGGTTTCTCCTTATTTTCAATACCACCTCTTTGCCAGTGCCTGTGACTTATTTACTATAAGTCTAAGTCTATACAATTATACTTTGAAACTTTTCAGACATATTCATTTAGAAGTTGGTATATTAGTGAGAGTGGTGTGAAAAAAATGCTGCTTTATCGTAACAACAGTTTGTACACCCACAGAAATGAGACTTCCAGTTTCCCTTTTTGAATGGAAAATACAGACTACAAGCTATTTGACTGATAGCTGTTGTCGGCAAACAACTTGTACAAGTCCAGTTTTTTGGCCAAGACACAGGTGATGTGAGGCGGCGCAACAGTCGGCCTTTGCTAGTTCTTTGATCTCAGTTTGGTGTGTCTGGGCCCTTAAGGATCTAAGTCCATGGCTCCAATTAAAATAAATTACAAGACTACAAGTTAAGCAAGGTGACATTCCCAGGTAACTCCTATCCCATGGGGCACGAGGCCTCAACAAACTCCATACATTGTTTCTTTGGCTAAATGTTGAGAATACAAATGTGAATATACAGTATGTCAGTGTTGTGTTGATTGTGTCCATTTATCTGGAAATATTGCATGACTCCATTTGTATATCTGTTGTTTCTTCTTTCAGAGGCTCTCACTGATTGCCAGCGCAAACTCAAGTTCAACCTGAGGAAAAAGTCTCAGCATTTGTTTGTGCAAGCCACAAAATGTGGGAAGCAGATGTTGATGAATGAGATCTACACTGAGCTCCATATCACAGATGAAAATGTGGAACGCACTGTCAATATAGGAGACTTACTTGAACTCTTACCTGGTCAAGATGGATCACTTAGAACATTAATGTTGAAAGGAGTGTCTGGTATTGGGAAAACAGTCACAACACAGAAGTTTGCCCTGGATTGGGCTGAAGACAAAGTTAACAACAACATACAGTTCATATTTCCATTCACTTTCCGAGAGTTGAATTTGCTTAAGGGAAAGAAATACAGCTGGGTGGAACTTCTTCATCACTTCTTTGCTGAAACCAAAGGAGCAGGAACATGCAGTTTCGATAAATTCCCGACTATGTTCATCCTTGATGGTCTGGATGAGTGTCAACTTGCTTTGGACTTTCACAACAACGACATCCTGACTGATGTCACTGACTCAGCTTCAGTGGATGTGCTGCTGACAAACCTCATCATGGGGAAACTGTTCCCTTCTGCCTTCGTCTGGATAACCACAACTCCTGAGGCAGCTGGTCGAATCCCTCGAGAGTCCATTGACATTGTGACAGAGGTGAGAGGGTTCACTGATCAAAAGAAGGAAGAGTACATCAGGAAGAGATTCAGGAACAAGGAACTGGCCAGCAGAATCATCTCCCACATCAAGACATCACGAAGCTTGCACATCATGTGCCACATCCCAGTCTTCAGTTGGATCACTGCGACAGTTCTGGAGGATATGTTGAAAACAGATGACAGAGGAGAGCTGCCCAAGACTCTGACTGAGATGTACACACACTTCCTGGTAGTTCAGTCCAAACTGGCAAATGTCAAAGATCATGGAAGAGCTGAGACAGATCCGATCTGGAACACAGAAACCAGCACGATGATTCTGTCCCTGGGGAAACTGGCTTTTGAGCAGCTGCAGAAAGGAAACCTGATCTTCTATGAAGCAGATCTAGTGGAGTGTGGCATTGACATCAGGGCCGCTTCTGAGTACTCAGAAGTAATCTCAGAGATATTCAAAGAGGATCATGGGCTGAACCAGGACAGACGTTTCTTCTTTGTCCATTTGAGCTTCCAGGAGTTTCTGGCTGCTGTTCATGTCATAGTGTCATTCATCAACTCAGGTATCAACCTCTTGTCTGAAGAACAATCAACCTCCAAACAGTCTGTGCTCATCACAGAGCAATCAGCAGTAAACCAACTCTACCAGTCAGCAGTCAACAAGACTTTACAGAGTACAAATGGACACCTAGACTTGTTCCTCCGCTTTCTCAGTGGTCTCTCACTACAGAACAATCAAGAACTACTCCAAGACCTATTGAAACAATCAGGAAGTAGCCTACAGAACAATCAAGACACAGTCCAGTACATCAAAAAGAAGATCATGGAGAATCCCTGCCCAGAGCGATGCATCAACCTGTTTCACTGTCTGAATGAACTGAAGGATCAGTCTCTAGTTGAGGAGATCCAACAGTACCTCAGTTCAGGATGTTTGTCCTCAGACAAACTGTCTCCAGCTCAGTGGTCAGCTCTGGTCTTCATCTTACTGTCATCAGAGAATGAGTTTGAGGTGTTTGACCTGAAAAAATTCTCTGCTTCAGAGGAAGGTTTTCTGAGATTGCTGCCAGTGCTTCAGGCTTCCTGTCGAGCTATGTGGGTTTACAACTTAGTACATATTAAATACTGTAATATTATGTTCTATTTTTAGGTTCTTGCTCATTCTTTCTTTGGTTATGACATCTTTAGGCTGAGTGGCTGTAACCTGTCTTTGAGAAGCTGTGAAGCTCTAGCCTCAGTTCTTGGCTCCAAGTCTTCTAAACTGAGAGAACTGGACCTGAGTTACAACCGCGTGATGGATGAAGGTCTCCAGGAGCTCACAAAGGGGTTGAAGAAACCACAATGCAAACTGGAGACTCTCAGGTATGCTTGCTTTAATGATGTAATAACATTTTACTTCTGTTTGTTAAGGTTTTTAAGGCATTTAAAATATATTGTTACACTTTATAGACTTTTTAGCTATGATAGTGGTGTGCCTCTTAGGGTAGCAAAGTCAGTTGGTTAGTCCACCACCTTGGTCCAGATATATTATCTGAAATATCTTAAAAATAATTAAAAAAATAAAATATTAAATTGATTGCCATGAAAAATGCTCATTTTCGTCGCGGGACTCGATATCTGACGATATCTACCAAACATGTGGCTATTTTGCTCGAAAAGTTAGGAGATCTAAGTTATGGATCTAACAAGGGAAATCAGTATGAATGCATTCTATTATCTGTCGATATCATTGAATTGTTCTGTTTGGTTGGTTGCCTTCTCTATGGCTGACTCTAACCCCTAGATTCCACCGGGACCGATCACAGCCAATGGTCGCCAGAGCTGTATCGCGGCCATTCTAGTCAATGCTCACATTTCCACAAGCTGCGCCACGGCACGTCTCAGCTTCTCCGAGTCTATTTTTTACAGAGGCGGAAAAACTGTTGCGTCAAGCTGAACCGAGCAGATCATGCCGGGCAGGAGGTCACACACAGGAACAGCATAGTGCATCCAATCAATTTTCAAAATAAAACACCCTGTACCATTTTGGGATCATGTTTCACTTCACTACATCGAACATTTAAGTACATTTACATTTAAGTACAAAGCCTACTTACCCATGGCAGAAGCACAGGATGTCTACTGTATCAGCCAGCACTACGCTCCGCTTCTGTAACGCCCTCGGTGGGATATGCAGTTTGCGTGGGGAACGAAGCAAAATAGCATTGCACACATAACATCATAGACACGTGCACGATGGAAACTGACACAAGCTCTAGTAATGTCTGTTTTTGGCAGTGCTTGAGCTGGAGTAGCTGACCAACCTATTAACTCATTCTCTGGAGCCACTTTTCACTGTAAGGGTGTCTCTAATTGTTGGTTGGAACAAGCAGGCCAACTGCTTGCTGCCACTGCTCCACTACCCGACATATCTGCTTCACCTAATGAGCCCAAAGACACCGCAGCTGCGGCAGCCCGGTGGTGTGTTTACCGTGAAACTACAGTTTACAAATCGCTGCATCAGCTGCGCCTTTGTGACAGCACAAAGCTTGCCCAACAAAATGTATTTGCAAGATCACTTAATCCTGTAATCTCGCAAATCCAGCTGCATTGCAAGGTGAGGAGCAGATAGCTATTTGAGTATGCCTAGAAGTATGAAGGCAGTGAAAGTCAGCGTCCCATATGTAAATATACCTGTGTGCGTGAATGAATATGTAGGGTGGTAAGTCAGCTGGCAGCATGATTTGGTCATACTGTTCATTCCTTTCAATCAAACTCAGAGATAAGCATAGGAGGCTTGTGCAGCTTGCCCCATTTTATTATGTATTGCGCAAGTCCTTATTTCTTCAAATGTCTACAATGAAGTGGTGAGTTTAAAGTTAGCATGACACAGACTCACAATGGCTACACCTTTGGGAAATATTAGAGGTCGAAATATACTGGAATTTTCCTTTAAGGGAAATCAACATTCTTTCAGACTGCACTTATTTTTAAAAATAATTGCCCATCGTGTTTCTTTTATTCTTCTTTAGGCTTTGTAACTGTAAACTGACATCCCAGAGTTGTGAAGCTCTGTCTTCAGTCCTCAGTTGCCAGTCCTCCAGTCTTAGAAGGCTGGACCTTACTAACAACCATCTGCAGGATTCAGGAGTGAAGCTGCTCTCTGTGGGATTGGAGAGTCCACACTGTAGACTGGAATCCCTCAGGTCAGCCAACCCTATGACTAACCACTTAAATGTGTTTTGAAGCCATTTAAAGTGTGACACTACCTAGTACTAGCTGGAAATCTTGTTTATGCAGATACAGACACCTATATTATGTCTAATTAAATAGAAAAACAGCATTTTAAAATGTATATTTGTCTCTAACACTTCTTATTTTTTAGATTGATTGGCTGTTCACTGACATGGAAATGCTGTGATGCTGTGGCCTTTTTCCTTAACTCCCAGTCCTCTTGTCTGAAACAGCTGGACCTAAGTATGAACACACTGCAGGATTCAGGACTGCATGTGTTCAGAACTGGACTGGAGAGTCCACACTGCAAACTGGAAACTCTCAGGTCAGCAGGTTACTGATAAAGCTTCTCACTTGGCTGCCATGTTGAAAATGGATGTAAGGAGGATGGAGAGAGACTCAAATGCGTAAAGATGCAGCCGATTGGTCGCAGCTACTGAAACAAAGAACAGTGTACAGTCATGTAGAGAGTAGAGTGTGACATCATTTTCTGCTCAGGAATCAATACGAAACAGTTTTTATTGACATCATTCATTCAATACAGGTACAATACTGATACAGAGTAGTTATCCGAAGGTATGAAAACCTGCCTTAAGTGACTGTTCTAACAATAGATGCTGTTTTTCCAATGTGACAATTCTTGCTCCTCTGCTCTTTTTCAAATGGACACCAAATGAGCATATGAAATCCCTGATGAACCCTTTAGTTGCTTGCCACACAAAAGAGGGTCACTGGCACTGGCTCAGTCTCTGAGGGTCTGAGACTGCGCCAGTGTTGATTTATATAAAGTCTCTGAGTTTAGTTCTAAAAGGGAAATATTAAATTTCCACCGTTTGGATCTTTCACCTAATGAATTGCACTCAGAGGTAGTTATGAGCCGATTGTGATCAGATAAAATCAGGATTTTTGTTTATAACTCCTTCCTCTTCAGGGTAAGCGCTTGTGACCTGTCAGGACAAAGCTGTGAAGCTCTGGCCTCGGTTGTCACCCTCCAGACCTCCAGCTTGCGAGTGCTGGACTTGACTTACAACAACCTAGAGGATTCAGGAGCCAAGTTCCTTTCTGCGGGACTGCAGAGTCCACACTGTACCCTGGAATGTCTCAGGTCAGCAGAGTGACATGTGTGCTATCTTTAGAGACTGTGGTTTTATTTTACAAGATTTACAAGATTTTACAATGATAATTTAAATAGTTGTGTTTGCAGACCCACCCCGTCTTTATATCATCATCATTAATTCTCATCCAGGTTGAGTCACTGTTTGCTGTCAGAGAGAAGCTGTGAAGCTCTGGCCTCAGCTCTCAGCTCTCAGCCCTCCAGTTTGAAAGAGTTGGACCTGAGTACCAACGACCTGCAGGATTCAGGAGTGAAGCTTCTTTCTGTTGGACTTGAGAGCCCTCAGTGTAGACTGGAAACTCTCAGGTTAGATTCCCATTTACACATAAAGCATCTCTCACATACATCACTGTTCATAAGTTTGGAATCACCTGTAACACTGATGTTTTTCTTCTTTTCTTCAATAATGGCTGTTTGAACATAGAAGAAAACTATAATTCAGACAACAAATGTAGTCTACATGGCCAACAGTCAGTTTAAAGCCTGACCATCACTGCCATATCAGCTTGTTGGACATCTAATCCTAAAAATGTTTTCAATTCAGTTCAGTTTAGGAGTCAAAGTCAGGCCGATCTGACAAGTTTAAAACCCGTATATACCTGCATGATATCCTCCCAGGTTATCTGGCCCCTACTTGTTTATGAGGTCTTTATCTCCATAATCAAGGGCTTTGAGAGGAGGGTCAGCAGGCCAGGCTCGAATTCAAGTCTCTCAGGCTGGTATTGAGATCAGGACAGGGTGGAAGTGGAGCGAAGCAGATACTGTCTTCGAGTTGCATCTAAAGCACAGGGTGCTGGTGGTGAAGTGTCTCTTGGAAGGTCTTGCCAATATAGCAGGAGAGAGAGCCAGCTGGATAGTTGGAATGCTGCAGCATGGTGCCTGGACATAAGGGGAGCAAGCAGTTTCATCGACTAATGTGTTGACCCTAGATCATTACTGAACCACAATGGTGTAATAAGGCTCTAAGTATTTTGGGAACCAGCTTTTATTTTGGCCCTCTGCAGTTTACTCTGTGGTCAAATTGAATAGATATAAACACTTTAACAGTGGTAACCCTAGATTAACCTTCTATTTCTGTTTTGAAGTTTTAAGC
The DNA here is from genome assembly GCF_040436345.1 of Pagrus major. Taxonomy (NCBI): domain Eukaryota; kingdom Metazoa; phylum Chordata; class Actinopteri; order Spariformes; family Sparidae; genus Pagrus; species Pagrus major. The sequence continues at coordinate 5,130,105 of NC_133237.1, forward strand.
AACACAACCTGTTAAATCCAGCTTGTTATGGGCAGCATTGCCTGTCACAGTCTGCTCATCTCCTGTCTGCTGGTATCATTCCACTCACCTGTCTCTGCTTCAATCTGCCAATCAGACACCCCCCCCTCATCAAGTCAACTCCACTCACCTGTGCTCTCTGCTCTGCTCTGGCTGCATTTAAGCCCCAGCTCCACTCTCACTCATTGCCAGATTGTTCTAGATGCTTGCACCAGACTCTCCAGCGATTTTCTGCCTGATCTCCCGGTTCCGACCCTGCTTGCCTCTGACTATCCTGCCTGACCGATCTCCTGGATATTACCTCAGCCTTCTGTCTTCGACCATGAGTTTCGCCTATCCCCTCCTGGTTGCACACCTGCTCGGCTCTGCGGCTACACAGCCCACCACTGGACCTGTCTGCCTGCTAGGTAATCCACCTGTTGCCAGCTTTGCTTTCAGTCAGCGACGCCAGACTCACTCCTTCACTGTTCTCGCAGATCACTGTGAGCCAAGACTTTTCTCCCCATCACTGTATAAACTGTTTAAGACTCCGGTGATAAATAAAAGTCATTACCGACTGATATCCTGTCTGCCTGTGCTGCTTTTGGGTCCTCACCATACCCGTGACAGTACAATCTGGCCAGACATGGACCCAGCACACACGGCTATGGATCGCCTGGAGAAGGTAGAGGCGATGCTCCAGCACCACGAGGCGCTGCTACTGTCAAACTCCGCAGATGTCCGACTGGCAGTGGCTAAACAGGAGCAGGCGTTTACCTCGCTAGCCTCGCAGGTCCAACAGCTCGCCGCAGCTTTTGCTCAAGCTGTCCCTCTGCCTCCGGAACCAGTCCAGCCTCCACCAGCTCCGTCTGCCTCTGCCTCTGCCTCTGCCTCTGTCTCTGCCTCTGCCTCTGCTTTCGCCTCGGAGCCTCGTGTGGGGGTTCCTGAACGCTACGCCGGGGACGCGGAGGGCTGCCGCCCGTTCCTCACGAACTGCTCCATCCTGTTCGCTCTCCAGCCCCACACCTTCGCTTCTGAGGACGCCAGGGTGGCGTTCACTGTGAATCATCTGACGGGGCGCGCTCGGCTGTGGGGAACAGCCGAGTGGGAGCGTCGCACTCCAGCGTGCTCCTCTTTTCAAGCCTTCGTCGCCGAGCTCCGCAAGGTGTTCGGAGAAGCTTCCCGAGGTCCGGATGCTTCTGGAGGGCTTCTGGGTCTGAACCAAGGGACTCGTTCAGTGGCCGATTACTCCATCCACTTCCGCACCCAGGCTAGCTCCAGTGAGTGGAACCAGGCTGCCCAGTGCGACGCCTTTCTGATGGGGCTCGCTGACTACATTAAGGACGAACTAATTTCTTACGAACTCCCCACCACTCTCGACGGCATCATCGAGCTGGCATCCCGCATCGATCGGCGCATTCAAGCGAGACAGCGGGAGAAACATCAGGGGCTCACGGGACGACGCCAGCCCGCCCCGTCACCAGCAGCTTCCGGGGTATCGACGCCTCCTGGCAGCCGGCCTTCAGGGGAGCCTGAACCCATGCAGGTTGGTCGGGCCAGCCTAACTCCTGAAGAGAGGAGGAGACGCCGCGAGGGGAACCTCTGCCTGTATTGTGGCCAAGCCGGACACTTTGTTTCCCGGTGTCCACTAAAAGGTCGGGCTCACCAGGAAGGGAGGAGTTCCTGGTGAGTCATACATCTAGCTCCTCCCCCAGCTCACGATCCCTGTGCCAGGTCCGCCTGCTACTGCCTGAGGGATCCCAGACCCTCGCCACCCTCATTGACTCTGGCTCTGATGCCAACATTATGGACTCGAACCTAGCTCTGCAGCTGGGTGTCGGTCGGATTCCCCTGCCAGCTCCAGTTTCCACCAACGCTCTGGATGGCCGACTTCTTGGAACAGTGACCCACCTGACAGCGCCTATACGGATGTTAATTTCCGGGAACCACCATGAAACACTCCAGTTTCACATCCTGCACTCTCCTCGCCATCCTCTCCTCCTGGGGTTCCCATGGCTCCGACGGCACAATCCACATCTCGATTGGACCACAGGGGCGATCCTGGGGTGGAGCTCATCTTGTCACCAGGTCTGCCTCAAACAAGCCGCCGCACCACAACCTTCTGCCGGGACCAGTTCTTCCACCGATGTGCTGGGGGTCCCGGCTGAGTATCTGGACTTCAGGGAGGTCTTCAGTAGGGCCAAAGCAACCTCCCTTCCCCCACATCGGCCCTATGACTGCGCCATTAACCTCCAGCCCGGTGCCACGCCGCCCAGAGGACGCCTGTATTCTCTGTCCGTTCCTGAGAGGGGGGCGATGGAGAAATACATCAACGATGGTCTAGCGGCGGGCATCATCCGTCCCTCCTCGTCTCCGGCTGGAGCCGGGTTCTTCTTCGTGGAGAAAAAAGACAAGACACTCCGCCCCTGCATTGATTATCGGGGATTAAATGACATTACCATCAAGAACCGGTACCCCCTGCCTCTCATCTCCTCAGCTTTCGAGCTCCTAGAGGGGGCCACCATCTTCACCAAGCTTGACCTGCGCAACGCCTATCACCTGGTCCGGATCCGCGAGGGGGACGAGTGGAAGACGGCGTTCAATACCCCCACTGGTCACTACGAGTACCTGGTGATGCCCTTCGGCCTCACCAACGCCCCTGCTGTCTTCCAGGCCCTGGTGAATGACGTGCTCAGGGATATGCTCAACAAGTTTGTCTTCGTGTACCTTGATGATATCCTGATCTTCTCCCGCTCCAGAGAGGAACATGTGCATCACGTCCAGAAGGTCCTCCAACGTCTCCTGGAAAACTCCCTGTTCGTCAAGGCCGACAAATGTGAGTTTCATGCCTCGTCTGTCTCCTTCCTGGGGTACGTCGTAGGGAGGGGGACCGTGGAGATGGACTCAGCCAAGGTTTCTGCCGTCACCACTTGGCCCACCCCTGATTCCCGTAAGCAGCTTCAACGTTTTCTGGGCTTCGCCAACTTCTACCGGAGGTTCATCAGGGGCTACAGTTCGGTGGCGGCCCCCCTCACAGCTCTTACCTCCTCCAAGGTGCCCTTTCTCTGGTCCACGGCCGCCAATGACTCTTTTCAGGCCCTGAAGACACGATTCACCTCTGCCCCCATCCTCCAAATGCCGGACCCTGAAAGGCAGTTCGTGGTCGAGGTGGACGCTTCTGACTTAGGAGTGGGGGCCGTCTTGTCCCAGAGAGCGGCCTCCGACCAGAAGTTGCACCCCTGCGCCTTCTATTCCCGACGTTTGACCCCGGCAGAGAGGAATTATGACATTGGGAACCGAGAGCTCCTCGCCGTCAAGTTGGCTTTGGAAGAGTGGCGACACTGGCTCGAGGGGACTAAACTGCCGTTTCTGGTATGGACAGACCATAAGAACCTTGAATACCTCCGGTCCGCTAAGAGACTGAACTCCCGCCAGGCCCGATGGGCACTCTTCCTGACCCGCTTCAACTTTTCCCTCTCCTATCGACCGGGGTCCCGCAACGTCAAGCCCGACGCCCTGTCCCGTCAGTTCTTTGAAGAGGAGAGGGACAGGGCCGACCCAGACACTATCCTGCCTTCTTCCCGTCTGGTGGCCACACTCACCTGGGAGATCGAGGAGAGGGTCAGGGCCGCCGCCCAAGACCAGCCCGGACCCAGCGCTTGTCCTCCCAACCATCTGTTCGTCCCGCCTGACCTCCGATCCGAGGTTCTACAATGGGCCCACAGCACTCGACTTACCTGTCATCCAGGGATCCAACGGACCAAAGACGTTGTGCAGCGGCGGTTCTGGTGGACATCACTGGACGAGGACGTTCGTGAGTTCGTTAATGCCTGTCCCACCTGCAACCAGCACAAGCCGGCTCACCATGCTCCTGCCGGTCTTCTACATCCCCTGCCTGTACCTCATCGTCCCTGGTCGCACATTTCTTTGGACTTCGTCACCGGTCTACCACCATCCAGCGGCAATACAACTATCCTAACGGTGGTAGATTGGTTCAGCAAGATGGCACATTTCGTGCCCCTGCCCAAACTTCCATCTGCCAAAGAGACGGCGAAACTACTCCTCCTCCACGTCATCCGTCTCCACGGCATCCCAGTGGACGTGGTCTCTGATCAGGGTCCCCAGTTCGCCTCAGTATTCTGGAGGGAGTTCTGCTCGCTCCTGGGAGCCACCGTCAGCCTGTCCTCGGGGTACCACCCCCAGTCCAACGGCCAGACCGAACGCAAGAATCAGGAGATGGAAACGGCACTACGCTGCATGACGTCTCAAAACCCTACTTCCTGGTCCGAACAGCTTTTATGGGTAGAATACGCCCACAACACATTGACCAGCTCTGCCACCGGTCTCTCTCCCTTTGAGTGCACCTATGGGTTCCAGCCACCGCTCTTTCCTGCACTGGAAAAGGAAGCATCCTGCCCCTCTGTCCAGGACTTCATCCGCCGTTGTCACAGGACCTGGACCCGAGCCAGGGCGGCTCTACTCCGGGCCGCTGACCGCTACACCGCGGCCTCCAATCGCCACCGCTCCAAGGCCCCGGACTACCAACCGGGGCAGAAGGTTTGGCTCTCTACACGTGATCTTCCCCTCCGGGTGGAGTCCAAGAAACTGGCTCCATGCTTCATCGGCCCATTCGAGATCCAAGAGATCGTCAACCCGGTGGCAGTGAGGCTCAAACTTCCTAGATCCATGCGAGTTCATCCCACGTTTCACGTCTCTAAGGTAAAACCAGTCCAAGAGAGCGCCCTGGTTCCTGCCACACCGCCTCCACCGCCTCCTCGCCTCATCGATGGAGGTCCCTCCTACACTGTCCGTCGCCTCCTGCAGTCTCGCCGGCGTGGGAGGGGATTCCAGTACTTGGTGGACTGGGAGGGTTACGGCCCTGAAGAAAGGTCCTGGGTCCCTGGGAGGGACATCTTGGACCACAACCTCATCAGGGACTTCCATCGACGCAACCTCACTCAGACATCCAGACCCAGGCCACATCCCAGACCACATCCTCCGTCGGAGTCCCCGAACGACAGCGACGACGCCAAGGACAGGGCGGGCCCCCCCTACTCTGAGGAGGATGACGACGACACCCTCCCCGGGACCAGGGAGGTGGAGATGGACGCTGGACTCTCGGACGAGTATTAGCCCTCCTCCAGGTCCCCCGCCTCCCACCCAGCTTGGTCCATTCTTCTTGGGACGTCGAGAGCCGTCCCTTGAGGGGGGGGGTTCTGTCACAGTCTGCTCATCTCCTGTCTGCTGGTATCATTCCACTCACCTGTCTCTGCTTCAATCTGCCAATCAGACACACCCCCCTCATCAAGTCAACTCCACTCACCTGTGCTCTCTGCTCTGCTCTGGCTGCATTTAAGCCCCAGCTCCACTCTCACTCATTGCCAGATTGTTCTAGATGCTTGCACCAGACTCTCCAGCGATTTTCTGCCTGATCTCCCGGTTCCGACCCTGCTTGCCTCTGACTATCCTGCCTGACCGATCTCCTGGATATTACCTCAGCCTTCTGTCTTCGACCACGAGTTTCGCCTATCCCCTCCTGGTTGCACACCTGCTCGGCTCTGCGGCTACACAGCCCACCACTGGACCTGTCTGCCTGCTAGGTAATCCACCTGTTGCCAGCTTTGCTTCCAGTCAGCGACGCCAGACTCACTCCTTCACTGTTCTCGCAGATCACTGTGAGCCAAGACTTTTCTCCCCATCACTGTATAAACTGTTTAAGACTCCGGTGATAAATAAAAGTCATTACCGACTGATATCCTGTCTGCCTGTGCTGCTTTTGGGTCCTCACCATACCCGTGACATTGCCAACCATACACAACAACCTCATGTCTCACTCACATGTAAGAAAACAACAAACATGGCTATTATTAGTATTGACTGCTGTCAAGCTATTATGTAAGTACCTTCTCTGCCATTCTTGTGCCACTAGCTTGCTATAGCTTTAGCAATACATTTGTCTAGCCCTGAGGAACACTCCGGTCATACACAATAAATGCAGGCAGGCAGGTATGTAGACAGACAGACAGGTAGACTGTCCATTTGTTTCATATAGGCTGAACAAGATGATTGGATGGGCTTATCAGGGCATTTGGTTTACTGATTGCTGTCAGGATTTAAGAGATTTTATACAAATATAACAGAAATGCTTTTAGAATAACTTTCCAACCCTAATGTCAGTATCAAACAACACATTTCTGGTTTCTAGCTTGTTCTGGGCAGCATTGGACACTTGACACTGAAACAAGAATCTGTTCCTGTTTAAATCTGCAAAGGCTTTGATGGTTAGCCTCCATCTTTTACCAGTGACTGGTGATTTGTCATATTGTCTATTTACAAAGATGACTTTCTACAACCTCAAAGCATGAAAGACCATTCAAAAATATGGTAAACAACAAATAGCTAACTATGCATCAATGTTTATAGGCTGTCAGGCTGCCTGGTCACAGAGGAAGGCTGTTGTTCTCTGGCCTCAGCTCTGAGCTCCAACCCCTCCCATCTGAGAGAGCTGGACCTGAGCTACAATCATCCAGGAGACACAGGGGTGACACTCCTCTCTGCTGGACTGAAGGATCCACAGTGGAGACTGGACAATCTCAAGTATGTCTCAATGAGGGCGGATAGCTTACACCTGTTCTTAGATAGGGGCAGAGAAATATTGAAATATAATTCAGTTATTACATGTAACAATTACTACAAGTGATTTTAAATTGGGAAAATGATTGGAAACCACTGGACAAACCTTTGTGGAAAAAACAAACAAAGTGTAAAATTATTGCTCAGATACTGTGACTTTGGTGAGAACAGTATTATTATAACTGATAGAAAGGTCTGCAACAACTTATATAATAAGACTCTGGGTTGTTTGGCATAATTTGAATTCATCTTGGAAGATTTTTTTCTGATGAAGGATATGTAATGCTCTTATTTATACAGTCACAGATAGTATTATGGTTGCCCTGAAGTGCAAAACACAATACCATTGCAGAAAATTTGAATATATATATATATAAGAAAACAACAAAACTATAGAATAAATAGAATTTTAGAGAACACAACATCAAATTGAAAAAACAAACAAATAGTATGTTGTTATGTTTTTTGAAATATTGTGTTTTCTGTTTTGCTGTTGTGCTTTAAGAAATGTTGTTGTGTTTTGTGGAACGCTGTTTCTTAGTTGTCATTGTGTCTGCACCTCAGGGCCTCTGTAGATTTGTTTTTGATCCTTTTCCCATTCTTTCAGAGTGGACCATGGTGGAGAGCAGAGGTTACAACGTGGCCTGCAGAAGTGTATGTATTTTAGTGACTACCATTGACTGTATAAAGTATAGTATATAGTATATATTGCACACAAACATAAGACAAATGATGGTGTCTTCAATACATTATGTTAAAGATAATATATTACATGTTTTATCTGTGGATTCATATGAAATATTAGCATATTGTCACATACATTACCAATGTATCTATTTGGGGTGATGAAAGTTGGAAGTGACTGCTTTGTGCCTGTTCATAGCACAGCACTACACTATATGTGTATGTGTGCACTGTATATTGTTCACTAAACATTAGACTATAAGAAGAGTCTTCTGTTGCTTTATCTTGTCTTATTCTTTCCATCAGATGCCTGTGAACTCACACTGGACCCAAACACAGCACACAGACAGCTTAAACTGTCTGAGGACAACAAACGGGTGGAATATGTGAGGGAGGAACAGTGTTATGGCTTTCATCCAGAGAGATTTGATTGCTTCAAACAGGTGCTGTGTAGAAACAGTTTGACTGGCCGCTGTTACTGGGAAATTGAAACTAAGGGAAACTTCGACATAGCAGTGACTTACCGAGGAATCAGCAGGAGAGGAAGTGGTGATGACTGCCAATTTGGGGGGAATGACAAGTCCTGGAATCTGCAGTTCTACAATCAGCCCACTCTTTGGCACAATAACACAGCAACAGAGATACGTACCAGGTTCCAAGCCAGTAACAAAGTAGCAGTGTATCTGGACTGGCCTGCTGGCTCTCTGTCCTTCTACAGAGTCCACTCTAACGTACTGGAACATGTCTACACTTTCTACTCCAGATTCACTGAACCCCTTTACCCTGGGTTTGGCCTCGCGTATAAGTCTCTTGCATCGTTCATCTCTTGTTCCTCACTGTCTCTGTGTCAGAAACATGAGGGAACAGCATCTGTCAGACAGTGAGTGCAGAATTCTGATATATATTCTGTTTTCCGCTATAAATCTCCAGAGGTGTTGATTAAGAAATAAAATACCCATTTCAGGGTGACCTTTGAGGATATTAGGTTTGCATCATTCAGTAAATTAATACCACTCCACTATAGCAAAGAAATAGTGAAAGATGAGTCAGTGAGATAAAACACTGGATTACTTGCACATGGTGTGGTAGAGTGGTAGTTTCTGAATGTACATACATTACACGTTTAATTAAAACTGGGGTTTATTATCATGTTTATCTTAATGATTACAACAGAAGAGAAAGATCTTCATTGACTGATTTTTTTGTTTGTTTTTTACACATAAACAAACTAAATAAACAAACTGTCTTCATTTTCATGACTGAATAAACTGAATAAACAAACTGACCTTAAAGGACAACACAACTTCATACTGTTTTACTTTGTTTATATGTGGCGGACCCTGCCACCTTTCTAGCTTCAAACAATGTTCTGGGGACCTTATTTCCTCTGAGAACAACTTGCTTACTCAGCTATGGGGAAAATATTAATATAAATATAAGTTTAAAAAACAAAACATTTCTGACTTTGTATTATTACTTCATTAATTTTGAAAATATAATGAGTTTGAATTTCTCTAAAATTGAATGTGAGTGTGATTTAGGTAGACTTGGGGCTGTCGGTAATATTACAGCAAATAACAGCACTGTTTGTGTTTTGTAAGACTACTTCAGTAAGATAAAGCAGATAACTAAAATAATGTGTTATTTAGGAGATTGATAACTCGAAAAAATTGTTTGTTGATTCGGTGTTCCTGCTGTTTGTCTTCAGTTATGGCATTGTACTGCTTTTAAAAAGATATGATATGTAATGACATGTAAGATTTCTGCAATAAAGTGTCTAAAAATAACTAGACCTTTGTTATATAATTTTAATATTTGTTGTGTACTTACATTATCACAAATATTTCCAACATTGTTCAAACCCAGAAGAATCCATAAGTTACTGAAGATAATGCTGCATTTCATTTGGTCGCCTGTCATGGTAACATCCAGGACAGAGTCATAGGGGGAGGAAGGAAGATGGCAAATGAGACTCGACATGACATGAGTCAAAAGTAAAACATTACCATGTCCATTTGTACCTGAGTCATGTCAGATGAGTTTTTATCAGCAGTGGTTGTTTGATGTTGTGTTCACAACCAGCGAGTGTACATGCACTTTTTAATCCCAAATGTTAAAAAGTAATCTCTCAGCTCTCCTTCCATTGTAAGTGGCTCCAGATGAGAGCAGAATCCAACATGAATCCAGATGTTTACTCCTCCAGAAGGTCTGGCTCTGCAGCTGACTCTCTCCTTCAGCATTTAAATGTAGTGTGACTAACTGAATGAAATTGGATTAATGATTTAATTAAATGACTTATTTATTTAATTTAATGAAAATTGTTTCAGGAAAACAAATTACAGGCAACAGACAAAACAATGGCAAAAGGTTTACTATGTTAGAAAGTTTGTTGCAACTTCAGTGTCATTGTAGAAAGGATTGTTCTCCGAACCATGACAACAGCATCATTTTGCACCGTTTCTGGTGATTATACATTAATAACAACAGAATTATAAATATTATATTCCAATCCTACACACTGGACATTTAAGAGAAATAGTGGGAGAGGAGGAATATTGCAACATGTTCTCATCCCCGGTCATCAAATGTCTACACTGCTTTATCAACCAACCCACTCTGATATATCTGTAAACAAGCAATAGCAAAAGGCATTTACACAGACAGACCCCAAAAAGGGCTTTAATCCCTGTCCTTTTGCCCTCTGACTCAACAAGTGCCCCCTTGGATGGTGTCAATTGTATTAGGCTAATTTTGTTATTATTATTATTATTATTATTATTATTATTATTGTATATCAGTGGCACTGAACAATGTTGGTACCAATCTAGTGTTAGAAAACGCTTCTACTTTCATCAGAAGCAGGTCTTACACAGAGTGATGTGTACTTTGATATTTTCCTTATTTGACAGTCGGCCCAGACACATACCTTTCCTTTATCGAATGTTAGGCCTGCTTGTTTCACACCGATATTCTCCAGACAGTAGAAACATCAAAGATAACCCATATAAAATATCAGAAGTAATATATGAATTTGAGTCTGTACTGCGTTAGCTCAAGGGTTTACGGTATCTGTCCTCCACAGCTGCCTGCAGAATGTATGTTAACCTTATGTTATGATGAATTATTTAATACAGCCATCTGAATGTAGCAAATCTGATATATCATTGCATCTTGTTTGAGGAAGTGATGCGCATTTTCATAGAGCAGAGTGCAATTTAAGTGAGAATTTAATGAATTCAATTATTTATTTAAACTATTGAAGTTTGTTGCAACTTCATTGTCATTGTAAGAATGATTGCATCCAAAATATGACAGCAGCCTCATTGAAAAACATGAAAAATATGGTGACCCGTCATTTACCATCTCCAGAAATGTGAATTCAGTAAAACATACTTACTACTACTCACCCAGTATGAAGACAGACAGATGGATATGGATAATATGGATGATATAATCTCGCTGCTGGTATTTTGCAGGAGAAGCAATAGTGAAGAAGTGATTTTTATGCTCTACCATTTTATGACTGTTTAGAGAACACTTTCAAATAAAAATAATAAATAAAATTATTCTTGACTTGCAGTAAAGTCTGTATTCATGATCAAGCCCCAACCAGCTTGTGGTCCCTTCTGCACCCTCTGAGCCCTTTAAGTTGATAAAACTGTCTTGATACACATACCCATGTGTAGAAACAGTGCATTAATGATTAATATTTATTAGTATAGTTGCAAAACACGGAACCTTGATGCCCTTCGGACTTTTCTCTCTCTCTTTATCATTCTCTCTATACTTCCAGTGGCAGCAGGTATTCACCATGAAAAGGTATTGTGCACAACATTTTACAATTCATAGTATATCTGTCTTTAACTATTTTAATATATAGTAGAGGGTATTGATTTTATTAGTGTTTGTTTCCTCAAACATATTCATTTTTTCTCTTATAGTGTAGATAATGTGGTTACAGTTCAACAAATAGACACTTTTATCTTTATTCTGTCATAAAAACTGTCATTTAATTGTTTTAAATGTGTAATATTAGATACTGATTTTTATTTTAATACTTTTATGAAGTTATTGTACGTTGGCTGTTTTGATTTTGATGTTTGATCCTCTCTCACGGCTGTCATTTCAAGGTGACTACAACTACACAGAAGCAAGCTTGACCTTTTCAGAGCCACCATTCAAGCCTACAGCTGGTCAGTATTCAATACTAAAGATTTTAAGTGTTCCCTTAATTTAGCAAAAAAGTGGGCTATGTTATTTCAAACTAAGACTATAAGTTAGAATATGCAATTTTCACCATTCTTTTGTAAAGTGTCTTTATAGACTCACAACTTTATGGGAGTACAATATTAAAATCGATCAAATAAATGTTAACAAGTTTAGTTTATATTATGTAATGTTTAATACATTAATACCAGTGTTGGTTAGTGTGCCCAAACTGTAGTATGGCTTTAATAGTACATAGCATACTTCCGTGTATGAACTGATGTTAATGATTGCACCCTTATGTTAAACTGTTACCAAGGTTTATTGGTATTGCAGTGAAAGGAAACCATGGCAACACCTGCAGAGCTGCTGGCAACCTTAGAGGATTTGGCAGATGAAGAGTTTAAAAAGTTCAAATGGTTCCTGCAGCAGGCTGACATCTTAGAGGGCTTCCCAGCAATTCCAAGGAGCCTTTTAGTGAATGCAGACAGGATGGACACAGTGGATGAAATCACTGACACCTATGACAAAAATGCAGTGGAGGTGACCATCAAAGTTTTGAAGATGATCAAAAAGAATGATTTGGTGCAACGTTTATCAAATATCAACTCAACATCCAAAGGTAAGTACACTTATAATAAATAAATCTCATGGCCACGCCTCATTAAATTGTGGCCATGCATTATTATATTTTTTTCAAATGTCACCAGAAGAAGAGAGTTACATATCGTAGTGTTATGAATTACACTGGGTAATGAGCTGTGACCATGATTAAGATATACAACTTGCATCATCCATGAAATATCACTGCTCTACTGCTGTGTTAGTCAACGGGACCCTTTAAACACAGTTAAACAGATCAAATAACATTGAACATTTTGGAGAACAAACATTTGTTGCTGGGGAGGTGCCCGCATATGGTATTCTTTGTTGGAAGTCTGTATTTGTATTTTGAGTACAATTCTGTGTCCCACTGACAAAAATGCACCGGAGCCAATATTGATGAAATTGATTTATTACTTTTTATTTTTGCATTGCCCCATTTTTCATTCAAACTTAAGTCTGTCGCCTATTTCTACTGCGAAATGCTCACAGTTCTTGGCAAGAATCGACCTGAAAATGACCTGTAGACGGTCATATTGACATCACGCCAGCACTTCACTACAGTTTTAATGTCTGTATGTGTAGAATATGTCACAGACATGAAGAGAATACACACAACAGGTGAGGGGTAGTTTTTTCCTCTGCACTCTCTTTCTTCACTTTCACCTTTCTTACACATTCTCTCCCTCCCTCCAGCTTTCTTGCTCTTTTGAAGGGGATAAAGGATAATCATCATATTTATTGATAATTATCATAAGTGACCTCTGTGTAAACAGATAGGGCAGGCAGGAGCCGCGCTGCGGCAGCAACCCAGCCTATGTGAACGCAAACACACGAGTGAGCAGCAGCAGTTCAGCAACGCAGCCACCACACAATGCACAGGCATCCAGTGTGTCCAGCCCGTTAAGGCTCATGTCTTCCACTTCCACCTCTGTGTTGACAGAGACAGTATCCTCAGACCAGCTATTAGCAGTAACTATGCAAGTGCAGTGACAAAGACATGATCTCTCACGTACTTCCAACTGGTTAGCCCCACCACTCATAATCAGTAGAGGCATAAGCAGGTGTCAGTGGCAACTTAAGGTGCTGACAAGAATTTCCTTGCACCATCCAGGCACCTCAGTTATATGTCATCTGACTTAATAGCTGGAGCTTATCTTTTTTTTATTAAGCATGTGCCCCATGTACAGAGGCTGAATCTGTGCCACAGTGGCCCAGGGTTCCAATCTGACCTTTGGCCTCTTGCTACATGTCATTCCCCTTTCTCTCATCCCATTTCCTGTCATCCTCTAAAGCTATCCTTTAAAATATGTCCTTCCATGTTCCCTGCACCATTGGTACTAGTTGGCCCCTGCTGGTGGCTTTTTGGCCGATTGAGTATGTTGAATCAGCAGCATAACCCATCAGAATAGAAATCACTCTGATTGGCTGTTCAGTGTGTCTGGGCCCTTAAGGATGTAAGCCCATGGCTCCAATTACAGTAAGTTACAAGACTATGAGTTAAGCAAGATGACACTCCCAGGTAACTCCTATCCTATGGGGCACGAGGCCTCAACAAACTCCATACATTGTGTCTTTGGCTAAATGTTGGGAATACAAATGTGAATATACAGTATGTCAGTGTTGTCACGATTGTGTCCATTTATCTGGAAATATTATATTACTCCATTTGTATATATGTTGTTTCTTCTTTCAGAGGCTCTCACTGATTGCCAGCGCAAACTCAAGTTCAACCTGAGGAAAAAGTTTCAGCATTTGTTTGTGAAAGCCACAAAATCTGGGAAGCAGATGTTGATGAATGAGATTTACACTGAGCTCCATATCACAGATGAAAATGTGGAACACACTGTCAATATAGGAGACTTACTTGAACTCTTACCTGGTCAAGATGGATCACTTAGAACATTAATGTTGAAAGGAGTGTCTGGTATTGGGAAAACAGTCACAACACAGAAGTTTGCCCTGGATTGGGCTGAAGACAAAGTTAACAACAATACACAGTTCATATTTCCATTCACTTTCCGCGAGTTGAATTTGCTTAAGGGGGATAAATACAGCTGGGTGGAACTTCTTCATCACTTCTTTGCTGAAACCAAAGGAGCAGGAACATGCAGTTTCGATAAATTCCCGACTATGTTCATTCTTGATGGTCTGGATGAGTGTCAACTTGCTTTGGACTTCCACAACAACGAGATCCTGACTGATATCACTGACTCAGCTTCAGTGGACGTGCTGCTGACAAACCTCATCATGGGGAAACTGTTCCCTTCTGCCTGCGTCTGGATAACCACAACTCCTGAGGCAGCTGGTCGAATCCCTCGACAGTCCATTAAAAAGGTGACAGAGGTGAGAGGGTTCACTGATCCAAAGAAGGAAGAGTACATCAGGAAGAGATTCAGGAATAAGGAACTGGCCAGCAGAATCATCTCCCACATGAAGACATCACAAAGCCTTCACATCATGTGCCACATCCCAGTCTTCTGTTGGATCACTGCGACAGTTCTGGAGGATGTGTTGAAAACAGATGACAGAGGAGAGCTGCCCAAGACTCTGACTGACATGTACACACACTTCCTGGTAGTTCAGTCCAAACTGGCAAATGTCAAAGATCATGGAAGAGCTGAGACAGATCCGATCTGGAACACAGAAACCAGCACGATGATTCTGTCCCTGGGGAAACTGGCTTTTGAGCAGCTGCAGAAAGGAAACCTGATCTTCTATGAAGCAGATCTAGTGGAGTGTGGCATTGACATTAGGGCCGCTTCTGAGTACTCAGAAGTAATCTCAGAGATATTCAAAGACGATCATGGGCTGAACCAGGACAGACGTTTCTTCTTTGTCCATTTGAGCTTCCAGGTGTTCCTGGCTGCTGTTCATGTCATAGTGTCATTCATCAACTCAGGTATCAACCTCTTGTCTGAAGAACAATCAACCTCCAAACAGTCTGTGCTCATCACAGAGCAATCAGCAGTAAACCAACTCTACCAGTCAGCAGTCAGCAAGACTTTACAGAGTTCAAATGGACACCTGGACTTGTTCCTCTGCTTTCTCAGTGGTCTCTCACGACAGAATAATCAAGAACTACTCCAAGACCTATTGAAACAATCAGGAAGTAGCCTACAGAGCAATCAAGACACAGTCCAGTACATCAAAAAGAAGATCAGGGAGAATCCCTGCCCAGAGCGATGCATCAACCTGTTTCACTGTCTGAATGAGCTGAAGGATCAGTCTCTAGTTGAGGAGATCCAACAGTACCTCAGTTCAGGATGTTTGTCCTCAGACAAACTGTCTCCAGCTCAGTGGTCAGCTCTGGTCTTCATCTTACTGTCATCAGAGAATGAGTTTGAGGTGTTCGACCTGAAAAAATTCTCTGCTTCAGAGGAAGGTTTTCCGAGATTGCTGCCAGTGGTTCAGGCTTCCCGTCGAGCTATGTGGGTTCACAACTTAGTACATATTAAATACTGTAATATTATGTTCTATGTTTAGGTTCTTGCTCATTCCTTGTTTGGTTTTGACATATTTAGGCTGAGTGGCTGTCACCTGTCTCAGAGAAGCTGTGAAGGTCTGGCCTCAGTTCTTGGCTCCAAGTCTTCTAATCTGAGAGAACTGGACCTGAGTTACACCGGTTTGGGAGATGTCCGTGAGCTCATAAGGGGGTTGAAGAATCCACAATGCAAACTGGAGACTTTCAGGTCTGTTTGCGTTATCGACATAATAACATCTTAATTCTGTTTGTTAAGGTTTTGTAGGTATATAACATATATTTTTACATTTCATAGACTTTTTAGCTATGATAGTGGTGTGCCTCTTAGGGTAGCAAAGACAGTTGGTTAGTCCACCACCTTCGTCCAAATATATCATCTGAAATATTTAATTGATTGCCGTGAAATATATAACAGGTATTCACCATCCTGAATGGACAAATCACTATTTAATCGGGATGGAACAATATACCGAATATTGCGATAAGAAAATGCTCAATACCGTCGCGGGACTCTGATGATAGCTAACAACCTGCCATGTGGCTATTTTGCTCGAAAAGTTCATGGATCTAACAAGGGAAATCAGTATGAATGCATTCTGTTATCTGTCCATGTCATTGAATTGTTCTGTGTGGTTGCAAGATCACATAATCCTGTGATCTCGCAAATTCAGCTGCTTTGCAAGGTGAGGAGCAGATAGCTATTTGAGTATGCCTAGAATTGTGAAGGCAGTGAAAGTCAGGGTCCTATATGTATATGTGTCTGTGTGTGTGAATGATTATGTAGGGTGGTAAGTCATCTGTCAAGTTGATTTGGTCATACTGTTCATGCCTCTCAGTGAAACTCTTGGATAAGCATAGGAGGCTTGTGCAGCTTGCCCCATTTTATTATGTACAGCGCAAGTCCTTATTCCTTCGAATGTCTACAATGAAGTCCAGAGTTTAAAGTTGGCATAAGACGGACTCACAATGGCTACACCTTTGGGAAATATGACAGGTTGAAATATACTGGAATTTTCCTTTGAGGGAGATCAACTCTTCCAGACTGCACTGAATAAAAAATTAAATCAAAACTTATTTTTAAAAATAATTGCCCATCTTCATCTTTTATTCTTCTTCAGGCTTTGTAACTTTGATCTGGGATCTTGGGGTTGTGAAGCTCTGTCTTCAGTCCTCAGTTGCCAGTCCTCCAGTCTTAGAAGGCTGGACCTTACTAACAACAATCTGGAGGATTCAGGAGTGAAGCTGCTCTCTGTGGGATTGGAGAGTCCACACTGTAGACTGGAATCCCTCAGGTCAGCCAACCCTATGACTAACCACTTAAATGTGTTGGAAGTGTGACAGTACCTAGTACTAGTTGTTTATGCAAATACAGACACCTAGATTATGTCTCATTAAATAGAAACACAGCATTTTAAAATTTGATATTTGTCTCTAACACTTTTTTAGATTGATCGGCTGTTCACTGACATGGAAATGCTGCGATGCTGTGGCCTTTTTCCTTTACTCCCAGTCCTCTTGTCTGAAACAGCTGGACCTAAGTATGAACAGACTGCAGGATTCAGGACTGCAGGTGTTCAGTGCTGGACTGGAGAGTCCACACTGTAAACTGGAAACTCTCAGGTCAGCAGGTCTCTGATAAAGCTTCTCACTTGGCTGCCATGTTGAAAATGGATGTGAGGAGGATGGAGAGAGACTCAGGCACTAAGATGCATGTGCAGCCATCCCAGCTCCTAAACAAAGAATGGTGTACAGTCATGTAGAGTGTGACGTCATTTTCTGCTCAGGAAGCAATACCAAACGGTTGTTTGTTTGTCTTTTTTTACATTTTTTTATTGACACCATTCATTCAATAAAGGTACTCAAGTGTAAGTAACAAAACAATTGGGTCAATAGGGATTTGATGGCCAATCATATCAGATATTACTGAGGTTGTTTCATCCCAAAATTCATGCACCTTTTCACATTCCTGGACCATATGTAAGAAAGTTCCAATTTGTTCAGGCTGGCAGAAAGAGCAGTAGGGGTTGGGAATGGCTTAAGTGATGTATCAGAGGTCAAATCCTCTTCCCATTTTCTAACTTATTGGAGGTTCTCCTACAGATGCATCTGTTTGATTGGCATAAATCCTAGACATTAGTCCTCTGCAAGGGGAATCCGAGATCCAATTAATGACTGGGTATGCCTCGGTACCTTTCCCCCGTGAAACTCCTGGACATCAAAACGAGCTCTCAAGCCCTCAAAGCTTAATAGACTGAGTTTGACCATATGTGCTGAAGAGTACAAATACCTCTCTCACTCCATTGCTTAGAAAAGGAAGGGCTTATTTCCACGTAGTAAATGCATGTTGTGCCATATTGGAGTCTGGAGATGCCACTTATTGGTATAATGTAAATGGTCCTCCACTCGTCTGAAGTTGGCGATTGCATTGGTGATGATAGGCCCAAAGGAAGGTTTTGAATGCAGTCCATTAGTTGAAACCACGGCAGTGGGATTTGCATATAAAACAAGAACCATATCATGAAATTTAGTCCCACGACCAAGTGTCTCCATTGATTGCCAAAGATATTTCCACTCTAGCCGATTAATTCAGTTTGATTAAACCATCTCGTGTTGATTGCCCTAAGTGACTGTTCTAAAGATAGACACTGTTTTTCCAATTCAACAAATTTTGCTTCTCTGCTCTTTTTCAAATAGACAGCAAATGAGGACGTGAAATCCGTGATGAACCCTTAAGTTGCTTGCCACACAAAAGAGGGTCACTGGCACTGGCTCAGTCTCTGACCCTTGAACTGTCTCGGTTCAAGTCTAATACTGCATTCATAGTCCCCCCTATAATTATCCAATCCAATCCAATCCACTTTATTTATATAGCATGATTTTAACAAACACAGGATTTTCCAAAGTGCTGCACAACAAGATAAAACACAATAAATATGTGGCAAGAGGAGGGTAGAAAAAGGTGTGTGTACCAACAACGCCACCTGGGGAGTTGCGCCCCAGGAAATAGTTATAATAATTTTAATGTAATAATTTTTGTAAGGTCACGCAAGGTCCAAAATTACCACAGGGCAAGAGACTGTTATAGGAAATATATACAGAAATACTTTATTTTGCAAATCAATAAAATTCACAAATTAACAACTGTTGCACGTCATGAAACCACTTGGGCCAAGGGAGGGGGAATGAATGGATAAGTGGACGGAGCTGAGGCTTACCACGGCGGCCCAGAACCAAAATCAAGGGAGGAGGAAAAAACTAAATCAGAACACCCGTGGCACTGCACACACACGCAACTGAGGATCTGTGAGGAAAACCCACCACCAGGGGTTGGGTCGCCGCCTTGGGCCCACAGCGCCTGTCCACAAACAGAGAGGGAAAAATGAAAACGGCTTCAGTGATTAACCACACACACACACGCACACACGCACACACACGCGCACACACGCACACACACGCACACGCACACAGTAATAAAAGAACTGAAACCAAAATACCAATACACATAATAAACTACAAACATACAAGATAAATCACATTAACAAAGTAATTGATAAATCAATAGTCTTTAGTGGCAATTCCGATTCCAGGCGCGAGCTCAATGAAAAGCGCAATGGCCACGGGCAGTCAACCGGGCCACACAGCGCCGCGCAACCCAAGGACGAAAACAGGTCCAGAAGAGGCCACAACGGGTCAATGAGACCAGAGCAGAGCCAAAACAGCAGTGCAGTCCAGGAAACTGCAGCAGTGGGTTAAGCTACTTCGGCCTCACCGGCACAGCATCACAGAGGACGAGAGGAGGGATACTCCAGGCTGCAGCATAAAATCATTACAATCAGCCAGAAGCGGAGCAACAGATTATAAAAGAAAAAGGCGGACAACGCCAACTTACCACACGGAGGCACAATCACACCCAGAGGGGCTACCAGCGGGACAACCCGGCCCCACGCCACCACAGTCTGTGCAGAGAGAAGACTGTCACCATTACGCATTTCGGCACATTGAATGGGAGAAAGAAGCAACTGTGCGCTTTACCTGTGCGCTGCGGGAGGAAACGCGCACCGCAACAGCAGGTGCGCCAAGAAGCACGACAGCACCAAACCACAGCCACGCCACCCAAGCTTCACCACGGAAGGCCACAGCCACTACCAGGGACCAGCGGATCCGGAAAAGGAGAGAGAGAGGCGCGCCAGGTATGGACACTCTATATAGCGGCGCGGTGCCGCCCATCAATCAGTGCTCCCAATAGCACAACACAGCGCCCTGCTGCGAGAGGGGGTACACAGTGCTCCGGCCACAAATAGATAACACAATAGAAGCACAATAAAAAGATAAAATTAATAAGATAAAATAAAATAAAATAAAATAAAATGCACTGCCCGCACAAGATAAAAATATGCACATATACACATAAAATCATAAAATCAACACCCTACATGGTGTCAAAAGCCAAAGAAAAGAGGTGGGTTTTAAGAAGAGTTTTAAAATGAGACAGTGAGGAGGCCTGTCTATTGTGCAGCGGCAATCCATTCCAAAGTTTTGGAGCTGCAACGGCATATGCTCACTCCCCTCTGAGCTTAAGCCTAGCTTTAGGCACTGTCAGGAGCAGCTGATCAGCTGACCTGAGAGAGCGGCTGGGAGTGTAGGGGTGCAGCAGCTCAGAGACATAAGGTGGGGCAAGGCCATTTAAGGCTTTAAAAGCAAATAAAATAATTTTAAAATGAATCCTTAAATGGACAGGCAGCCAGTGGAGTGAAGCTAAAATAGGTGAAATGTGCTCATACTTGCTTGTGCCCGTTAAAAGACGTGCAGCAGCATTTTGTACCAGTTGAAGACAAGCAATGGAGGACCCACTACCCCCCATATAAAGTGCATTACAGTAATCCAGCCGAGTGGTCACAAAGGCGTGGATTACTGTCTCAAAGTGCTGTCTCTGAAGGACTGGTTTAATTTTTGCCAGCTGCCTCAACTGGAAAAAGCTGGACTTCACCATAGCTTTAATCTGGCTGTCAAATATAAGGTCAGCATCCACTTTTACCCCCAGATTGTTCACAATTGGCTTGTGATACTGTGCCAAAGAACCCAGATCGACTAGGGGGGTCACAGAAGTGCCACCAAAGACCATGACTTCTGTCTTTTTTTCACTAAAATTTACAACATTTAAAGACATCCAAGCTTTAAGGTTGTGTAAACACTTTAGCAGTGGCTTAACAGAGTAGGAGTCAGACTTTTTAAAGGGGACATAGATCTGGCTGTCATCTGCATAACAGTGAAAAGAAATGCCATGTTTCCTGAGAATGGAACCAAGATGGATTAGATAAAATAAAAGAGGGTGAAGCACAGAGCCTTGTGGGACCCCACATGAGAGAGGAGCAGTGGAGGACACAGAGTCATCAAGGCTGACATAGAAAGTCTGATGTGACAGGTAGGACCTGAACCATTTAAGTGCTGTGCCACTGATGCCCACCCACTGCTCCAAACGAGCAATCAGGATTTCATGGTCCACTGTATCAAATGCTGCAGTCAAATCTAAAAGTACAAGGCCAACACAGTGACCAGAGTCAGTAGCTAAAAAGATATCGTTAAAAACTCTTAAAAGTGCTGATTCTGTGCTGTGCAATGTTTTAAAACCAGATTGGAAGATCTCAAGAATATTTTGTTCATTTAAAAAGTCCATGAGCTGAGAATAAACAATCCTCTCTAAGATTTTAGAAAAAAAAGGCACTTTAGAGATAGGCCTGAAATTTGCCAAAACAGTAGGATCCGGCCCAGGTTTTTTTTAACAAAGGCTGCACAACTGCATGTTTAAAATTTACAGGGACCACTCTAGAGGACAGACTGCTATTAATAACAGTATCATCCGGAGAACCTGAGGGCTTCAAATGACCAACAGTCTCCTGCACAAAGGACAGGGTCACAGGCTCAAACGTGTCCAAAACAGCAGAGCAGGGGACAGACAGTGAAGGATCAAAAGCAGGAGGCGAAATAAGTGCTCTGGTAGAAGTGACTTTATCAATGAAGAAGTGAAGAAAGTTTTCACACACAGCAGGGGAGGCCTCAATTCTGACAGTCTGTGGTGCATTCAGAGCCGACTTGATGACTTTAAACAACACACGAGGCTTGTGACAGTTTAACAGAACAATATCAGAAAAATATTTTCTTTTAGCCTCTTTCACAGTGGATTGGTAATGACGCCAGCAATCCCTCAACATTTGAAAAGACACTTGCAATTTGTCCTTTTTCCACATTCACTCAGCTCTACGACACTCCTGTCTGGCAGTGCGGGTTGTTTCATTCAGCCAAGGCTCTGGTTTAGTTTTATGCTGCCTGGTCTTTAAAGGAGCCGCAATGTCTATGGCAGTTTGACAGGTGTCTAGAAACCATGAGTTAAGAGCCTATGTATCCTCACACAATGACGCAGTTCTGACTGAAAACACCTGAGAAGTGAGCAGTAGTGGAAGGGTTAATAACTCTATAACTATTAAGGAATATTGGCAAAGTGATGACAATTCACTGGTTAGATACAGAAAGAAATCTGTATCAAACACTGAAGGTGCATAAACAGAAACAGAAGCAATTTTCTTGTCTCTTATAGTGGTACATATATAGGATATCCTGCCTGTTTGGTCTTTACTGGTTTAATCTTTTGTGATGGAGCATTTTGGATGAAGTAAAACAGTGCAGCCCTTTCTTTTAGTGTTTCGCTAGAGGAAGCGGCAATCTTATATTATTTATTATGTAAACGGTTAAGATCTATTATGCGTTAATGTGACTCTTGTTTGAGGGCCGTATCAATATTCTTCCTTCTTGAATAGTATTTGTTGTTTTATCAGTATTTTAAATATCACAAATTTGAGCCTTAAGATTTTTGTTTATAACTCCTTCCTCTTCAGGGTAAGCAGTTGTGACCTGTCAGGAAAAAGCTGTGAAGCTCTGGCCTCGGTTGTCACCCTCCAGACCTCCAGCTTGCGAGTGCTGGACTTGACTAACAACAACCTAGAGGATTCAGGAGCCAAGTTCCTTTCTGCGGGACTGCAGAGTCCACACTGTACCCTGGAATGTCTCAGGTCAGCAGAGTGACATGTGTGCTATCTTTAGAGACTGTGGTATCTTTTTTTAAAAAAAAGATTTTACAATGATATTTTAAATAGTTGTCAGTCTTTTATCATCATCATTAATTCTTATCCAGGTTGAGTCACTGTTTGCTGTCAGAGAGAAGCTGTGAAGCTCTGGCCTCAGCTCTCAGCTCTCAGCCCTCCAGTTTGAAAGAGTTGGACCTGAGTAACAACGACCTGCAGGATTCAGGAGTGAAGCTTCTTTCTGTCGGACTTGAGAGTCCTCAGTGTAGACTGGAAACTCTCAGGTTAGATTCCCATTGACACATAAAGCATCCCTCACATACATCACTGTTCATAAGTTTGGAATCACCTGTTACACTGATGTTTTTCTTCTTTTCTTCAATAATGGCTGTTTGAACATAGAAGAAAACTATAATTCAGACACCAAATGTACTCTACCTGGCCAACAGTCAGTAAAAGCCTGACCATCATATCATATCATATCATATCAGCTTTTTGGACATCTAATCCTAAAAAACAATTCAATATGTTCAATTCAATTCAGTTAAGGAGTCAGCTGAAAGATGACAAGGAACAAACATAAGTTGCCAAAACAACACTAAGGCCAGACATTGTGCTGATCTGTAAATAATTGTGCTGAAAGCCTCAAAGCAGGTCATTCTCATACGGGCTGGACACACTGGCTGCGTGAGCAGCGTGTGGCAGAACATCTGGCTATTCATTTCGGTATCCATGTTAACAGGTTAGAGCAGCCACATTGCCTGCATGACTGGCTTGTGTCCCCTGCGTGCCAAGCGAGGCTGCAGTGGCGCATCACCTAGAAATTAAGAGTCTGGCCTATTTTTACCACAACACGCATGCAGTTCTCGACAAAAATGGATCCGAAAATGACCTGTAGACAATCATATCAACATCACACCAGCGTCTTTTTTCTCTAGAATATGTCACAGACCTCAGGAATGATCACTGATGATGCGTATAGGTTAATCACAAGAGGATGCAAGCAACTTTTTGGCAAATTTGTTTACCAGTCCTAAGTGACCCTAGATCATTATTGAACCACAATGGTGGAATTAGGCTATAAATATTTCGGGAACCAGCTTTTCTTTGGGCCCTCTGCAGTTTACTCTGTGGTCAAATTGAACAGATATAAACACTAACCACTAACAGTGGTAATCCTAAATTAACCTATTTCTATTTTGAAGTTTTGAAGTTTTAAACAACATCCTCTGTTAAATCCAGCTGGTTATGGGCAGTATTGTCCTCATGACAGTGAAAGAGGGACCTGTTCCTGTTTGGATCTACATAGAATTTAATGCTCAATCGCATGCAGATACACATCAAGGCCACCTTCAGAAGGAAAGTGCCACTAAATGCTGTCAAATTACAGATATCTTCACACTAGGGGGCATGGTTGGTGTTTTAAATAAAGGAATACATAGCAGGGCTGCCTTCTGCATATCATATCACAACTACATTAACCAAAAAATTATGTGTGCAAAAAAAAAATAAATTCATTGTCTTAAAGCTGGGGTGGGTAAGACTGTAGAAAACAGCAAAAGCAAGGTAGTATGTTGCTGCCCCAGCAGTTCTTTTACTGGGTTCACTGTGCTTGTGGTACTCCGTTAGGGCCTGAACAACAGTTCTTTGGACCAGGGGCTGTGTGCTCAGTGCTACTAAGTTAGCAAGCTCCTGAAGAGGAGGCTGAGGGACTGTATACTGTGAGTGCAGCACATCGCTGTCATCGCCAACCATACACAACAACCTCATGTCTGACTCTCATGTAAGAAAACACAATATTATCATAATGAACGTAAACAACAAACAAGGCTATTATTAGTATTCACTGTTCTCAAGCTATTATGTTAGTACCTTCTCTGCCATTCTTGTGCCACTAGCTTGCTATAGCTTTAGCAATACATTGGTCTAGCCCTGAGGAACACTCCAGTCATACACAATAAGTGGAGAGTGCAAACGGTAGAGTACATGCATGCAGGGGAATATGTAAACAGGTAGACTGTCCATTTGTTTCATATAGGCTGAATAAGATGATTGAATGGGTTTATTAGAGTCCTGCAACTGCCAGAGTTGCTCATTTTTCTCTGTTGTTTGTCAGGGCATTTGGTTTACTGATTGCTGAGATGTTCTACAAATATAACAAAAATACTATTAGAATAACTTTCCAACCCTCATGTCGCCTCCATTTTCTTTGACCAGTGACTGGTGATTTGTCATATTCTTATTTAACTGCTGCTCATAGGTATCTTTGTCTCTTACTTCCCTTTTGATTGTCAGTCTTTATGAATCACAGTACAGCATTTGATTCTCCTTGTCCACATTTTTTGTTGTTGTTGTTGTTTTTGCAAACCATTAATACAATATAACCTATATTCACAAAGATGACTTTCTACAACCTCAAAGCATGAAAGACCATTCAAAAATGTGGTAAACAACAAATCACTAACTATGCATCAATGTTAATAGGCTGTCAGGCTGCCTGGTCACAGAGGAAGGCTGTTGTTCTCTGGCCTCAGCTCTGAGCTCCAACCCCTCCCATCTGAGAGAGCTGGACCTGAGCTACAATCATCCAGGAGACACAGGGGTGACACTCCTCTCTGCTGGACTGAAGGATCCACAGTGGAGACTGGACAATCTCAAGTATGTCTCAATGAGGGCGGATAGCTTACACCTGTTCTTAGATAGGGGCAGAGAAATATTGAAATATAATTCAGTTATTACATGTAACAATTATTACAAGTGATTTTAAATTGGGAAAATGATTGGAAACCACTGGACAAACCTTTGTGGAAAAAACTGTCAAATGGTAAAGTTATTGCTTATACTGTGACTTTGGTGAGAACATTGTTATTATAACTGATAGAAAGGTCTGCAACAACTTATATAATAAGACTCTGGGTTGTTTGGCATTAATTTGAATTCATGTTGGAAGATTTTTTTCTGATGAAGGATATGTAATGCTCTTAGTTATACAGTCACAGACAGTATTGTGGTTGCCCTAAAGTGCCAAACACAATAATATTGCAGCAAATACGAATATATGTAAGAAAACAACAAAACCATAAAACAGCATCTCAGAAAACACAACATCAAATTGAAAAAAAAAATAGTATGTTGTTATGTTTTTTGAAATGTTGTGTTTTCTGTTTTGCTGTTGTGTTTTAAGAAATGTTGTTGTGTTTTCTGTAATGTTGTTGTGTTTTGTGGAACGCTGTTTCTTAGTTGTCATTGTGTCTGCACCTCAGGGCCTCTGTAGATTTGTTTTTGATCCTTTTCCCATTCTTTCAGCGTGGACCATGGTGGAGAGCAGAGGTTACAACGTGGCCTGCAGAAGTGTACGTATTTTAGTGACTACCATTGACTGTATAAAGTATAGTATATAGTTTATATTGCACACAAACATACAATAAGACAAATGATGGTGTCTTCAATACATTCTGTTAAAGATAATACATTACAAGTTTTGTCTGTGGATTCATATGAAATATTAGCATATTGTCACATATATTACCAATGTATCTATTTTGGGTGATGACAGTTGGAAGTGACTGCTTTGTGCCTGTTCATAGCACAGCACTACACTATATGTGTATGTGTGCACTGTATATTGTTCACTAAACATTAGACTATAAGAAGCCTGTTCTGTTGCTTTATCGTGTCTTATTCTTTCCATCAGATGCCTGTGAACTCACACTGGACCCAAACACAGCACACAGACAGATTAAACTGTCTGAGGACAACAAGCAGTTGAAATTAGTGAGAGAGGAACAGTGTTATCACTTTCATCCAGAGAGATTTGATTGCTTCAAACAGGTGCTGTGTAGAAACAGTCTGACCGGTCGCTGTTACTGGGAAATTGATACTAAGGGAAAGTGTAATATGGCAGTGACTTACCGAGGAATCAGCAGGAGAGGAGATCGTGGAGACTGCAAATTTGGGGGGAATGACAAGTCCTGGAGTCTGGAGTTATACCATTCGTCTTATCTTTATCACAATAAAACAACAACATACCTGCGTCGTCCTAGCAAAAAGAGTAAGAAAGTAGCAGTGTATCTGGACTGGCCTGCTGGCTCTCTGTCCTTCTACACAGTCCACCCTGACAAACTGGAACATGTCGACACTTTCTACTCCAGATTCACTGAACCCCTTTACCTTGGGTTTGGCTTTAGTGGTGGTGATGACACTGACTATATTGTGCTTCCCTAGTCTCTCTGAGTCAGAAAGACAGTGAGAGCAGAATTCTGATATATTTCTGTTTTCTGCTATAAATCTATTGATTTAGGAATAAAATACCGACTTCAGGGTGACCTTTGAGGATATCAGGTTCGCATCATTCAGTAAATTAATACAGCTCCACTATAGCAAAGAAATAGTGACAGATGAGTCAGTGAGATAAAACACTGGATTAATTGCATGGAAAGATAAACTGAATCCATCACATAAATGGCAGACTCTGCCACTAACAATGAAAATTGCTACAGAGTGGTAGTTTCTGAATGTACATACATTACACGTTTAATTGCAAAAAAAAAAAGTAACCATAAACATTTTAAAAACTAGGGACCTTGCCACCTTTCTAGCTTCAAACAGTGGGGAGCTCATTTTCCTCTGAGAACGGCTTGTTTACTCAGCTACTGGAAAATATTAATATGAATATACATTTTAAAAAAGTTATTTTCATTTTTCATTATTTCTTCATTAATATTGAAAATATTCAAATAATGAGTTTGAATTTCTCCAAAACTACATAGTGCCCCTTTAAGTGTCAGAACTTTAAAATTGAAAGTGAGTGTGATTTAGGTAGAGTTGGGGCTGTAAGTAATATTACAGCACCGTTTGTGTTTTGTAAAACTACTTTAATAAGATAAAGCAGATAACTGAAGTCAATATATGAATGTGTTATTTAGATTGATAACTCGAAAGAAATTGTTGATTCTGTGTTCCTGCTGTTTGTCTTCAGTTATGGCATTGTACTGCTTTTAAAAAGATATGATATGTAATGACATGTAAGATTTCTGCAATAAAGTGTCTAAAAATAACTAGACCTTTGTTATATAATTTTAATATTTGTTGTGTACTTACATTATCACAAATGTTTCCAACATTGTTCAAACCCAGAAGAATCCATAAGTTACTGAAGATAATGCTGCATTTCATTTGGTCGCCTGTCACGGTAACGTCCAGGACAGAGTCATAAAGGGAGGAAGGAAGATGGCAAATGAGACTCAACATGACATGAGTCAAAAGTAAAACATTACCATGTCCATTTGTGCCTGAGTCATGTCAGATGAGTTTTTATCAGCAGTGGTTGTTTGATGTTGTGCTCACAACCAGTGAGTTGTGCAAGTTTGACTGTGGGATAATTTTTGTGTTTATTGGCCCCAAACAGCTAGATTACTGTACATGCACTTTTTAATCCCAAATGTTAAAAAGTAATCTCTCAGCTCTCCTTCCATTGTAAGTGGCTCCAGATGAGAGCAGAATCCAACATGAATCCAGATGTTTACTCCTCCAGAAGGTCTGGCTCTGCAGCTGACTCTCTCCTTCAGCATTTAAATGTAGTGTGACCAACTGAATGAAATTGGATTAATGATTTAATTGAATGACTTATTTATTTAATTTAATGAAAATTGTTTCAGGAAAACAAATTACAGGCAACAGACAAAACAATGGCAAAAGGTTTACTATGCTAGAAAGTTTGTTGCAACTTCAGTGTCATTGTAGAAATGATTGTTCTCCAAACCATGACAACAGCATCATTTTGCACCGTTTCTGGTGATTATACATTAATAACAACAGAATTATGAATATTATATTCCAATCCTACACACTGGACATTTAAGAGAAATAGTGGAAGAGGAGGAATATTGCAACATGTTCTCATCCCCGGTCATCAAATGTCTACACTGCTTTATCAACCAACCCACTCTGATATATCTGTAAACAAGCAATAGCAAAAGGCATTTACACAGACAGACCCCAAAAAGGGCTTTAATCCCTGTCCTTTTGCCCTCTGACTGAACAAGTGAATTCAGTCCAGAAAGAAAACATACTTGTCACCCAGTATAAAGACAGACAGGTAGATATGGATAATATGTATGATATAATTTTGCTGCTGGTATTTTGTGGGAGAAGCAGCAGTGGAGAAGGCTGTTCATTTGATTTTTATGCTCTACCATTTTATGACTATTTGGAGAAAACTTTCAAACAAAAAGAATAAATAAAATGATCCTTTCCTTGCAGTAAAGTCTGTTTTTATGATCAAGCCCCAACCAGCTCCAAGTGTCCCAGTGGCAGTGTGACTTCTACATTTGTCCTCATTCCTCACTTCTTGTTGTCCCTTCTGCACCCTCACATGTCAGCATGTGAGGGTGCAGACAACTCTGAATCCTCTGCATGTGAAGGAGGTGTCACATGCTGACTTGAAGCTATTTTTTTGTAAAACTGTTTTTACACTAGACAAGTGACAAAATAAAGTACACCGTGGATGCAGACTATTGTCCCATAATGCACAAAAGAAATGGAAGAGCTACTCATAGCTGGTAAAGATGCAAATGTCTGGTAAGTCCAATTGTTTTAAAGTTCATCTCCAACTACTGAACGAGTCGTTTGTAAAACTGACCAAAAAGTAATTTGTTCTCTTTAACTGTGTTTTCCAATCTGGTGTTAGTAAAGATTTTTGTAAAGACTAGATGTTTGCTGGCTATAATTTCAAGTAGAGTAAAGAATTGAAAGAATTATTTTTTTTTTCCCGTTTTCAAGAATGAGCAATGGGTCATCTTATGATGAAACCATAGGCAACAACATAACAGACAGACACCATTTCAATCAAAATCCTTACAGAGCAGTTTATTTTATAAAATGTTGTGATCAGGTTTATAAAAAAAAGAGCTTTACCACAAACTATCTGACACACAGAGAACCTGAGGCCAGAGAGCATCGTATCACAGATGTTCTGTT
Organism: Pagrus major; assembly: GCF_040436345.1. NCBI lineage: Eukaryota > Metazoa > Chordata > Actinopteri > Spariformes > Sparidae > Pagrus > Pagrus major. Next base: position 5,159,766 of record NC_133237.1, read on the forward strand.
TAGATTCTAGGAGTAGTGTGCTCTGTACTTAAAGGGGATGTAGAGATAATAGTGCACAGAGGGAGTGGGGTGGATATAAAGGCACAAAGGCAAATTCTTGCAATAGGTCTCCTTCCCTTAAACGTTAATGAGCCATGCCTTGTGAAGGAAGTGAATGAAATGAATGAAGTGAAACTGGTTTGTACTGAATGCCGCAATATTTGGATAGTTTTGAATTGACTATAAGTTCATTGGAGGGCAGTGATGAAATATGTGGTTTTTCATATTTCATATTCATAATGGACAGCTATCAGTGACACTGTCAGCGAATGTAAAGTAATAAGTGGGATCTGGAGGCAAAGGGGCAGAAGAGGGGACACTGATTTGTCTGTGTTCAGGTGTAGAAAGTTGTGGGATCCAACAGTGTATATCAGTTGAGTGGGCCGTAATTGAAGCTAGACAACTTGGGTTGGAGGTTTTGAGTGGTAGCCTACATGAAGCTGATTCTTATCAGCATAACAGTCACTCAGTTTTGTCTGAGTCATGGGATTTTTGCTGTTGTTTTCATTTAGTTTCCATTTATTTCATAATTAATACTGGTAACCATAGGAGCCTTTTTGGACAAGTTGCCAGTAAGACATAGCCACTTGATAGAATGTGATTTCAACAATCAAAAATAAAACATTTTATTTATATATTTATTTAAATTAATTATTATATCAATTCTAAGTGTCAGAGTCAATTTTTATTGGTATCACATTGACATAAGATGCATCAAGTTGTATTAAAAAGAATTGGTTCTGTCTGAACTACAAAGCTGTGTTGACACCTGAGAATCTTCACTTGATTGTAATATCAGAAATCTGGTTGAACATTGATGATAAAAAGTTGTTTGACTGTTGACAGGTAATGGCGAGATGGGATTGATTATGGAGTCCAGCAACCTGTTGATCCTCAACAACCTCCTATACCAGCACGGTCTACCATATACACACTGGAGACCTTGGTACAGTATGTGTTAAATAAACTAGAACTGAGCTAGAAAAACAGAATCCTCATGTGAAAATTCAAATACAGTCACTGAAAATGACCTGCATAAGTCCTGGGACAGTAAATGTAATAAAAAAAGAATGAATGCAGTTGTCAGGCACGTGTGTGTATAAAGTTGAGTTGATGAGGTAAACATTTCAATATATTGTCTTGGGACTGTTTGGGATGGATAAATATATGTCAAAAAGGAATAGCAAATGATCACATTCAGATTATTTATGTTTACACAATGTCCCAGCTCTTGGAGAATAGTAGAAGACAAGGTGCTCTTTTCCCATTCCCTTTTGCATTAGCTGATGCAGAGGAAGTGGTTGAATGCAAACATTAGCTGTTGTTTAACAGAAGCTGATGGTTTTACCCTAAAAAATTGCCCGATGTCTCTCCAGATTTTCACTATCTATCGTCTTTTCGGTTGCTAATCAATGTTGAAGCACTGAAATGATAATGATTTGTCATGATAGCGATTCCCTGTGATTATACGGCTTGCAATCTGGAGCGCAGCAGTACCACGGTTGTGATGTCAGAGGAAGATGGGAGCTGTGTGATTATGGTCTATGCTCTACATTTCATTGTACTTGTCACCAGAAATAAAAGACTGTAAAAGATTACAGATGTGAAGGATATTTCCTTCCTCAGGGCTGGTTTGCTGGTAGGAATCTGGCTGTCTCCCAGGTAACCACCAAGTACGTCCTGTGGGCAGATGATGACTTTTTGTTTACGGAGAAGACGAAGATAGAGAAACTGGTGGAGGTGATGGAGGCGGTCCCCGAACTGTGCGTGGTGAGAATGAGGCGGTGTTGATTATTTCATGTAAAATATTGTAAAGCAAGTAAAGTGTGTACTCAGTGGAATTCTCTATGTTACCTACATACGACGGAGCTACTCCAGATTTCCACTCCAAATGTATTTCTGAATTTTTTTGATCTTTGATTTCATTTCATTTTTCCCTCAACTAAGGACTTTGTCATCCACATCAGAGCAGTGACCTTAGATATTTTACAGTCAGCAGTTTTTAACCTCCTGTGCACCAGTTTTTACAACTACCTTATCTGTTGGGGTTGTGGGCAATTGGACCCTATCCCAGCATGTGATGGACAGGTACACAATGGACTCGTTCATAACCAGTTCTCTTATTCTTATCAGCTGGGTGGATCAGTACAAGGGAACCAGTTTTACTTCTCTCTTCATTATGAGGAAGGACACGAAATGGGTGGTGGCTGTCTGTACAGAAAGCTAAATGGGACGTTCCATACACTTCCTCATTACCCGCAATGCTTTCTGGCATATGGGGTAATCAACTTCTTCCTGGCTCGTACAGATGCTGTACAGAAGGTGGTATTTGACCCTAAGCTCCAGAGGGTGCCACATTCAGGTGGGTTCAAAGCCGGACAGAGTTTTGATTCTATGTGGTATTTAGTCCACATCCTTTCTGGTTTTGTTGGCAGTGATATGAGCCAGTGTTTTTCTAAAAGTGCAAAAGTGTTTGTCTCTGACTCCAGAGTTCTTTATGGATGGCCTGGGTTCCTTGCTGGTTGCCAGCTGTGGCCATGTGTCCATTGACCATCAGCCAAAAACAGGCCACGACAAGGATATGGCTCGCTATGCTAGCTTCAGACATCCTGGAAAGAGTGATGAGGAGTTCAAACTGCAGCATCACTTCTTCAAAAAACATCTGAAGTGTGTCCAGTACAGTTAAACGACAACTAGAAGACATCCAGGTCACTGGTTGTAATTACATAATGACATGTCAAAATATACCACCATATTTTCTTGCACTTGAATCAAATTGAATTAATTCATTTTAAATTCATTTGTCTTCCATTTTTCCTTATTGCTTGGTTTTCATTGGTTTACTAACATTTATACCCCTTAAAGAACATCATAATTTCCGAAGGTGTTGTAATAATAATAATATAATGTAATGACACTTGTACCACCACTGAATGACAAAATGAATATAAATAAACTTTAACCTTTAAAAACAGAGTTTACAAAGTGCTTTTACAAACAGGCAAAAGCAGCAAACTGAGGTAGGCAATATTACAGAATAAACACTGAACAGTCAAGCCGAACACAAGGAAAGCCTCGTCTACGGTGAGCTGAAACAAGAAGGCAGAACAGAGAATGTGAAAACACAAAAAGACAATATGAGTCATTGCAAGTAGAAGGAAAAAAAGCTGTGAGAGACTAAAAGATCAGGCAGCCATGAGCCCCTGATAATGGGCAAACTTTTAGGCTCTATCAGTACCATGAACCAGGATGACAACACCTCCCATACACTCGGAGGCGCTGTGATCTTTTTTCAAAGGAACTCTTCCGGTTCGGGGGCAGTTCAACAGTTCAAGCAGCTGATTATCCAAACAAGTCATGGCGGAGACAGGAGCAGGAGGACCTGGCAAACCGATGCTAACAGCGGCAGAGAAGCAGCTCCTCCGCCGCCGCCGACAGGAGCTCGACTACTGGAAGAACAATGCAGCGCGGCTCGGCCGCCGGAACCTGCTGACGGGCCTGACCATCGGAGCGTTCGTGGTCGGCATGTGTATCCTTCACAAGGTGGCAGGGTCCGCCACTCAGCGGCTCAGAGAGAAGAGGGGGTTGTTTTGTTGTGTTTCACATGCGCTATCTGGGTGTCAGTGTAGAAGTTAGTTATGTGTATTATTACGATCATGCTGCTCTGAAATATAATCAGGATGTTATTGTCTGTATTGATTATCACCTCCCTACAATGCAGTACTGAGTTACCTCCCCAGACAGCTTAGCAACCATTCACACCTGACCGACTCTGTAAGGACACTCCCACACATCCACGTGTGTTGACAGCACTTATTCTGGAAAATACATCAGCGAGCACATATTATCAGAGCTTATGTTAACACTGTAAAAAAAATGTTTCTTGCATTCTGGTGACATGTAAAGGATGAAAAAACAGCACTTTTTGTGACAATTAACTTAAGTTTTACTTTAAACTCTCAGAAAACGACACAGAATAACTGGCTCGAGGCAAGTCTGGTCTGGAGTTTCGCCCCTGCCCCTTAGGGAGTCTGTGCACACCACTGCATTGGATGGGATTGACACACAATTGACGTGGTAGATGTTACAGCCCCATACCTTTTTAAAAACTTCTCTCCAGGGCGTCTGAAATGTGTTAAAATATTCTTTCTCCTCTCCATTTCTCTGTCCGGCTCTCACTCACTGAGGAGGACGAGGTGCAACATTAGAGCACACTACATACTGCTAAGTGCCAGAAACAGGTTGTGGCGACTAAAGCGTGAAAAGATGTCCTAAATTGGGAGAAATACAGTACAGATGTTTAAGGGCATTACTCCATCCATTTATGGGTAATTATGACAGTGGACATTAACCTTGTGCATGTGCGCTCGTTTCCACGATGGTTGACATTTATAAAACTAAGTCAGGGGAACACAGCTTTACACATCTGAAAAAGTAATTGCAGATACACATTTTTGTTAGTGTGCGTTCACAGTTTTAATTATGAATCTACATGTGTTTATGCTTCTGGCCCCTGGTGTTGCAGTCAGGTTTGGAGGTTTTGGTTAAATGTAAGTTAAATGTCATCATAATAACACTGTCAGGGTTAATTTACAGGAAACAACTTTAAATCTGTCTTTGAACACCAACGGTTTGGTGTGAATTATGAAGTTCTAATCAATTATCAGAGTTGTAAAGGTGCACTACGTAGTTTTGCCACCTTTCTAGCTTCAATCAGTGTTCTGGGACCTTATTCTCCTCTGAGAACAGCTTGTTTATTCACTTATGAAAAATAGATATTTCTGTATTGTTACCTTATTAATATTGTAAATATTAAAATTCTGAGTTTGAATTTCTTCTCCAAAACTACATAGTGCTCCTTTAACTCTCCTCAACTTGCTGTGTATACTGGAAAGAATTTGAATCTAAAATGAACATTGATTATTCTTTGTTTTGTAATTGAAATCACTGCATGTGCTGTGGTTGACTTCAGACATTTCACTTTTGGATTTTTGTTGCATTATAGCCCTTTGTCAGCAGAGGGTGCCAAAGTTTAGCCCTTGACTAGAATAATGTGTGTAGAATACAGTGGCCTCCATCGCTGTGTGAACCCAATTTTTTTGTAAAATTGTCAACATAACTGTGAAAATCTGAGTTTGAAAAACATGATATGACTTTGTATCGGCATTTGTAATTGAATACAGAGCAGTTGTTAGGCCTTCTCAGTTTGATTTTAAAGGATAAGACTGGCATTGGTTTATTTCTTTTTTTCTTAACGTCACCAAAACATATGAAATGACCCAAACCAATGCTGTGTTAGTTCAGGCCTAAATACCTACGGTCACAAATACTTATTTTAGTTATTTAAAAAGGCTGATGGGAACTGTTGTTTTTAACAAACGTTACTCACACAGGAGGACATAGTGCTTTTGTTGGTGGTTTATCCACATTTGGTGCAAAGTGAATATTTGTATGTAAGATCGCGTCAAAATAAACCGCAGTGTGTGTGTTCGTGGTAACGAGGGAACACAATGCACCATTGTGGCTCATTTGAATAGTTTTTGGACATTGATGAAGCTCTACGGCTGAGAGGAAGAAGATATATCAAGCTTTGGATATGCATACAATATTTATTAGTAGAATCAATTCAGTCATTTGATTTTTTTTTTTTCTCTTTTCACAGGATTTGTAAAGAGAAACACAGACACCAGACTTTCTTTAAAGTCAAACTAAGACGATATGAAAACTGCTGTATTGTCACTTACTTTACAAAGGCCCATATCAAGTTATATCATATATCCTTGAGTTAGTTAGTTTGTCCTTTATCAGGAAACGTAACGTTTTTTTACAATCACTTTCAAAATAAAAGCTTCCTTGTTCTTGGTCAGAAAGAGATTTAGATCCTCAGTACTTGTTTTTCCTGCCTTACTTAACACTACAGTCCTGCTCTACAAAGTAATAATGCAGGAAGTACAAATACTGGTCAAAATTCAGTTATGACTGAAATTGAACTTTTAACTGCACTCCAACGTTCCGATTTGTCTTAATTACTCATCTATTTCAACTTTAACATGCAAACATTAAACAATTAAATACAGATATGATTTTGTCAGAAATCCAATTTAGATTTCAATTTTCTATGAAAAAAGCACGTACTTACTGAACTTTACCGTTGCGCTTTCTATCAACAATATAAGGTATTACACAGAGTGCAGTATCTGCACTTTCAGGGTCATAGGTCAAATGATTGATAATGATTTTTAAGAAGAAAATGACTTGAAGAATACCTGTTTATTAAGAACATAACCACTGTAATTGTAACACATTTGGCTGGACAGTCAAAAGCTTTGAAGCCATTTTTCTCAGTGTTATAGTTGGAGCACTGAAACTTGGGTTGACTTATTCAGATGATGACCAGTTTCGGGGGACTGCTTAGTGTGAACGCAGATAAAACATCCTGGGTATGCTGAACTCGCTATGTAGCACAATTATATTTGTAATCTATCACCACATTTGATGAGTATTCTGGTAAGAGGAATTCAGGTATTTTTAAACCTGGGCATTTACATTTACATGCTTTGGTGTGTAAATGATTCATACTTAACAAAAGTTTTGAATCAGTCCAGTAAATCGCCTCAGCCGGCAGCCACAACATGGCTGTGTATCTGGTTACAAAAGGATATTATTATTTAACAGACAGGTCTGTCTCCAGATGAATGGTTTCCATAATGTTGTCAGACTCTTAGAATAAAGACCTCAGTCAAGTTCCCAGTCTTGGATTCATTGAATGAAATAAAAAAGAAAATTTGTATCTATGAACCAAAAAAGTCAAGAAGGTACATGGTTGTTTGAAAAGTGTCATTGTATTTTTCTTTAACATAGTTGTCCAGTCAGCTACACCATCCTGTCCGTCAAACAGGAGAGAATCATGGAGGAGCTGGATGATGAAGCCAAGATCCACATCATCAGAGGGCCACGGACCGGAGCCAACTCCTGATCACACTGACCACGAACTGTCCTGGACTTCCTCTTCCCTCACAACAGGCTGAGGGGGAAGGCTTATGTGTGATTGTCAAAGCTTGTGATGTGTAAAATGTATACAATCTATTATTGACATTGTACATTTTGTTTGTTTGTTTCCATTTAATTTAAATGAAATGTTAGCTTAACCTAGAAAGTCAATGGAACATTGCACAGCAGGTCTACAGGACATTAAAAATGTGAAATTTGTCTTTAGGCAAGCAAACAATACTGTGTATAGAGATAATGAAGTTTCCAATGATGGTGCATAATGCAAATTGAGCTTTTCTTTCAAAGATATTACTATTCATCATATTATTTGTACCAGTTATTTTCAGGAAACTAATATTACATATTATATAAATCTACATGATATACAGGCCCCATTGTACACTGACTATGTACTTACCAAATATTCTTTGGGTTTTCTAAATAAATGCTGTAGAGATGCCTTATCCTGCCACTTGTGTAACTCTGAGAATGAATCATATTGCCTGACATCTCATACTAGTTAACCTATATTATCTGGCATACATCTCCTCCCAGAACTGTGGAAGCATAATGCTAAAGCGTAAAGTTAAAACAAAACACTATACCGCTATAACATGAAAACTTTATTGTAGGAACATGATAAGTTTATTGTAATTTTTTTTATTATCTAGATATATATTTCCATACGCTGCCAATAGAGTGAAAAGTGGGAGAACTATCCCCTTTATGTTTGTAATACCATCACTGCAAGAAAAAAAATTCAAATAAAATACATTGATATAAATTTAAGTCAGATCACCCACCGCTAGCATTTAATCATATAAAATTAATTTAACTGTCACTGTACAACACAAAATTGTACATTACGATACTCCAGTTGTAGTTTCTTTAGCTCCACTCGGAAAACAAAAAATATACTGACTAATGATTAAATGATCAAGTTATGAAACTATTCACGGTGGAGTGTTGAGGATGAGTTCAGTGGCTTCACAGCCTGAGGAAGGAAGCTGCTATTTACTGAGCAGGTTCCTCGAGCAAGGCTACTACAACTGCTGAGAGGATACTGGTTCGTAGCAAAATGACTAAAGAACGAAGAAGAAGGATGGGCAGTAAATCTTTTTTTTAGTTATTGCAGGTTATTTTCATGTGTGTGATTATAAACCTTAGCGTTTACTTACCTGTAAGGGATTTCAAACGTTTCATCCATAGGCAGACAGATTGCATTCTGTCTTCACAGCTCTATTGTTACACACACAAACACAACAAAGATACACATTGTGTCAGAGGACAAGACAAGGTGAGGGAAAACATTTGTTAATTAAAGTACAATGTTTTGTCTGTCACTGAAGCATGGAGGTATTTGAATGTGTGGGTGTGTCACATGGGTACATCTGGTCAATCTTAAAGACAGAGTACATGTCGGATGTTGATTACAATTATTATGTATTGCTCTCAAAGTGCCTTTCCACAACAAAGATTGACAACACCGTGGCAATCCGGTTTTGATGCACCTCCCTGAACCTGATGGATACTCCAAGAGGTTGTACTGCAAGAATCCACTTTCCACCTGCTGACTTAACTCTACGACCACTAACATCTAGTCCCCAGTGGATCCATCACCTATCTACTTAGTCTTTCCCTAATGACGATGCTTGAGATTGATACCTTTCTGATTTGCTACTGCCAATTAATATTGTTTTACACTAAAATGATCTCATTAAATTACTTTGATTATCCTCTTAACTTTTCATCCACCACCAGCAGGTTAACCCTTTTGGTTCAGAATGAAACATCAATTACTGGATGCAGTTTAACTTTGGTACAGACATTCTCATTAGTCTCAGTGTTACTTTGTGGAACTGCTAATTCGCAAATGTTTGTAAAGGACGTGTTTGTACGTACAAGGGCAGAGGCTGATTATTGCGTGGTTGCACCAGTGAAAACCTGGTCTGTCTTTGATTGTAAGTGCCTTTTTCTAGTTCTTCTAGTGTTCAGTTTACTAAACACCTTACACAAAGAATTGTATATCCAAATGATGTATTGTGATTTTAAATACTGTGTTCCTTTTGTGTCTGACAGCGCTGTCACTCCTTTAAAGATGTTATTGATAATAATTCGGCCACTAACTGTGGCGCTTCATCATAATGTTGCTAACAGTAGCTAGCTAACATTAATATCGTACGTTTTTTCCACAAACTGGCAACTACCAGGACACTTGATCGCAGATGAAACACAGATACCATGTGCACAAGCAAGGAACTTTCACCCAGGAGACCACAGGAGTTTTTTTTTTTTTTTAACTTACTAATGTAGTTAAGTTACATCAAATACGTACGTAACTTGCATACTTTGTACTTTTAAAACTCAATTTATGCAAATTCAGATCTGGTGAGCTTAAATTATGGTTAAGCAGTTAAGGGTGCTTTAGAATTAAGTGTGATGCGGGGCTATCTAGTGTGATATCAGAGTCGCCTGTTTGAATTAAAGGGGTATGTTGGGCCTTGGCGCAGGTATGCACTCTACTGAGCGCCGTTCCAGTTTTACTACATGTTTTAAAAAACAGATGACTTGAGGAGGCCTGGAAGTTGCAAAGTTTGCCACCTTTCACAGAGCTGTACCGAGTCACAACAGTGAACTACTGTACTACTACAGTGAACAACACCTTTTCTGTTGAGTAATAAGTAATGTAATTAATTCCACAGTGAGTAATTGGTAATGTGTAATTTATTCATTCTTCATTACTGTGTTGTTTTGGCAGATCTGGTTCTACATTGGTTGCCTTTACCTGATACAAAGGACCAACACCAAGATACTAAACTCTGCTTTGCATGGCTGCTGCAGGGATTACAGGTTACATTAAGAAGGATGGGTATCTTACGACCTTGTGAATGTCATCGGGTGTACTGATTACTCTGCAACAGATAGGTTGTTTTCACATCATTGTGATTGGTCTACTTAGAGTCTATCAGAGCTGTGATTGGTGGACTCCGTTTGTGCGTTTTTATGCCTTGACTAAGAACCCTGACCAAGTACCTGCTATTCCAGACTTGCTTTCCTGCCGCTGTCGTCCAAAGGTGAGTGTCTCTGTAGAAACAAGGCTGGCAAGATGAGTAGAGCAGGACATTGACACTGCTGGGGATACATGGATGGCATGTCAGAGGCATTTAAAGAAACTAAACCAGACATATTATTAAGAAATAATATAAACAGTACAATCTTATGCAGAGAACAACTTACCAGGTCTCAAAGGGATGAAATGGGACCAGAAAGGTTACCAAATTTTAACAAACTTTGTCATTCCTCTTTGTGTATTTAATTTTCTCCAGGTGCAGAAACCCCATCAGCTCCATCATCCATTGAATAAAGGTGAGGTGATAATTTGTTTTCCACTTCTGAAGAATGAGATGCCTAGCCAGTAATCTTGAAAAGCCAACAGTAAAGTTTGGGTGGTATTGAAGAGCTCTCGTGCGCAAAACCAAAGACTACAGGGCAGGGGCGGAGTGGGGCACCAAAATCCACCAGGAAAATTCTGACCGCACTGGCTCACCACCAGCTCAACAACCCCTGGCATCTGTAACTATAGCTTACTTGGATGATGCCTGCCACTCGTTGACGCTTGATTTCGGAATAAATCTGCAATTTTTGAGCACTTTGATGCATCCCCCTCCAGCATCCGCTTCTTCTTCATTCTGGCCTTTTCGGCCTCTCCTTTCTCCTTTCTCTTCTTGCCTTCCATGTGTAAAACAACAAGCAACCACGCAAATCCTTCAACTGTCAAAAATCCTGTACTTTTCCTCGAACTTGCTCGCTTTCTCTCTGTCTGACGTATGTCATTATCTTGTAGGGTCATGCCATTAGACGAGGTGCCACTCATTTTTCCCCCTACATTTCTGTAAACAGACTTGACCTGCAATCGGTTCATTGGATAAACGCAGAGTGACAGGCTCTGGATAAGCGGATTTCCCATTCCCAGGAGGCTTTCCTCCATTCGAAGTTAATTTAAGAACAAACAAACACATTAAATTGCAGGTCGTTTTTTTTTTATTTGTGACCATGAAAGTTTTGTAACGCCTGAATAAGAAGAATTAAATTAAGGTAGGCTACACAAAAATCAATAGATTGATGGGAGAGATCAGAGATGACGAGTGTGCAGGGTAACCATGACTGAGATATAGAGAGTGAGCAAGTGGTATAAATATTGTTTGGACTTCTAATTCATTCTAATATAGTAGATCTTAGAGATTTTCGTGGAGAATTTAAACAACGTCAATAATTCCGATGAGCCCAAGGGCCGGCCACGTATGTCTCACGGCCGCTCAGAATAATCTGTGGGCCAGTTTGCGCAAATTCATTGCGCAACTTCCTGATTGCCACTCCGCCCCTGTTACAGGGCAAGGGTCAGTGTGTTTTTCGAAACAGAGGGAACTGATGTGACGATTGCTAGAACTGTGTCAAAGAAGGAGAAGAACAGCACATGTGAATAAATGTTGCACTGGCCTGATGGCATCTGTCATAGAGGGGGCTGAGGTTTTATTTTAGCAAGTCTTATATTAGTCCTCTAAACTCTGTTATAAGCTTTAATTGAATAAAGCTATGGCGAGCACTTATAAAGGAAGTATAGATTTTTAGACACATTATTGAAATGCTCATTTTTAACTTATCAAGCTTATACAAGCCTTGAAAACACCTATAGGATTGTGTTAAATTATCAAAAATCTATTTGACTTAATTGCCAAATAGCTGATACTCTGGAGAAGCAAGATTTTAACCTGTCAGCAGTGTTACTTTTGATTATAGAATCTGCAAAGTCACTGATAGATTTGGTGGAAAATGTCCTATCTATCACCTTATGTTGGAAAACAAAACAGATTTTCTTCTTTTCTAAGTGGACCGTGCAGCGGACCACACAAAACGAGCTGTTCATTGGAGGTGAATGGAATTTATTTGGCACAGCTTTAAAACATTAAAGAAAAGCAACTTTCTCGTCTGAAAACAGACATTTGAGTGCAGTAGAGAAGGACTTACTGTACAACCTCAGTTAGCATTTATGAGCCCTGGTGAATTTTTTCCTACTTGTTCAGTGATGTGATGACAGATCGAAAATGAGAACAACTATAATGTGAATATAATAATAAATGTAATTCTAGTATGGTCTTAACTGCTGAGACTCAGTGGAGTGAGCAGTGTTACAAGGTCCATTTATTAATTTACAATAAAGGGTTGTAGAAGAAAAGTCTGTCCCAATCCTTCTCTGACAGTGGATATAATGCAGTTTAGTCATTTGCCAACTAAATGTTCACATTTATTTAGTTTGAATGGGGTATTAGATATTATTCTGAGACAAAATCATTCAAACACAGTACCTAAAGTAAAATAATTGTCATTTTCTGCACTTGTGCTGAAATATGCCAGCCCGTTCTCATTCCCAATGCATCAAATACAGCAGCCTGGTCAGTGGCCCTACACTTCTAAGGTTGATGCTGTAGTTATGTAAGTTAAGTTATGTTGCATGACTGGATGGAGTTATTTCAACATTACCAAGTAGTTTTGGTGCCTAAACCTAACCAGGCTGCGACTTTTTGACAGCGTAAATAACAGTCAAAAGTCATAATGTGTGAACTGTCAGTCAGAAAGCTTTATTTTGAAAGTGTAACAGCATTTTGCATATTATTGCCTTCATATGCAAAGCAGTAGGTAGAGCATCATAGTTTGATTTAAGGCCACTGACCAAGCTGCCGTTTTTTCTCCAAGTCGGGAGTGAGAACGTGTTGAACATGCATGCACCCCGTCACTAATGACATGCATCAACCTGCCTCACTGCACCATCACAGCAGACAGTCCAGCCTCACAAGCCAGCTCCATCGCTTGATTCACATTTAAGAAATGTTGTGTATTCCAACTAAAATCAAATGTGCATGTGACTGCAGGTGCATGGACACCATCCTGTAGAAAATATGATGAGGAAAATCTGCATTCTTGTCCACCTACTGCTCCTCCTTCCTCCTGTGAAGCTTTTAGACCTGAGAGCTGAGAACTTTATATATTACCAAACATGGCTGTCCTGGGCAGATGCACAAGCCCTTTGCAGGGAGAAGCACACCGACCTGATCACCATCAGAGATGCAACAGAGAATTTTGCCTCTTTTCATGGCTGGCTCGGTTTGTACCGAGACGATTCAACCTCGGACTGGAAATGGTCCAGAGGAGATGAGAAGGCCAACTTCACCATGTGGACAGACAGTAAGTCGAGACAGTGGGTAACATGAGCCACCCCCCTCATCATAAAATGTTAATATATTCACCACTCATTAAATGTGTGGTTTACTTCTTACAAAGTGAATAAATTAAAAACAACATGCAAAAATTATATTTTTCAGACATTATATATATTGTTTCAGAAAAGCAGGCTTATGTTCACTGTTGTCCACAACTTCTAAAAATTCCATTCATACAAGTTACGGCTAGTTTGCACAAACCAATATGTTGTTGAAAACCATGCATGTCTGATTTGTAATTTTTTATCATGGCCACACAAAATGCCCATACTGCACAGTGTTCACTGTCAACGTATTTCACCAAAAGTCAATGCTGACTTCCATCTTGTCATAGGATCACACCGCTTTCTGATAATAAACAATGGCCATATTGTACTGTAATGTCACAGTTGTCATTCAGCTTTTTTTATTATATAATATTGCATTTACATTCTAGACTCCTGAATCTCATGATGGAAAAATCAAAACAGTAAAATATGTCAGTTTACATTCTGTTCTTCCTATTAAGATGTACAATCACTGTACTTAACTCTAGTTAACATGTAATCAATGATATAAAGGATAAGGTCCAGACTCAACGTCACCGGTTCAAATCAGGCTACGGACCTTGCTGCATGTCTTTCCCCATCTCTCTCTCCTCAGTTCTACCCAGTCCTAAACTGTCTCTTCAGACTAATAGAAAGATGCACAGATGAATGTATACACACCTCTCCTACTTCTTGCAGATGATCCCGACCGTGGTGAAAACTGTGCTTTCAAGTTCAGGAACCAAAAAGTATGGCACAGTGATAGATGTGATGTAGCACATACTTTCACGTGCTACAATGAGAAGCTGGTTCTGGTGAAGGAGAGGAAGACGTGGCAGGCAGCGTTACAGCACTGCAGGGGTCTGAAGGCGGTGGACCCAAACAAGCCAGCCACGGCCTACCAAAACCACCAATATGACCTGGCCACCCTGCTCAGTGAAGATGACCACGTCTTTGCACGAGAGAAGGCACAAGAGAGTACCAAGGATGCGGTAGGGCTGTTTTCTACAGGTTATATGTGTTACTGTCCTTCTCTGTGTTAACATCTCTCTGCTAAATGTTGGCAGGTGTGGACAGGCCTACGCTTCCTGGCTGGTCAGTGGGTGTGGGTGGGTGGAGAAGCAGTGCAGTACAACGATATGAGAAGATGCCCGGAGAGGCACTGTGGCACCCTGGTGAAGAACAGCACCGAACCCTTCGCAACAAGAGACTGTAAGAAACGAAGGAGCTTTCTCTGTTACAAGAAGCCTTAAACGCATCTTTCCAGTGAATCTCATGCGTCCAGAAAGTCCACTTCTTCCACTTCTTCCACCCTGTTTCATGTTTCAGTTCTGTAATTCCTGTAATATTTATTAATTGAACTGTTAAGCACTTGACAAACATTTAGATGAGGATAAATGCCTAGAAACTTAGCTCCTTCCTTTTTTCTGTAAACTATAGGCAGAACCAAATATCATGTACAAATATGTTCTAAAAGGTTTGATTTGTCAGAAATGGATAGAATTGTAAGGTAGGTCCAAAACTGGTTAGCATGACCGCTAACTGTTGCTCATTGCGGTCGCATGACTTAAACGTCACCACCACTAAGCGTCTTACTGCACAATAACTATACACGTTTTCTATAAACTGATCAATCTACAAGTTTTAAAGTTAGACTTAGAGAATAGTTTGCAACTAATGTCTGCCTGTACCGGACAAGTGAGTGGATGAATTTCTGTGTTTGGTATAATGACCTTTAATGTCCCTGACAAGTTCTGTACTCTGATTTAGCCACTTGTTAGCAGTTGCTGTTTTTAAGACACGTAAGCGCTTTATAATTCAATTGTTGGACATTTAATGATTTATTTCACACAGAACAAAATGTGAAAATATCTTAAGCGAAAGTGAGCTATTGAGCGAGCAGGATCATGTTGCTGCTGCAGAATGCATGCATGATAACAGGTAAAAAGTTTGAATCTTTTATAACAGCATTTCTCTACATTTGAAATAAAAAAATCTTTAACAGATTTCAAAATGAATGAATATGGGGAAATAAGTCAATGGAAAAAAGTACACACACCATGACTAGGTAACTACTATCATATTTCACATTGATCTATGCGCGTATTTAATAAATGCTTCATGGCTAATTTAATAATTTTGTCAGTAAACATGATGTCAATTTAAATTGATCCTTCACTATTTTGGAAATGTTGAACCAACCTTAATTACATTAAGTAAATGAATTAAAATATTTTAATGAAAGCTGAAACTTTGTTGATCTTTATTTTCATGTTGAGAACAAAATTATAATGTTCAAAATTATTAGACATCTGATCTTATGAAATGTGATGTTATGAATCCAGTTTTTATTGATAGATTAAAGTCAATAAAATGGAAGATTATCACGTCATCATGTTTCCTTGTCTGGTTGTCTCCAATGCCAACAATTGCAATTTTTAATCATTTCAGAATCATTAAGGCTTTTGGGTTTAAAAAAACAAACAAACAGAGGCACATGGTAACCTACCAACATGACCGCCAGGGGACGCTAGGATGCTTCAGCAAATCATCCATCAAAGGAATGAGACACACTTTTCCTGCTTCAGACTGATTTCTGCTCAGTGGAGATTTCATCACCTACGGCTTCGAAACACGGCTCCTCTGTTTGGCCTGCCTTCAGGGATCAATAAAATCCACTTAAATCACTGCAGAAAATAAGAATGTCTAACCACCGAGTGTTATTTAATGTGAGGAGAGGAAACCTGTTTATGTTTTTGTGAGTAACAATGTGTTGAAGCTCACATTTGAGTCCTGGTTCTTGGCAATAATAAACTTTTAGATTATTGTAATGGTTATGCAGGGTAATAAATGAATCCCAAATAAGCAACTTTAAACATTTTAATATGAACTAATGTCAATACATAGCTGTTATTTGTAACTCAAGACAACAGACCGCTACAGACATGTAAAGTGTTTTGAGTGAAGTTGAAGTCATTTTTGTTTTCATGCTGTGTCTCGTTGTGATCGTTGTGAATCTCTTCATACAGAGGTTCCAATACTCACAAGCCAACAAGCCAACTACCGACTGTAGTTGGTGGGGTCACCAGAGGTGGCCAACCAGATTTCAGGTGGGCCTGGCCACTTCACTGGCCCTGCCTATGCCTGAATGTATGGGACAGGTCAGGGGTCAGCAACCTGCGCCACTGCAGCCGCATGTGGCTCTTTTGCCTCTCTGCAGTGGCTCCCTGTTGCTTTGACATTTTACATAGAAATGAATAATATTTTTATCATCATCACTGTTTTAGGCCTACAGAGATTCTTACATTCTCCGACAGTAAAAATGCGCAGCCTACACACAGAATTGTTTCGGTTCTATCAAGTTGTGATTAATTGAATGATCCCGAGTTAATAGCATTGTGTTTTATGCTCAAGCCCGAGGATTGATCGCTGTATGTGGCTGAGGATAAAAAAAGAAGGATCAACTCACACTGAAATGGACTAAAATAACATTTAAATTTATTTATTATCGAATGAGGCTACTTTTTATTTTGTACATTTTCACAAGCACAGGGAGGACTTAAAGTGTAACTCTCGCCAAAATGCAGTCTAGGCTTTTTTTTGTGAATGTACCCAAGTCAAACCTTCGTGTAAAAGCATAATTATGACGAAAAAGCCACTTTTAAGATTTACCGTATTTTCATTTTCGGGTCAAAATCATTTTCAATTGAGTGCTTGGGGCAGCTGTATGGTAGCATCAAAATCACTATTTTTAAAACACTAAGAAGACTCGACACACCATGAAACTTTGCTCGTAGTATCACCAGGGTCTCTACACATGAACACGAGCACTGAGAACATTGTTTGTCTACACAGAGTTTACTAAAAAGAAGGTTTTTGAACAACTCAAGTTAGCTTTAGCTTGCTCCGCTCGCCGTCCTGCCAGTCGAGATGCGTCGATCCCCGAGTGCGACGTAACATGGAGGAGAGTAAAGGTGGAAAGCTCCATCGTCGTAATTATGCTTTTACACGAAGGTTTGACTCGGGTACATTAAAAAAAAAGCCTAGGTTGCATTTTGGCGAGAGTTCCACTTTAAGTAGGTTCGCATATATAGTTCTGTATTGCTACTCTATTTCTATCTATTGTAGGCTAGTTTTGTTTCATAAATGCACCAAAACATGGCATCATTGAAATGGAAATGCAAAGTTTAAGTACCTCATACTGTAAGCATAAGAAGCCCACTGCAGAGTTGCCACCCTGTGTGAAAATATAAATGGATGCTCATTTAGGCCTATTAATAATCTTGATAGGCTAATTTAGACTTTCTAGGCTGCGTTACCTTCATTATAAGACACAAATATGTTCCAGACAGAGTTTTTTGGCGAGGGGCGGGGGCAAAAATGGCTCTTGTGATAGTAAAGGTTGCTGACCCCTGGGATAGGTCAATATCTGAGGTTTTCCCCACAAATCTCTGCTGATGAGTGTGCATTTCTGCCAAATCTGACCAACAGTACAGTTAGTTATGTTTAACTTTGTGAGGAAATCTCATTGAGATAGATGTTTTTGCACTGAAGACCTGAGAATAAACCAAATAAACACAAGATAAAGAAAAGAAAATGTATTCACTCAAAACAACATGTTTTAAGTGAATGGCCACACTAATTAAAACAACCACAAATATGTTTAGAAATAGACTATAAGCTAGCATATGGGATCTCAATAATGCAATATGGGCAGTGTGTGATTTCCATTTGAATGTTTAATTCTTGCTGTTCAACATGAGTTTTATCAGATAGTTGTTTAATAACATGTGTAATGTTGTACTGTAGCAATTAGATCTCCATTTAGAGCACGGGAACATCGATGTTAAGCGTTCTTTAAAATGCACAAAACTTGCAGAGAACAGTAAAATCTATGTGATCACGAGAAAGGAAATCAGAAATAACACCCAATGCGTGCGCGCCTTTGCCTCGTTTGGTTTGGATGCAGAATAAAGCTCGAAAGACAGAGTTAAGAGTTAAAACTCAGCTGTTTGCGGAAAAACCACAATACTGAAAGTAGACTTCTCTGTGTGTGTGATTACTGCAACATAGAATTACATGAGGCTGGTCTGCCTGTTGGATGGGTTTATATGGCTGAGGTCAACAGCCCATCCAGTTAAAACACTGTCAAGCTTTAGCCAAGTGACCTGATTGGTCAGAGTCTGGCCCACGCACTGCTGAGAGCTCCCATAATGCACAGCACTCCCTTTTCTGTGGTGACTAGGCTGCTAGTTTGCCAAGTCTGCTGCTCTCTGCTTCACGACTGGAGAAAACAGTACACGTGTATAACCAGTGGGTGTGAGCGATGATCCACTAGAGGGAGCTTTACATTGTGAGAGATCCAGCTGCTAAACCCAGTCTCAAAGAAACGCCCATTCAGAGAAAGGCTTACATTACTTTTAAGGTCCCAGCAACTACACTCAGACAATGGTAAACACAGGTGTGAAACAACATATGGCTTGTAATTACATAGTTAAGAGTTAAGCTTATTTATAGAGCACATATCACAAAGTAAGAAAAACTCAAGAAATAATTTTAGAAGAAACAAACACTGACTCACATAAAAAAGCAAGAATAAGAAATAAAGGCACATAAATTACAACATTTAAAACAAAGCAGAAACAAAAGGCTTAAAATCTCCTGTGAAAGTGTTCCTCTGTTCCGTTCCCTCCACAAATATGGATTGATGATGACTACATGAAGCTGCAGATGGGAACAGGAAACAAACCAGATCCAGATGATCTCGTATGGGGAGTTTCCTATCCTACAAACAGGACAGTTAGACCAAAGGAGATCAGATCGCCATATATATTGTTAAGTTTAAGGTTGCGTAATAATATTGGTACGTCTGATGTTGACCTATAACAAACATTTCAGGTGACTCTTGTAGGGTTTTCCCCTCCATCGCGAGGCTTAGATGCAGCGCCCAAGCCATGGGGGCACAACTAAGCCGAATAAGCATCAAAACTAACTGAATTAATTTCCCCATTTCCATCAATGATCTAATTAAACAGACTTTTTAAGCAAGGTTTTGGCTTAAATACTCTAGTTTTTCTTCTTCTAATTCAACGATATGGTCACAACAATTTTCCAAAATGATGAGAAATTGCATAGTTTGCTAAATTTTCTTGGGGCAGGATCCCCAAAACTGCTGCCAATAGGTTTATCTAAGTCTTCCACAAACCTAGGGAAAACACTGACTTTAATTAGGCAAACGCACCCTAAACCGATGATTTATTAGTTTCCTTGTTTTGCCCAGTGAATGTGTACATTTTGAAAAGCATTGTACTGTATGTCGGCATCTGCAAGTGGGCCATCACAATAAGTATGTACACATGTAATGTGTTATTTCCACAACAGGAGAGACTCAATGTTTTTTATCTGCAATTAGGTGAAAACAATATGTGCAAATACCGCTATCTGCATCCCGCCAGAATGAGTTGGAAAATATCAGCATATGAAACACTGGCAAGAATCCAATGTCGTGCATTATTGTTTGGTATCATTTCTGTATGGGCTTAAACACAACTCCATCTGTTAATACATGATGACAGATCAGGGTTTATGTAGGAATAACCCTTCATACAAGACTAGAAATTATTGCAGAAATATGGTTTTGAATTAAACTCATTATCCACGATCCAAATGACTTGGTCGTGCAATAAGTCATAAGTCTCTGCTGTGTGTCTGCTTCAGGCTGCTCTCTCATTGTGAAGGTCAAACTGATGAGTTTCATATCAGAACACCTGCCGGGGCATGAGCACTACTTCCTTTTTGTGACTGGCATCTGTGCTGTACAGCAAATGAAGCCAGGAAGAAGCATTCGGCGCATGAACAAGGATAAAACATTTTTTTTCTCTCAGCGAGTGTATTTAAGATGAGTCAAATATAATTTCAAGTTAACCTGAGAAGGTGGTTTACCTTATAAAGAGTCTGACTCACCTGATGTCAGATATTCTGTCAATGCAACTTGTAAATTGTGATTTTGTTGTTCTGTTCTGTCCAGCCTGGGAGAGAGATCCCTCCTCTTCCTGAGGTTTCTTCCATCTTTTTCCCCTGTTAAAATGTTTTTTTTTCCTCAACATGGCGAGTTTTTTCTCACTCAATCAAGGATCTAAGGAGAGAGGGTGAGAGATTGTAAAGCTCACTGAGGCAATGTCATTGTGATTTTGGGCTATATGAATAAAATTGATTTGAATTGATTTTGATGTAGACTGTGGGAATAAGCCTGCCAGTGTCCAACTATTTCCTTCTGCTATCTGTGTATTAGCCTTTTCACAATCCATGGTCCACACACATGGTGGCAATTGGTACAAAGTAAAGAAACTAGCAGATTAAGCCATTTAAATGGCAGGGCCTGCATCCCCGTATGCAAAACAAAGTTATCCCCGACACTGTTTTGCAGGGCCACCGTCGCTGAATCCTGGGCTTTGTACCACCCAAGACAAAAGGCACTTTTCATGGCAGACATTTTGACTTGTTGAAGCAGGAAAAGCACAGGTGTGACCAATGAAGTTAACGATGACTTCATTCAAATCAAATCAAATCAAATCAATTTTATTTATATAGCCCAAAATCACAATCACATTGCCTCAGTGGGCTTTACAATCTGTACAGTGAACAACATTCTCTGTCCTTAGACCCTCTATTCAAGTGAGGAAAAACTTGCCATGTTGAGAAAAAAAAAAAAAAAAGAAGCTTTTAACAAGCAAAAAGATGGAAGAAACCTCAGGAAGAGTTACAGAGGAGGGATCCCTCTATCAGGATGGACAGACATGCAATAGATGTCACATGTAGAGGAACAGAACAACAAAATCACAGTTTACAAGTTGCATTGACAGAATATCTGATACAAATTATAATATATGTGTGTGGATCCAGGAGACGACTGATCATTCTATTATCTGTCCCGGTAAGCAATGGCAGCGAGCGGGCATGCACAATACCAGAGCTCTAGAAGTAGCCCACCTAAATGGAATTCAGCTATCATTAATATTATTATTATTAAGTTCCACCTGTGCATCTGCTGCTTTGATGAGTCTAAATGTTGTGAAAAGAGTCGATTATGATTTGAAATAAAAAACAAGCCAGGGCAAAATTGGAAAAGATGCAACCAAATCTTCCTCCAGCCCTAACACAGTGCTGTGAAGAAGGCTACCTAATAAACAACATTGTACTTTAATGAAGTTTGGTGTTGACAGCCACTGTGTCAATGCTAGTGTGATATGCAAAGTGCACGGTTAGTCTAACAGCTCTGTTTTGGACTAAGTGCACATTGTGTGTCCTTCTTTATGACTGCGGCGTAAACAACAGAGTGATATTAAAGGTGGGTAGCACCAATGATGACAGAGCAGCACATGGATCAGTCATGACTGGTGCCACCTTAACTAGTTCACACCTCTTTCTTTCTTTTCTATATATAATATCCTCACTGAAGACAACCTGCAGTGCGTCAGGATGTCCTGCATAAAGGTGTGCATGTGTGTAATCCTATACCCATGACAGCATGCCTGTCCAGGCTTGTCTCTATGTGTTTGTATGAGTAGAGGTCAGACCAGTGTAATTCAATGGGCCTACAGGTGTGTGAGTGGTTTTAAAGCTTGGGTGGTCAAGTATGTCTTCAAGGCTAATTTAAATTAACAGAAAATGTTGCAGAGTGCTGTGGCATTTAAGTATTATTGTAACTTGCTCCTGGAATTGAATGAAGCCAGGGGAGAGGCTGAAGGGAAGTGAAGACAGAAACTCCAACGGGAAGAGAATGAGCAGAGAAACAGAGGAAGAAACAGAGGGGAAAACTATTAGGAGAAGTGGGCTGGAACTTGTGGTATGTTGGAGGCAGGCACAGACAGGCTGACAGAGAAAGGCTGAAAGACATTGAGGAAACAAAAGAGAGAGAGAGAGAGAGAGGGTGGGTGTTCAGAAAAGAAACAGATGCAGCAGTGTGAATCGAGAGTTGTGCTGCATTTAAATCAAAAATCACGTCTGATTTCAAATTATAAATATCAAAAATGATTTTATTTAAATTCTATTTCAGTTCATCACATCAGCTACATTTTATTAATGGGAATTATGTGTCTTTATTTCCATGTCCTCTTTATGAGCCATCAGCTGGTAAGAGACAGCATCTTAATCTAACTCAAGGAGCCAAACGTCGACTTGATAGGCGAGTTAGCTGCAACTGAACCTGCCAGTGACAGACAAATAAAGCATGCTGCATGTTACACAGTGAGGAGGTGTGTCAAGATGAAATGCCTCACGATGGATATAGAATGTTGGAAGTGTTTAAAGTAACACAAGAAACAAGTTTAAACGTGACAATTAAAGAACAACATGTTTGATTAATGCTTGAGGATTTAGGTTGAAGAACATTTTCTTTGAGTAATTCTTAAAAATGCTGAAGTTTTGTTGATAGCCACAGTCAACTTCTGCAGTTTGTTGGATGCCCTGGACTAGAGTGGGAATCTGGTTGTACTAAAAAAGAAATATTATTATCATGGCAGAAGTATATGTGTGAGCATGTATGCATTTTTAATTGTTTTTATGCATCAATTTAGTCCTGTTTGCAGTGGTGGTCTCACAATACTGGGCATATTATAAGATGACCCTGATAATAAACTTCTCATAAATTTTGTAACAGTGGTTAATCTCAGCAGCTTGACAGGTGTGTCAAGTCAGCAGTGCGTTCCTGCAATAAAGATGTCAAAAACACTTCGTCATGAATTTATTTCCTCTGCGTTGACAAAATCAGAGACTCGCAGGTGAGAGTAAATCAACAAAACCCTTTTTGCAGCTGAGTTTTAAACAGAATTGAAGACACACACTAGCCTAGCAATATTAAGGCTGCAAACAACCCATAATAAATCTAGAGGAGCCGGTGTTATTGAAAAAGAATATCAGATGTTGTGAACACGAAATTGACCTTGAGAAAAAACATTTCTCATATTCTGGCCAATATTCACATTCACTAGTGTACTGTATTTAAAGCAATACCACTGTGGTAAATAGACATAATGTAGGTGCTAACTACAAACAAAACTCTATACATCATTATTATGTTATGTCTTGAAGTAAACAGATATGTAACACTGTGATCATCCTACCCTTTCACTGAAGTTACAGTTGTGGTCAACGGTTGACATACACTTGTAAAGAACATGTATATCATGGCAGCCTTCAGTTCCAATGATTTCTACAGCTCTCATGTTTCTGTAATGGAATGAGTTGAACACATACTACTTTGTCACAAATAAACATTCATGAAGTTTGGTTCAGTAATGAATTTATTATAGGTCTTCTGAAAATATGACCAAATCTGCTGGATCAAAAATATACATACAGTAACTTGAACAATCAATTTTGGTGATTATATAGAGTTGTGTGAATCAAATGTTCTTTGTAGCATCGCTTCTTAACTTCTTCTGAGTGATTCTGATTGATAACAGCTCTCTCCGGGTACTCCAGCTTCCTCCCACAATCCAAAGACATGCAGAAGTTAGGTTAATCGGTTACTCTAAAATTGTCCGTAGGTGTGAATGTGAGCGTGAATGGTTGCTTGTCCCCATATGTCAGCCCTGTGATGAACCGGTGACTTATCCAGGGTGAACCCTGCCATCGTCCAATGGGTGGATGGATGGACGGATGCTCCTCCTCAGTGAATAGAAAAATACAAACTACACATTTCTGCATCTGGATTAGCGATAAAGTACTTTTTTGCTATCTTTCACTTTTAACAATAAAGGAATACTTCTGAATGCAGGACTTATAAAACAGTTTTTACAGTGTGGTGTGGCTACTTTTACTTCAGGGTCTGAATATTGCCTCCATCACTGATTTGGGCACATTGTAAGAATGTTGACTCAATCTTTCCAGACAGATGATCGGTTAGTGACTGACTGTACAGTTTGTTTGTTTCCTTTATAATCCAATCATTCACCCACCAAGCTATTTGACTATGTCTGTTACTGTTTTCCATATGTTCATTTGGTTAAAACTGTTGCAATGCAACAGTCATGCAGTCAAACAGTCATGTGTCACACATGTGTTTTAGGCTTCATCTTGGATTTGGGGAAAGGGAACAAATTTCAACAGTGTGAGAAAAAGGGAAAAAAGTCTACAGTGATTCATTTGGCATGATACACTCAGATGAACACACACACACACACACACACATACGCACGTGCATGCTGATATCTTGCAGGACAACTTTTTTGCTGCCTTACCACATGACAACACACACAGTCAAATGAAGTACACACCAATAGAAGCACATTAAAAGCTTTGAAGCCATTTGGCTTTCTCTCTTCATCCCACATTCCAGGGGAGTTCTCTAGCTCGGGGTGAAAAGACACACCCTGTAAGAAAAGAGGAGGATGAGGGAGGGAGGGAGGAGGTGCACATGCTCAGACCTCCGCTCAAACACTTTACTTTGGCTGATGACTGAATCGCTTTCCTCATGTGAACTGAAGAGGAGGAGCGAGGGATGGCGTTTTGCTCTTTGTCTTTCTGCCTTTTGAGATCAACTGGTTTTAATTCATCACTATAATACAACATGTACTATGACGAGACATCAATACACCATCTGCTCCCCCTGTTAGATTCACCATCTTTATCTCTGGTAATGAGGGAAATACATAAACCTTTAGGATAAATCTTTATCTGCTGTTACCTTTGGGGTTCAGTGTCTTGCTCAAGGTCAAGGAACCACTAACCATTTAATTATTGCTCCACCTGCTCTACTACCTAAGCTACAGCAGCAGTTTGATTTGAGGTAATGCTGTAGCAGTACAACAAATCTATTATTTTCGGTTACTTCTAGAATAGGTTTACATGCTTTAATGCTCAAAAAAAGCATCAGTTTTCTCATACTGTCCATTGCTGCAGCACTGTATTCCTCCTTTGTCTGAAATGCTCTGTTTAAGCTCCTGTCTCTTTAAGGCCCTCCTCCTGATTACCCAGTCTGCTCTGATTGGTCAGCTCATACACACCTGAGCAAGCACTGCTAAGGAAAAAAAAAAAAGCAAAAGCAAAACAGGTCTCCTTTGTAACAAAAACAACTGAAACACTGGAACAAGAAGATAAATAGTTCATATGTAATAATGTAATTTACAGTGCAGTTACAGAACATGTTTTGGTTTTGTTTCGTATATCAAAACTACTTAAAGCTGCTCTAATAAATATTTGCATATTAACAATCAAATTAATATGTGCAATGTGAAAAAGACTCACTTTTGTGACAAAATGAGTCTTTTCACAAACAGAAAAGTTTCTTGTAAAGACAAAATCTGTCATAATAATATGAAAAAACAAGGATGTTAAAATGAGAAACTGAGTAGTTTTCTTTTTTTTTTGTCATGCTGGCTGCAATACACTCCCACACTTACCGACCTCACTTCCAGCAATTAAAAAAAAAAAAAAAAAAACTATTTAAACTACCTGTCCAGCACCAAACAGCTAACAATAACGTTAGCGACTAATGTGGTTAAGGCAGCTAAAGAATGACATGTTTCCCTCAGGCGTGGGTCGAGACCAAAGAGACAGAAAAAGAGTTAAAAGAGCCCAAAGAGCTCAGCCCACTCCTGATGGAAGCATGTGACTCTTTAGTTGCTAAATGGTCCACCACATTCACCAATTAGTCGCTAACGTTATTTGTTAGCTGTTCGGTGCTGGACAGGTAGTGTAAATTAGGTCTCTAACTAGGACCTTATCCTGGAGAGACGCAGGCTGGAGATGGGGAAGGAGCCATCAGTCAGAAGCAGAAAGGAAACACAGGTTCACTTGTTCAGATATGATAAACAGATTGTCATAATCATATGAAAATCACAGTAATGGAAAAACTTAGCGATAGAAAGACTTACACCCTACAGTTTAATATTGTCAGTAGTGCTGAAAAGAAAGTTTAACTGCAGTGTAGACTTTAAAGGGGCACTATGTAGTTTTGGAGAGGAAACATTTTATAAAATAACAATAACAATAGGTAATAATACAAGATAGAGAATATTATATATATACAGTACCAGTCAAAAGTTTGGACACACGTTCTTATTCAATGGTTTTTCTTTTCTTTTTTTAAATCATTTTCTACATTGTAGATTAATACTGAAGACATCCAAACTAAGAAAGAACACATATACACATATAAGAACACACACACATATATATACTGTAATTATTATTACTATTATTTTTCAAAACTGAATAAACAAGCTGCTCTCAGAGGAAAATAAGGTCCCCAGAACACTGTTTGAAGCTAGAAAGGTGGCAGGGTCCGCCAAATATAAACAAAGTAAAACAGTATGAAATTGTGTTGTCCTTTCAGTTTGTTCGTTTATTCAGTCATTAAAATGAAGAGAGTTTGTTTATCTAGTTTGTTTAGGCATAAACATCAGTCATTGAAGATCTTTCTCTTCTGAATAAAATTTCTGTCCCAAAACTACGTAGTGGACCTTTAAGGAAACACTTAGCCAGGAGGTTCTCAAACCAAAACCAGCTTGTGTTCCTCCTTTCCTGGTATGACCCTATGGTGAATCTGCTTTTTCCATCCTGAGGAGACAGGGGGAGGAGGTGGAGTGTGTGTGTGTGTGTGTGTGTGTGTGTGTGTGTGTGTGTGTGTGTGTGTGTGTGTGTGTGCATACTTGTCTCACTGATAGAGCAAGGAGAGAAAAAGAGAAAAATTCGAGAGAGATATTTCCTCTGCCCATGAGTGTTTGTCAGTGACTCACATCGCCATCCACAGAGAGCCAATCAGAGAAGACCTCCCCTGCCTTTGGGCTCGACCCACTTTTTTCCCAAATCCACGCATATACACACAGATCTGGCCTGCTGATGTTGCCTGCTGATCCACATCAACAGCAAAAAAAATTCTTAGTCAGAGCTCACCGCTCCAGTCGTAGGCCCCACCCACTCTGCGTTCAATGCCGAGAGACTGTCCAGACACCCCCCCACACACACACAGACACAAATACAGAAACACACACACACACACACACACACACACACACACAGTGAGACACACACAGGCCCCACTTAGCTTGTGATCTCTCTCTCTCTCTCTTCCACACACACATATTTTAACATAAACTATCCTGCTGAGTCCTGTGTTGGTCCAATAAACACATGGCCTGCCTTGGAGATGGCGGGGGTGAGGTATGACGGGTTATTTTCTGTCCAACAGCAAAGCGAACTCTGCTTGAAGCCTTTTCACAGTCTCACACAAAAAGAGGAGTTTGCATCAAACACACAAGCGGGAAATGCATTGTACGAGGTTATACAGCTAGAGCACAAAAGACAAAAGACAAAACAATTAAATTGTAAATAAAAAGGTACATCCTGCGTGTCATTCAATTTAAATGTACCATTTACAGTATGCACTGCTGGTATGCATGTCTGACAGAGTAGATGCACCATTAACTATGGGTGTAATTCATTTTATTTTCATAGGGGAGTTCAAATAAGGCCCCAGGTTCACTGAGTGGCAATTAGTCTATATTCATCTGGTTAACTGAAAAAAATGTGTGATAATATCTTCCACAAAATCACAGTACAGTACAAACTATTTTGGTACAGTAGGAGCCTTAAGGTGGTAGCATAGACTGTATTAAAGAAGTGAACGTAGCCATCAAAATGTCACCCATTGTGCACTACTCTTTTAAAGCCTTGAGCTTGGCATTTTCATCATCGCCATCTTGTTCTTTTGAAGCCAGAAGTGACGATATTTTGGACAAGTGAGGGGTGAAGGGTTGCATTATCAGCGGATTGTAACATGACGTGAGAAATGAGACCCTCCCCGTCTCTCTCAGTTGGCCATACAAGCCTGTGGACGATTTGTTGAAGTTGTTTAATGCCGCTGGATTTCTTTGTGAAGGACTCAGGTCGGATTATCTGAACAGTCCAAAGGATGTGACTAGACGCACATTCTCGAGTGCCTCATTTTAGTGCCTCAGAAACAAAGCATCTAGCAACAGTGGCTAGCGTTAGTTGAGAAATAGAGTTAAAACTGCCTATTTTTATGTTTTTTTAAAAGTATTTTTTTCTATTGACCTATTTAAACAAAACAAAAAGAAATGAACAAATCTTGCAGTGCCCGTGGCTCCTCAGTGCACCCACTTTGAGAACCTCGTCACTCGTTACCCAGTGTATAATTTGACACAAAAGGAAGCCTGTTCCTACTCTGCATGACAACAATTATGGACATAAGCTAAGCTAATTAAATGAATAATTTGAATTAGTTGTGTCTCATAAATAACATGACTTGACAATACCGTCGATGAGAAAGTTAAATGGTCAATTTATTGTACATTGTATAATTCTGGCATTATTGAACGCAAATGCAAAATTATCGCACTAATATTATAGTTATCGTACATCTGGCATGCTGGATCTGGTGAGTGTGAGCAGGACAATGTATTGAGTTAAAATAGACTAAAGCCTGTGTTTGCGATGATAAAGAACACGTTACCCAGCGAAACAGTGATGTGTGTGTTTTTTTAACAGTTTTTGGACAAGAATAGCGCTCTGCGGCACAGAGGAAAAAGACATATAGGGCACTGACACTCAGTAGGATTGAGTGTCAACCAATTAAACCAAGGGCGTAGGTTTGGTCTCAGCTTTGGTAGTGACATTACCAGGGGTGGACTGGGACAAAAATTCAGCTCTGGCATTTTCTGTCCAGACCAGCCCACTATATTATCAGCGGACACCACGAAGAAGTCCACAAATCTCGTGGCGTCCTTTCTCACACATACTACAAAGGAGAGTCATATTCCTTGATAGCAGTTAACAAATAAAGCACGTAGCTATGAACTCAAGGACTAAAACTGACAGCTATAGCAATCAACCAATCAATCTTTGTTCATTATAGTGTCAAATCACAACAGAAGTTATGTTATGACCAGGGGTGGGACGAGACTAACAGGAAGAACCCAAAACCAGAGACGGGGTGGAGTTTTTCTCACATCATTACTTACATTTGCACAACAGTTGGTGCATTTCTCAAAACAATTAGTACAAACTGCAAAACCTTGTTGATAACCTGCAAAAGCATGTCACATGCTCAAAATAGAGGTCATTCCTCAAAACCAAGTATTCCTATCAATGAAAGTGTGTGTGTCATAAAAAAAAGTCCTGACACCATCATTTATGAACAAGGTAGTCAAATGGCTTTGTCGTGTTTTCATTAGGACACTTTACTAGTGTTTCCCAATGCAAAAAAGCCAGATCTTTGTGACCTGAAAATGCTCAAGACTATACACTAACACTATACACAGCCATTTGAAAACTACAGTAAAAGTAACACATTTACACACAAATTATACCTATTAGATAGTTATCACCTCAGTAAACAATAAATGAATTGAAAGATTACAATAAATTCAATGGTAAATATTGCAAATTAAATTTATTATTTGCTATAGGTTTACTTGTGTTTTGCATCTCTGTTTACAGCTCATCAGGCCACGTGAATGTTTACTGTTGCTATGGCAACAAGAGACGCTGACGTTAGCATCTATTAGCTAGCTTAGCTAAATCATCTGAACAATAATAACCCATAATATCACAATTCGGCGTATTTGAACAAAATCAACCACAACTACCAACAGTCACAGCCCTTTAACTCTGGGCTGATGTGCTGCCACATGTTAGATTGTCAAAGTTAGAAAATAACGACTTCAGTCCCTGAGGAGCTACGTTAGCATTAGCGGCAGCTGCGTTAGCATTAGCGGCAGCTGCGTTAGCATTAGCGGCAGCTACGTTAGCATTAGCGGCAGCTGCGTTCATCAGTATGCAGTTAGTGAGGTCGCATCACATTCAATGTAAAAACGTTTTTTTACTTTGTTTTGGACATGTCTCAAACATTTAGCCGAGCCAGCCCCAGGCTGACGTTACTGACCCTGTCTGCCTCCACTCGCTCATCATCGTCAGGTCCTCCTCCCTCGTCTCCCGGCGCAGCAGCACCTGTGGCTGCTGGCGGGTCGGTGTCACTGGTCCCGGCACCAAAAAGCTCCGTCAACTTCGCACATTTAGCAGCCTCCACCTCCAGAGACTTCAACTTTTTAATCGCTGTTTCTCAGCTGTTTCTTCCTCTTATCCATTTCAAGTAGCGGACACAGTTTGGAAGATGCTCACTACTACCACTCACTAACGTTACTACTGGCTCAGCAGCAGACAAATATTGGTAGTGACTATTTTGCAATCCTCGAACATTGGTTGTGACATGTCACGACCATCTATATAGAAACCTACGCCCATGAATTAAACATTGGTTTGGGGCAAAGAGCTTCATTATCTGGTTGAAGCAGTTAACTTTACTATGAGGCCCGGATAAAGTGATGATTTGATTTCAGCGAAAATAAAGACGGAGATGAACCTGAATCTGACTCACTTAGTGTACTTGTTCATCTACTGTGTGTGGATGTTGACAGCTATAACAGTGTGGCGCACAAAGTTAACACACAGCATCTTGGAGGGTTTTGTTCCGCCTCCTTTTGCCTTCCATCTGGAAACAGGATGCCTCCTTCCTTTTCTTTAACCCCGCCCTCATCTTATAAACCACGCCCCCTTTTAGCTCCACAGCTCTACCCACAGCCGCCCCTCCCTCCCTCCCTCTCTCCCCCGACACCCCAAATCTGTAGTGTTTTCCCACATATATTGATTGCTCATGTTAGTCAAGTAATCCAGTGTGTTGTTTCTTCCTGTTCCACCACTATTAACCTGGTCTACCAGTAAGACCAGTGTCAGTACCAGAAGAGAAGCTGCTCGGAGGAGCTGCAGGGATCCAGGGTCTGTGTGTGTGACTGGGAGTTCTGGTTGTGGAAGTGCAGGTAAATAAAGTGACCACCAGTGGGCGCTATGATGATTTAGTCTGTCAAAGTAGAGCTGCGGAGATGTCAGGTACAGTTATAACTACATACAGCAGTGATGGGAGGATTCTGATACTATTATTACTCATCACAGTCATGGACACACATGTAACAGCTTACGAATAATGGACGGTTTGAACAAAAGCGTATGATAAAACCAAGGTTTTTATGTTATTGTGTGTTGGGGTAGATCACCCAAAGGACATATTGAAGGTTCGCCAACCGAGGTCTGACTACTGTTGATTTTCTGCAGAGTTGTGGTGATTTAGATTTTCGGTCAATGCAGCCAGAAGAGAAACAATGAGATTAAAGTTAGTTTTGCATGGAGGACTTAGCTGTATTCACCGTCCCAGACTGGCTCCAGACCTCTGAATCGCTTCCCACATCTTTTTTTTTTTTTTTTTTTTCCGCGAAAAGGTCTTTTGCTGTGCTTACTGACAGGAGATGAACAAAATGACCCAGCCAATCAGAGCTTAGTAGGCAGGATAAAGAATGAGGACGTCATCTTCCTGTGCCAGAGCAACAAGTGTGGATGAAACCAAAGCAGCTGTGCAGATTGTTAGAAGTTGACTTTCAGAAAAAGCAACTTTAAAACCCCTCAGATTAAATAATATTACAGTCGTGTACAAACGTTTCCATCCACTTGTAAAGCACGTGTATATCATGGCAGTCTTGAAGTCTCATGATTTCTACAGCTCTCATGTTTCTGTGATGGAATGAGTGGAACACATTCTACTTCTATACTAACATTCATGAAGTTTGGTTCAGCAAAGAATTATTGGGCTTCTGAAAATGTGACCAAATCTGTACATACAACAAATTGAATAACCAATTTTGGTGATTATAGAAAGTTGTGTGAATCAAATTTGCCTTGTAGCATGGCCTCTTAACTTCTTCTGAGCGATAATGCTTGATAATGGTTGATGACTTTTCTGGGCACATTTTAATAGGGCTTGTTTGATACACCCATTAGACTCAACTACAAACACTACAATGTGAAAGTCTAAGGAGCTCAGCATTGATCTGAAAGAGCACATTATTGATTTGAACAAGTCAGGAAAGTCACAAGGTCTCAAGATCAACTGTACCAACAACTGTACAAACTCTTTGTTAGTATAAAGTGCATGGCACAGTTGTGTCACTGCCACGATCAGGAAGAAAACACAAACTATCACCTGCTGCTGAGAGAAAACTGGTCAGGATGGTCAAGAGTCAACCAGAAACCACCAAAAAGCAAGTGTACAATGAATTAGAAGCTGCTGGAAGACAGGTGTCAGTGTCCACAGTCAAGTGGGTTTAACATCAGTCCAGTCGCAGCACCCTAAAGCTCGACTGAAGTGTGCTGCTGATCACATGGACAAAGAAAAAACCTTCTGGAGGAAAACTCTGTGGTCAGATGGAAAAAAACTGAGTTGTTTGACCACAATAAGCAGCAATATGTTTGGAGGAGAGAAGGTGAGGCCTTTAACTCCAAGAACACCAAACCTACTGTCAAGCATGGTGCTGGTAATATTATGTTATAGATGTCTGGTATAGATCTGGTACTCTAAAGAAAGTAAATGGAATAATGAAGAAGGAGGATTATCTCCAAATTCTTCAGGAAAACCTAAAATCATCAGCAGAAGATTGGCTCTTGGGTTCAGTTGGGTGTTCCAACAGGACAATGATCCCAAACACACATCAGAAGTAGTAAATGAATGGATCAATCAGGTAAGAAAGACTAAAGTCCTGACTTTTGACCATAAGTGTAAATGGCAGTTTTCAGTCTGATTATCAAACTATGACTGCTGGCTACTGTAAATTTGAAGCTATTGTCAACACAACAGCTGGTTAGCTTAGCACAAAGACACGAAACAGATTACACGCAGGTTTTTCTACAGGTCACACAAAGGAAATTTAGCAAACTTCAGAGGCACATGTAGATGTATTTTGTTAACTTTGGACAGAGCCAGGCTGTTTTCACCTTTTTCAGTCTTTGTGCTAAGCTAACTGACTGCTAACAGTAATTTCCTATTTACCACAGAAATATGAGAATGGTATAAATCGTCTCATCTAAGGCTGGGAATGACAGCAGATGTCAAACTATTGCTTTGACATATGTTATGGTATCAATGTTTTGTGTTGCAGGGATATCTTCTGAGGTTAGCATGCTAACCAGCTTGCCCCATCCCGTCCTAGTCCGAAGCACTAACTAATACTAACACTCCCCTGGTCCCCAAACTCCCTCTCTGAACCTCGAGCTACACGGCTGAGCTAACTAGCTCTTAATCCATCAATAGAAAAAAAATCAAACGACACATCAGAAATAAAACGCTTAGATTACATTATTTGTTGTTGATGACATGCCTTTATCTTCTCGATGTGTCAACCACAGCACGGTTCAAATATTGTTAACATATGGCAGAGACTAGGAGTCTAAAACATTTGGCTAAACTTCAGCCAAAGTTAAAATTGCACACACCCTTTCACCACCCTCACCTCCACACCACACTGCATTAACACTGCCCAGTTGTTGAAAATGACTGTCAATCAATATGGGGAAAAAAAATTAATAATAATCTATATTCAAATAATAATAAATATTCAAATAAGAAGCTCTTTCCAAAAGCAGAGAACAAACCAGACAGTGAAATATTGAACAGATGTAATGCACATGTCAAAGAAAAGTTCCATGTCCATCACTTCTTTCAAATAAAAGAAGACTGTGACTTTGTATACCTTGTATATTGTGACCATGTGCTATTTCTGTTGGGAGGAAGGTCTCTGATAATCAAGAATAAACAGTGAAAATTAGAGGGACGGACACATGGACACAGAGAAGGCGACAGAGAGAGAGAGAGAGAAAACCAGGCCACAGGACTGTTATAGTGTAGGCAGTGATGAGTAATACATTGGCTGTATGTGTGTGTGTGTGTGTGTGTGTGTGTGTGTGTGTGTGTGTGTGTGTGTGTGTGTGTGTTGCTCCTGTGCAGATCTCATCAGCCAGCTCAGATTCCAGCAGCTCCAGTGTCTCAGCGCCACAGCAGCCAACAGTACGCGTCCTACCTTGGTACTGACCAATCACCACCAGTCAGTTTGGATGAACCCGCACACTTTTCTTAGTTCCACCCACTGGTGGCTGCAAGGCCCAGTCTGTCATCTGCTGCAGCTCTAAGGCTTTTCTCCAAAAGTGACAAACTTCCAGCTGGTTCCACTGACAATCAAAGCTTGATAATATTTCCTAAAACCCCTTGTGGATTAGCTGGAAAATGCATTGTCACAAAGACAAACACTGCTGTTGAAAGCTCATGAAAATGTACGGAAGCCCTAAAGGGCCATGCATTCATACATTTTATTTCCTCTGTTTTCCCGTGATAATTTGTTTTCTTAAGATCTCGAGTTATTATCTCGAAATAACAACTGCCGTTTTCCTGAGATAACGGGATAATTTTCTCGAGATCTCGAGATAACGAAACTTTGTTTTCCCGAGATAACGATATAATTAATTTGAGATCTCGAGATAATGAAACTTTGTTTTCCCGAGATAACAATATAATTAATTCGAGATCTCGAGATAATGACTGTGATATGATAGGCCTGAGATTATGGGGACGCCCGGGACCTCACAGCTGGTCAGCTATGAAGTTAACGATGACATCAGGCTCACTTAGATTGCGCCGCCGATATAGCTGAAGCCTTGCTAACCGTCTTTTTAGATTACACACACTAATGTGTATATATTCTGTAATAGTAAGGCATAATGCTATTTCAGCCTGTGTCAGGCCTTGATTGAAAAGATATGTGACGCGGTGATCGATATGCTCCTGCTCCTGCAATGATTTAATATACTACACTTTCATTTTGTTTTCTCAAGATCTCAAATTTATATCGTTATCTCGGGCATGGAGTTCACCAGAGCTTCACAGGTTGCCACTAGCATCCTCTTCCACTCCTCCATGACGATATCACGGAGCTGGTGGATGTTAGAGACCTTGCGCTCCTCCACCTTCCGTTTGAGGATGCCCCACAGATGCTCAATAGGGTTTAGGTCTGGAGACATGCTTGGCCAGTCCATCACCTTTACCCTCAGCTTCTTTAGCAAGGCAGTGGTTGTCTTGGAGGTGTGTTTGGGGTCGCTATCATGTTGGAATACTGCCCTGCGGCCCAGTTTCCGAAGGGAGGGGATCAGGCTCTGCTTCAGTATGTCACAGTACATGTTGGCATTCATGGTTCCCTCAATAAACTGTAGCTCCCCAGTGCCGGCAGTACTCATGCAGCCCCAGACCATGACACTCCCACCACCATGCTTGACTGTAGGCAAGACACACTTGTGTTTGTATTCCTCGCCTGGTTGCCGCCACACATGCTTGACACCATCTGAACCAAATAAGTTTATCTTGGTCTCATCAGACCACAGGACATGGTTCCAGTAATCCATGTCCTTAGTCTGCTTGTCTTCAGCAAACTGTTTGCGGGCTTTCTTGTGCATCATCTTTAAAAGAGGCTTACTTCTGGGACGACAGCCATGCAGACCAATTTGATGCAGTGTGCGGCGTATGGTCTGAGCATTGACAGGCTGACCCCCCGCCCCTTCAACCTCTGCAGCAATGCTGGCAGCACTCATACGTCTATTTTCCAAAGACAACCTCTGGATATGACGCTGAGCAAGTGCACTCAACTTCTTTGGTCGACCATGGTGAGGCCTGTTCTGAGTGGAACCTGTCCTGTTAAACCGCTGTATGGTCTGGGCCACCGTGCTGCAGCTCAGTTTCAGGGTGTTGGCAATCTTCCTATAGCCTAGGCCATCTTTATGTAGAGCAACAATTCTTTTTTTCAGATCCTCAGAGAGTTCTTTGCCATGAAGTGCCATGTTGAACTTCCAGTGACCAGTATGAGAGAGTGTGAGAGCGATAACACCAAATTTAACACACCTGCTCCCCATTCACACCTGAGACCTTGTAACACTAACGAGTCACATGACACCGGGGAGGGAAAATGGCTAATTGGGCCCAATTTGGACATTTTCACTTAGGGGTGTACTCACTTTTGTTGCCAGCGGTTCAGACATTAATGGCTGTGTGTTTAGTTATTTTGAGGGGACAGTAAACTTACACTGTTATACAAGCTGTACACTGACTACTTTACATTGATCAAAGTGTCATTTCTTCAGTGTTGTCCCATGAAAAGATATAATAAAATTTTTACAAAAATGTGAGGGGTGTACTCACTTTTGTGAGATACTGTATATATTAAAAACTTTAACATAAGGCTACTATAGTGCGTGATGTCTACTTGTACATGTTAACATAGGCCCAGCCCAGTAGCCCACACACACACGTCACAAAGGTTGTCACTGTCTAATATAATTATTGCAAATGCATGTAGGCAATGTGTGCTGCTCTGTCTCTTTCTTAAAGTCAATGTAGCTCAACCAGCAATATCTCTCTCTCTCCCTGCATTCTAATTACAGAATGATTACTCAGTCAAATCATCCAAACAGGACGCTATTTCCATAAATAGAATTAAATTAGTATCTTCTATCTATCTAATTGAAGAGGTCAGGCTGCAGAGCAAAATCTTTACCACCATGGGAAACGTCTATATAGAAGATAAAAATGTAAACAGTGCTGTCCAAAGTTTTGTGGAAGAATTAGGTGCCCATATTAGGTGGAGTTTGGGGGTTCACCGCCAAGAAATCTTTATGTTTTTCAATAAAAACTATGCTTTGCCATGTCATTTTGGACCTTAATTATTATCATACTGGTGTACAGTTGGAAAAGTTAGAAACGACAGAGCATATAACCCAAAAAGCTTGCTTTAGCCTGCTGGGGACGAACTTTATTCATTAGATCCGGAGTCATTAAGTTAGTTTCGAAGCTCTCCACATTGATTTTACATTCATTCAGCTTGGATAGTGGCCACAATGACTTAACAGTAGTGAGAGATCTCACTTTTTGTTTAACCTGTGACTCAGAGGAAATTCCTTTAGCCCTTTCTGCTCTTAACACTGCGTCTAAACCCATCAGGAATTATCTAAAGTCAGAGATGATCAGGTGTCTCTTTACCTGCCTAGACTGGTCGTAGTCCAGTCGGGTACTCCTGATTGTGACCTCTGACCCACACGCTTCAGTCTACAGCAGAGTTACCACTACTAACATCTTACCTGCCTTTAATTCAGCACAGCAACACCATTTCTACAACACACATTAAAATGATTACATGATGCCCCTAATGTGATTTCTCAAAGCCAAACTTTAATCAGTGTGAAGCCGAGTGTCCTCTGCAGGGTTAGGTTTTGAACTCTCTGGCTGAGGCAGAGACGGCAGCTTCCTGACAGGTGGGGCACCACCATTAACAAGGCAGAAAGAAGCAGCTTTAAACGACCCATTTTGTAATGTAAGGCCCCACAAATCCCGTTTAAAACACCACCATAAAACTTCAAAAACGTGCAGGTCCAATCTAAGCGGCTCCACGTCTTCGCCCCTGTGTGGAGATACAGCCTCTTTATCGAGGAACCCCCCTGCTAACGTGGCTAAGTGCTAACAGAAAACAGCAGTGGGTTTAGAGGTGTGTGTGTGTGTGTTGGGGGGTGGTTGTTAATAGGCTTTCAAAACAGCTAATATGGAAAGAAGGACTGTTTAAAAATTGCTGAGAGGGAGTGAAAGAGGGACATGAAAAGAGGAGAAGAAAGGAGAGGAAGAGGTGACCTGTGGCCCCCCGATGTCATACTGGAAACCGCCAGAGGGGGGGCATTTTAAAACCACTCCATAAAGAAATTTAGGAGTTTGGGGGGTGCCAGCGTGGCAGCCAGGTAGCTGCTGATCTTTCAGCTTGATGTGTGTGTGTGTTTTTGTCCAGTTACTGCTGAGCTGCATACAATGGCCGTCTTCTGGCCTTGTGTAAAGAGCTGATGTTGGTGTTTGGCATCAAGACAGGTAAAGCTGCAGAGGTAAGAGGAGTTGTAATCTGCCAGCTACATCTAGCTGGCTACATCCACCTTGTAGTCTTGAGCTTGAAAAAAGATATTGAAACAAAACTAAAACATGGAGGAACATTAGAATTTATTTGAAATCATGTTTCCGGCCTCCTGACAGTATCGATACCAATATTCACTCTCCTTTCCACTATGTTTTGGTCTTAAGCAACTCCTCAAGGAAATGACTGGATCTTTAGCTGCTAAAGGCTCCATCCACCAGGTAGTCACTACTTTTTATGAACTTTTCTGCTAAAAAATAGCTGCCTTCTGCTGCTGGAAATGGGGTAGTATTCAGCCTGATCCATATCATAAGGTAAATCCAACCCAATGACCTGAAAGACACAGCTGAGGGACACTGTACAGCTGTGTGATAATTCTCTGATGTGTGACCCCTTTCCACGGTGGCCCCAATGGTCCAAACACAACAGCATTTCAGAATTGTGTTTTATGAAGTGTCGTATTTTCTGAAATGCTGTTGTGTGAGTGCCACCGTACCTCTCACATTACATTCACATATCTATTTGATCCATTGTTAATGTTAAGAGAAGAGGATCCTGCACACTGCTCTTGCTCTGCATCACAATTTATTCATGCTACCTAATGCTTCCTGAAGAGTGGCTTTGCCAGAAAGAGGTGGTAACATTGATAAAATTCTCAACAGAAGAGGGAAACTTCTGGATATTTACTTTGCAAACTTTAGAAACATTAGTGTGAAGACACCGTGGTGCTGAGCAAGAGCAGTGTGAGGAATCATCTTTTTTGAAAACCGAAGTGAAGCTTTTCAACGCAACAGCATCTGAGTTGGTTGATGTAAAGGTATCTTTTTTGTTATTTCTTGTTAATGTAAAATGATATAGATCAGTGCAGTTTTGAAGTTCAGATAAATATGGTTAATTACAGGTTGGGTCATATTTTAAAGCTCTGGCTGTTGTTCACTTGGGTTGATAAACGTGTACTCATCACATTCAAAGATCAGGAAATACAGAAATACATCACATCAACCATCATGAGATTAATCGAAACACTTTGTTGGTTAAACTCAAATTGACTACACCTGAAATGTAGATAATAATCCCACTGGAAATCCCTTTGTGCACGCAATAAACGTAATAGCTTTTGTTTTCTTGTCCTAATAAGTTTGTCTTAATCTCTGAATACCCATGTTTTACCCTTTCTGACTCTCTTTAATGCTTTCACCACATTCTGTTATCATAGCAATCAAACAATATTGACTTAACTGGAAAAAAGAAATTGTAAAATTATGAAAATAAGCCCCCAGTCACCATTTTGTCTGTCTATCGACATCCAAAGAAAGAAAGTAGAGTAAGAAGTGATGGAAGAAAAAAATAAGAATCATCCGATGGGGAGACAAGACGAGTGGAAACAAATGTAAACAAAGAAGTGATGAAGAGGATGGGAGGAAGACAGGACAGTTAAATGAAGTAGTTAGAGGCACATTTATTTAATGCTCCCTCTCTCTCTCTCTCTCTCTCTCTCTCTCTCTCTCTCGCTGACTTTACACAAACCCAGTAACAGCCTTCTAAGAGGTTCTGGTTTTCTAAGGAAGCAGTAAACACACCAGGTATCCCAACTTGCTCCTAGCTTCTCCTCCTTGATCTTTTAACGTGTAAAAAACCTGCTGCCGCCAGCAACACCAGGCGCAAATGAGCGCTTTTTAATGACAACAGTAGACGTGACAGAAAAGAGAACATAACTCTCTTACACTGCTGTATGTGTTATGTTCAATCAGTTTAGTATTACTGGATATTCCTGTGACATTCTCAGCTAACAGCATGGTTTGAACCTTTTGCAATTTTAAAGTTATAACCTTTAACTAGTGATGTCCGTTCTTATTTATGATAATTTGATACTAAGCATTTTTTTGCAATAACCATTCAGTGTATTTATATTCTGTAATCGACCTTTTACATATTATTTCATATTTCTAGTGGCGGAGATCACCATTTGCGGCACTGGACTGAAATTGTCTACCAAAACAGAAAGGATTCGGAAATCTATACATGCATGTTATCCAGTGTTCCTGTTTTTAATTTAATACCAGTCTCACAGTTTACTGTTCACTCAGCTAATGCTGTTGGAGCAATATTAAGTTACCGCTGATGACAACCCGATACTTCCTGAAAGCTGCTTCAAACGAAAAGAATCTTGCAAAGCAGGGTGGATTTTATTGTGAAGCCGTCACAAGAGGTTAGAGATGTTAGTGCTGACGTGCTGTCGTGACATAAAAGTGACAACAGTGTATCAGTTTCTATACTGGAGGGAGTAATGGACCAACATCCACAGTGAGCTGTCAGATAGATGTGGAGCTACAGGCAGCAGAATGCACACCTCCAGCTCCTCAGCAAACTAAACAGCAAACTCCTGTAATCAGTACTGACCTCCATGTGGAAAACTACCTGTGCAGTTGCAGTTGCAATTAGATTTGACTGCCTTCTTCATTAAGTGTCTGTTTGGCTGCAGTATAAACAGAGACACCAGCTGCTCGTCTGTTGTATTTCTGACAAAGTAGCCACTCAGTGAGAGTCTCCTGTACTCACAGGTGTAGTGCTGCCGGAGCGCCGCTCATGACGTGACATGTCCAGGCGTCATGTCAACGAGTCAATTAAGTTACTGCTCTGACATTTTTAGTGGCAAAAATATTCACAGTGGGGAAAAAAAAACATGTCGATAGCTACAGTGCACAGCAACAGCTTTGAATAAACAATCAGCCAGTTCTATGAGCACTAAAGAATGTAAAAATATTCTAGTAGTAATCCAAAATAAAACTATTGACCTGAAAATTAACATAATATGTGTCCTTTAATTTGGGAATAAGCACTATTAAAGAACAACATCAACTGGCCTTCAAATTGGTCGTGTTTTATTACCTAATATTGTGGGCCTGTATTGAAGGGGTTCATAGAGACAAGGTTGCTCATTGGGCCCCCTTGTACAGTGGTGGTGAGTATTTTAATAAAAACAAACAATTCAATCTCAGATGGTTTTATTCAAATGTCTATTCAGCTACCAATGATATAAAATTATATAGTAATTCAGTAAAAATGTTCCAACCATCTCACCCCCCCGACTTCTCTTGCAATCCATTGGATTGGTCTTGGGCTTGTAGGACATGGCATCCGTCACCTAAACAATAATAACAATTAAAAAAGACAATTAACTATTACTTTAACATAAAAATGGCACCACATACTGTTGAGCAAGTTTTAGTAATTTGCATTATCACAGATGTACATGTGACTTTAAATGACTCAGGGAGGCAAACTAAAAGTGGAGACCTATGGCACTGAGCACGTTTCACGTGTCACCAGTAGCATTTCTGCAAAGATCAACGCTGCATTGCATTCTGGTCTATTGAGGCTGCTGTGCTGAATGTTGGTGTTCACTTGCAGCGGTTTGATTCAAGCAGACATTTATGGTATTGGTTGTTTAAAATCCATAAAACATTTTCAGCCGCTGGGAATATCTGGATATGATGTCATGTAATATAAGACTGGTCACTTACCCACAGGCTGAAGAAATATACACCAACCTACAAAATGCAGCCAGGAATGAAAAGAGCAAAACTGACAGCTGTTTTGAGCCCAGTTATAGTGTTTTAGGGAAGTTTTCCTTTAATAGAGGAGCAGCAGTGGTAATAATGTTAATAGTACCTTGGTGAACGGCTGCTTAAATACACAGAGTGTCTCTTCTCTCCTTACTGTGCCACTAAATGAAAAGGTTGGAGGCTTTTAAACGCCTCATCACACCTGCTGCCAAACACAAAGTATGTTAAGAGCGGAGCAGAGGTGGTGCGGAGAAGAAGGAGGCTGCATGTTGATGGACACTTAAAGCTTTATTTGTCAATGGAGGTGTGGCAGGACAGCCATGTCATTTCAGAATAGAAAAGATATTCATGGATTTAGTTTCTTCAGCCTTAAAAAAAGTCAAATATCTGCAATTTTTTTAATTTTTCCAGAGAGAGAAACACAAATATTGTTCAGTTGAGATGACTAACAGAAAGAAAGAAAGAAAGAAAGAAAGAAAGAAAGAAAGAAAGAAAGAAAGAAAGAAAGAAAGAAAGAAAGAAAGGAAAAGACCAGTGGTCAGTCCACAGACACAAACATTGTACTCTGCACACACATAGGCAATGGTTAACATTCTCTTCGTCCAAGGACCATTAGTTCCCACACACACACACACACACACACACACAAAAAGGAGAGTCTCTAATTTAATGTG
This sequence comes from Pagrus major, assembly GCF_040436345.1. NCBI lineage: Eukaryota > Metazoa > Chordata > Actinopteri > Spariformes > Sparidae > Pagrus > Pagrus major. Next base: position 5,202,166 of record NC_133237.1, read on the forward strand.
TATTTATAGCATTCTGAGTGGCCTGGACGCCACGGTGGATGGAGGAAAATGTTAAGGCGTGATTACACACTACTATTCCCAGCCCTCCCTCTCCCTTCCTGTGACTAGCACACAAAATCTGTCGGAGCTTTTATTCTGAAAGGTCAAGAAGTAAAAAAAATAATGTAAGAAACGGGAAAGTAGGTAGATGGGCAACACAAGGAGTAGTGGTAATAATAATTTAGTATTACTAGTAATGTAAGTAAGTGTAATTTCTAGTAATAGTCATAATGCTGTAGTAACTAGAAACAATAAGAGTTATCTGTTGTTGTAGATAGAGGGATGGAGGTGCAGTAGTAGCAGTACAAAAGATATAAAATACTGTACCAGACTGTCATGGTTACAAAGAAGCTAAGCATTAAAGCTCTTGATTTGTTAGCCCTGATGCTTATCCATAGACCAAATTCAAACTGCAGCCATTTTCCTCCAGTGTCAGGCGCAGGGTGGGCAGCTGGGATGATGGGTGCCTGGTACCAGGTTACATATCGTATAAACATAAGGAATCTGAAAAATAGGTAAAGCAACATATTTGAAAACCAATTAGCTTCCATTAATATCAGCTAATGTTAGCATTCAGCCACTAACTTTTCATGCTTGATACACATCACATGACACGATAGGCCAGACGTAAATGAATTCTTAAATATCAGCACATAGCTTGGACACATTTATTTAAACCAGGAGGTGATACAGACTGGATGTAATTAAGCAGAGATGTTAGCTTGGAAGTGGTTGAATGCTAATGTTAGCTAGTTGTTATCAAACATGCCTTATGTCCCTCCAGATTACCTATGTTTACATGAGTTGCAACCTGGAAGCAGTATGACACTATCCCAGCATTTGCACACCCCACCCTGAACGTGACATCAGAGCAAAATGGTTACCCTATGAATATGGTTTATGGCCAAGAGTTTTAAAACAATCACACTGATACGTGCAGATTTTCTTCACAAAGACTTTTGTGAAGAAAATTATTTGGAATTAACTAAACATGCCTCGAGACAAAGACTGTAAATGGGGGAAACAGCAGCTAGCCTGCCGCTGTCCGAAAGTAGCAAAATCTGCCTAGCAGCACCTGCAGGAAGTACCTTTGTCGAAACACCTGGACTTTCCTAAAACGAGGAGGGAAAAAGGTGTGGTTTTCACTGGTTAAATTACACCTGTAGTACAAAAATGTACAGTGATGATAAATTGTTTCCATGTGTTAAAATCAGTACAAAAAGGATAGACACATATACACATAAGCACACAATCACCTGAAGCTACAATCTTCAGTAAAAAATTGTCCCTTTCCTTTTGCTGAATGCCTGTGTGTGTGTGTGTGTGTGTGTGTGTGTGTGTGTGTGTGTGTGTGTGTGTGTGTTCACATACTGGCACACCAACGACAGTGAGAATTTCTGGAAAAGAAAAAACAACTCCCGCTCTTCTGTGACATTTTCTCTATCCAGATGACTGCAGGATCCATCCTTTCCTGCTTTCTTTCTTCGTGTGCCTCATTGCTGCAGAAGTGTCTGTCCGTTCCTCATTTATAGAGCAGTTTATATTTGTGCAGAGGAGATAAAATAAAAGTGATCCGACACTACAAATATCCTACGATAGGTTCCTCTATTTTGGGCTTTGGAGCATTGTCGAGATAGCTCCTACTGGTCGACAGTGCCAATTTGGGGGTTAGGGTTAAGATTTTGCACTCACTTACTTTTCCCCCACAAGCAAATGCATAAACTTTTAACTATACAATGCTTTATACTGTACGCTTTGTTTTATTCAAAGTCCACCCACACTCAAATCAGCTCCAGTGTCCTGGTGGAAAAATAGCAGCAGGTTTTTCAATCAGGCAGCCAGCTGACACACACACTCACATTTCACAGTCACACAAGTATTTGGTCCCAGCATGAACAGAAATGGAAAACTTGAGGTCTATCTGTGTGTGTGTGTGTGTGTGTGTGTGTGTGTGTGTGTGTGTGTGTGTGTGTGTGTGTGTGTATTCTCACTTAGAACAGGAAGTGTTTATACTGTAAATGTAACTCATACATTGAGTTACATTTAGCTAAAATGAATATAAAAACACTTGTTTAGCTTCAGTTGATTTCTATACTTTAAAGTTGTGCCACACATGCACATGCAGAGACAGATTACTTTATGCAGTGTGGGAAACTTCAGCTGGCTGCCTTTTTCTTTTTGGTGCCACTTTTCGTTTTTGTTGGAAAATAATTGAATGTATGCATATTTGTCTCCAAATGTCGGGTTTTGACCTTTTCTTCATACACAAATAGTGGCATTAAACCACACTCATAAATAATCACCACTCACCAAATAATCACCATAACACATAGGTTATATACTGTATATTGTCTTTAAAAGAATTTGTGATGTAAGTGATTTGTGTGAAGTCCAATAACAGTTTGTTTTAAACATTAAATTTAAAACAGAACCGTTGATGTTTTATTTCACACATTCTTGTTCCTGGCACCTACATCACCCTCAACAGCATTCCACTGCAGACGCTTCGTTAGGAGAATCAGGTGTGTTATGCTAGTAGCAGCTAATGTAGCTTCAGCCAGAGGTCTGGCACACTCACTTCTGACAATTTTCTTTTGCCATTTTCAAACTTGTGACCCAACTGATTCTGACTCAAATAACATCACTTGCGGCAGCTGATCATATTTCACACAGCTCTGTAGAGCAGGGCTACCCTAAGCAGGGCTTGCAGGAAGAATTCTAGTAGTTATATATTTGTATATGTTTTATTTTTGTGGTAGGAACCCTAATTATTAATATTTCTTCATGATCTAAATATGGCAAGTAGAGCTTCAAATTGCACAGGAAGTCAGTCGATAGAGTGTAGCAGGAATGACTCCTTAGACCTGGAAAATATTATCATATAAATATGATAATATTGTTCTATGACATAAAACATGCTAGTAAATAACCCCATGTTGGAATTAAAAAGCATTACAAGTGGCTAAATGAGACTACAGAGGTTGTCAGGGACATCCGAATACTGACCTTAATTCCACCAGATCCGTGCTGGGTCCGTCTCCGATCCGCCAAGGCAGCGGAGCTGATAGGTTTCACTCTAGTCTATGTGTGTACTTCCACTGGCTCTGCTGCGTTGTGTATCTACTCTGTTGCAGCTCCGGCAATCCAGACCCTTCCGTAGCAGATATGCAAGGCTTCTATTTCTCCTGGATGCCGGAGCACGGTGCATCAATTCAGCTGAATTCAGCACAGAGTAGACAGAAAGTCACACACCGAAACAACATCCAGTTTATTTTCATGATAAAACACTCTCAAAGATCTCAAAAAAGACAGAAATCAAGCTCTTCTTCTAATCCTTCAGTTGGGAACACTTCTTGTTGTTGTGTTTATAACACATGCATATAACTGTGGTTGCGTGTGATTCTTTAATTATCACGGGAACGCCTCGGTCTCGCAACTCCAACTGTCCGGCAGTGCTGCGCCGTGCTGCACTCAAAACGCAGCCGGTAGGGGTTGACAGACGACGGAGCACGGAGCAAAACCATGATGGAACTGTTCCCTAACGTACATGCAACCAGTGGAATTCCCGAGTGAGACTCACCTACTCATTAGTACATCTTAGGAGGACTATAGTTGTAGATTGATCAATAGTAAAGTGTGTATAGTTTTGATGATGGCTAAATTGACTTCGGTGGATTAACCTCAATCAGCTGATATTGTCATACTGCAGTGTACCACATATACATAAGTTCACCATAAAGACACCTTTGTATGTAAAGGCAGCTACTTATTGTGTTCAATTCGCTCCTCTGAGTTGCGGTAACATTAACCATGTTGACTTGACTGTGGTGTCGGAATGATCGCAAAAATGAGTTCCCGCATTGAAGCATTCATTTCGTGGAAACAGCTATCAATGTGCTTTTGAAACAATCTCATCTTCTTTGTAGCATTTCATAATAAGAGCTAACGAAGCTAATGAAATCAAAAAAGTTGGAAGGATGACTTTCCAGGTCGGCGCCTCATCACCCGTCTTTTGACAAACCAACTCTGGTCTTTAGCGACACATTGTTATTTTCAGACAAGTGTGTGTAGGCCTGAGTCAAAATAATTTCATTTCTAATTCATTCTTGGTTTGGGACTTCTCATTGGATTTGATGACGAAAAAAACAATGAATTTCACTAATCTTTCAAATCCCAACTCTTGGAGCGAGGAGAGGAGTGTGTACGTGTGGTTTTCTGAAGTCCTTCCCAAAAGAGACAATAAAAACCCACAACAAATGGACTAACTGCTGTCAAGAACTTATTATGTCCTCTCGGTTTCTCTGTGTCTGCCTGTCTCTCCCTTAGCCATCCTTTAATCACCCAAACCCGACAACGATTGATCACAGAGCATGACTGTTTAGTGTGTGTGTGTTTGTGTGTGTGTGTGCGTGTGTGTGTGTGTGTATTAGTGTTCCAGGTTGACGTTTTCGACGTCCTCCATCTGTAATATTGCAGATATGCAAATCGCAGACTGGACAAAAACTGCTGCTGGTGCCTCTACTCATCTTCATCTTCCTCATCCTCACCCTCAAACACACACACACACACAAACACACACTCCAGTAGGTTTCCAGTAGGTGAACCTGTAATCATAAGAAAATAACAGGGGTGTCCGGGTGATAATAAAACCTCACATATTTCTTCCTTCTGCTTCCATAATGTCACATATTACTGGCCAAACGGCATCATGGGAAACACCTGCTTCAGAGCCCACAGGTGGTATGATGACAGAGAGACAGAGAGAGAGAGAGAGAGAGAGGTGGAGATATTTAGACAGAGAGAGAGGGGGTCTTTAGGGGATGTGGAGTAACATGTAATTTGAAGTGTTTTAACAGGACAGGTGAGGCCTTGTTGAGGAATGTGTCCAAAAGATTATAATTATTTTTGTAAAAAGGAATACAGTTTCCAGCAGATTTTCTTGACGGTCAGCTGAGAGCATGTAGACCCAAAAATCATTCAGACGTGCAGTCCACATTTCTGCATTTGATGAAGGCTGGCAGAGGTGTGATGCTATTTGTCTAAGCACTGGAGTGCACCTGTGACATGTGTACATATGAGTGCACATGCAGGGTTAAGTTTTGTCTCGTTACTTAACCACTGTTCCTACAGTGGAAAGTTTAAATACATTAGTTAACTACAACACTTGGACTTTATGAAATCATGCTCAAATATCATGTGACGCCCAGCCAAACATCCAGCCAAGCAGTATCGAAGTTCTTTACAGCAAGTCTCACCACTGAGCAGCCATCTGACCGGGGTCCTATATTAATGAACGGAGAGAGAGACATAAGTTGACTTCACAACAGCATGGATAGAATCATCATTCAAACATTATGTTATTATGTTAGAGGATATAGGATGTGAAAAGCTCACTGTATGTTACTGTATGTGATGTGAAGTCCACTCTCAACCCTATATTTTCTTTTTTAAGATCATCAAGCCAGTGTTAATGAACAATGGTGGAATGGCAACAGCCTGTGCGGTCAATTATTTTCATATAAGACAACAAAGAGATAGGAGGACAGAATTGTGACGGCAGAGTTTGAGGCAAAGTAAACTAAGGAAGAAAGAAGGGAGAGAAGGAAAAGAGGAAATAGGTGAAGTCATGTGGGTGAGAGATTAAGGGGAGCAGGAGAGAAAGACAGCGACAGAGCGCAGACAAAGTGAATCTGCAGACTGCAGGAACAGAAGACAAAAGGAAAAAGAAGCTCATGCCGGAGAGTAAAAGTGAGGGTGAGAGAAAAGGAAAAAGGCAGATGAGGGACGAAGTGATTAAATACAGTCAAACGTCAGCAAACTACTCAAACAACTACAGAAGAATGTCTACTTGTTAATCCAACAAATCCAGTGTGGTAATGCTTCTGAACATCAGGGGACAGAGATCATGTGGAGGACTCTCTGCGTTTCATTTATATGAGCAAAATATTGGTCTGCAGTCTGGTTTCGCCTTCCACCTCTGACAAAGAAATAAATGCACCACAGAGAGGAAGGTCTAACACACACACACACAAACACACACACACACACACACAGTGTTATGGTGGAGTGTAACTCTTGTTAGGGAGTGGTTAGAGTGTGCGAGAAACCAGAGAAAAGAGAGAGAGGTTAACTCTTCATGTTCCATCCACACTGACCACATACTGTGAAATTACAGGGCTTCTGATATAAATAGTTTGTGTGTGTGTGTGTTTGCAAGTGTGTGTGCGTGCCCAGGCACTTACGTATGATGGATCTTAAGACCAGTCATTTTTAATCATTCGATTAGTTTTCATATGTGCAATTTTATTCTTTCCATTTCTTGTCTATTGGGAAGTGTGAGGAAAAAGCCCTGCTTATAACACACTGGTCACACACACTACCTCCGTCACTCTGCTGCAGTACAACAGACTGATACAGTAAACCCAGTTGTGATTAACTGGCTGACAGACTGCTGACTGGTCATTCACAGAAGCTGGATTCACTGTTCACTGTGTGGGTTATAACTTCAGACAAACAGCTAGAAAGGTACCCGGGGTTAGGGTTAGGGGTACCCCCCTTATGAACAAGAGGTATTTTTTGCAGCAGAGGACAGTTAACAATTCATGGACTACAATACGAGATTTCCCAAATAGCATGCAACACTGCAGTTTAGTGCTTACACATACTTGTAGTTATTCTTCATTGACACAAGCTAATATTTTTTCATATTATTTGTTGTTAAAGGTTCATTTTATATTCCTTATAGCATAACTTCGTCCAGGAAAAAGGTGGAAAACAAGTATTTCCACACACATACTGTGGTTACTTTATGTAAAGTTTTGTGGAGTTTATAAATTCCTTTTTCCTGTATTATACTTTCCCCAATCTTTCTGTTCAGTTATTTTTTTCCTGCTGGCCTGAAACACGGTGGAGAAAGAAGAAACAGGAGGGGAGATTGGTGACAGGACAGCACAAAATCGGAGGAAAGAGGGAGGGGAAGCGGAAAGTTTAAGCAGAAATACAGCAGAGGGAGAAAGAAAATGAGAAATGGATAGTGAGGAGCAGCTGAGAGGGCGGTGGAAGCAAATGGAAAGATTGATGTTGCAGACAAAAAGGAAAGAGAAATGATAGAGATTAAAAAAAGGAAGGAAGGACAGAAGGATTAAGTGCTAAAACCAAGGATAAAATAAAAAGAGACAGTGTGACGTGTGGATAGAGAGGGAGAGAAGAAGAAGAGGAGAGAGGAGCCATTAAAATAAATAAAGTGAGCAGAAAAGGACAGAGGGAGGGGAAAATCAAAGATGGAGGAACACTGGGAGAGGAGAAAAATGGAGGGAGGAGAAAGACAGAATTAGAGAGTGCAAATAAAAGTAATGTAAGTAAAAAGTAAAACTTTAATTTGAGTTGAATTTATATGAATCATTATTTAAAATAATAGATTGAAGTGTGATTTTTATTCAAACCGACAAAGTAAACGTTTTAACTGCTTCAGCCTCTCCGCAGACAAGAACAGTTGAAACATCTGGCTGTGATGTCATAATTGTGGGACAATGCCGACACGTCATATGGAGAATAGAGCAGGAGAGAGTCAAATCTTTTTTTGACAGAGCGGCGAAGCGAAAGACGACGAAACCTCATCATCGAAGATAGACCAAGTGACCGATTTCATGTCTGTCCGAAATGCACGTGAACCTCTTCTGCGGTCAAGTCACACACACACACACACACACACACACACACACACACACACACACACAAACATATAGACTCTGCAGGCAGTGGTCAAAGGCACTGTAAAACATTGACCTCAATGGAAAAGAATGCAAACCCCCTCCCTCTCTCTCTCTCTCTCTCTCTCTCTCCTCCCCTTATGTGTCAGACACACACATATTGGTTGAATTAAACTGCCACGGAGAGAGAGAGAGCGAGAGAGAGAGAGAGAATATTCCTTTTCCCACATTTGACCCAGACTCCCTCTGTCATCTCTCATGTTACTCTCCCTTTCTTCCACAGTTCATTATCTTAAACAACCAAACAGGACTTATCTTTACAGGACCTTTCTAAGGGCAGAGTATACCTTGTGCCATAAATCCTGTACTTAGTTTGTGTGTGATGGACTTCTTAAGTTTGTAATAACTAAGCTAGTTTCAAGCAATTCACTTCATCAAGTTGTACTTTTTATTCATGTCAATAAACCCAAAGATTGCACAGAGAAGTCTGTAGTCATCAGAATTTGTCATTTTTCCATCTCGATTTCCCAAAGCCGAAAGCTAATCACTGCACTGCTCCCCTGTTAAGCCTCAACTAGTCAAAACTCAAACTGACTTATCTGAGGAAATGAACAAAGGAAAGAGGAAATGATAAGATGTGACACTGTTGACATGGAACAGTTGGGTGGATTTTCAAGGGGCCAGAAAATAAGGACTACTTGAGCTACCAGACTGTGAATGTTGCCAGTGGGACCACACCAGTTTACTGTACCGATATACGTGGGCTAAACCTCAATATGTACATCACAGTAACTGATGCAGCTGGTCATATACAGGAGCCTTTGGTGGTTGTGTGCGCAAGAGAAAGGATTTGCCAACATGGCTTATCTTCTAGATTTTAGAATCTGGCTCCCAGAAAACCCAACCTTTATTACATCAATTTGCAGCCCCAAAACAACATGACTGTCGCAGCGTAATAGCGACAGGTGTACTCGACCCCCGTTGTACTCTTGCTCTTTGGTTAGGTTTAGGCAAAACAACTACTTGGTTAGGTTTAGGTAAACATTGTGGTCCAGGTCAAAATAACTGTTATTTATGTATATTCAGTTACAAATGTACCTACAGTATGTTACATAAGTTACTAATGTTGCGTTATGTACGTGACATAACTAAACTGTGTTACTAAGTTACATTGACTTCTGGTTTCATACTGGACATGAACAGAAGGTCCTGTGCCTGACTGTCCATCTCTGACCTCCTACCTATATATATAGAGAGAGGCTGCCACCTTACAAGAAACTAAATGGGTCGTAATAAGCTGCTTGGAGGGCACCTGAAATAGCTGAGCATAGCAAATAGCATAGTGTTGATTATCTGTATTTACCTGAATCAGAATTAGTTATTTATGCTAAACCAAGATTGTGAACATGGTAAACATTATACATATTCAACATCAGTGTGTCAGGATTGTGAGCATGTTAGCATGCTAACGTTAGAATTGAACCTCATGCTGTGCCAAAGTACGCCCTCACAGAGATGCTAGCATAGCATGTAGACTCTTATTGTTGTTGTTGTTTGTGTCATGGTGGTGGTTTGGGAAATTGTTGTCCCACTAAGTGTATATTAGGGAGAGTGTATTTGCCTGATGGACAAATACACATAGCCATCTGATCATAGCCACTCACCGTTGCTACAGCTTGCTTGTCCTGTTTCTGTGTCACACAGGTGCCACCACTTCGCCCAAATTAGGATTTCCTAGCTCCAGGAATTGCTAAAGAGAACTCCAAATTCACCCACAGGTGCCATTGACATAGTTAGTCTTTGTTGTAAAAATCATGCTCATGTAACAGTGTTTGAACAAGTGTTTCTTTTTATTCATGGAAATAATTGAATTGTCTAATGAATTACTAATTTTAATTCTTAAAATGTACTGTAGACATGTTGCTATGTTTACATCTATATCTGATTAAGTGTATTTCATTTTATTCAAATGTGTCTATTGTCACATTTTATTCATTTTTAAGCACATTAAGCTACATCTCTCTCTCTCACACACACACAAACACACACACGGCTACAAAAGGGAATCACAAAGCACCATGCATGAGGACCTTTTCTTTCTTTCTTTCTTTCTTTCTTTCTTTCTTTCTTTCTTTCTTTCTTCTTGTCACAGTTCATTTCGAAAAAAAATGAGTTAAATGGCCACTGTGTCTAAATAAACAGCACAGAAGATAAAACTGCCTCCTCCTCTTCTTTTTCTCACTCTTCCTCTCTCTGTGTGGTTGTCTCTCAGCCAGCCTTGGGGTTTGTTTTCAGGCTCTGCAACGTCACCCTGCCACGTCGAGGATGGGAAGTCTGCCTCTTTCGCTCTCTCTCTCTCTCTGTCTCCTTCACATACACACTAGACAGAGGTCAAGAGAGGTAATTTAACCGAGTGAGAAGAGATGAGAAGTGTTTCTAAGTGAGGCTGCGAGGAGAAGAAACGTCTGAAATGAGAAAGCACGGAGGAAAATTTCCATTGCACATCAAGACATCACAGGGACTCATTGCAGACCTGTTATAAACATTAAAGCAAAGCTCACTTCAGAGACTTCAGCTCTGAGAGACAGGAACGTCAGAGAGAAAGACAGAGTTAAAGGCAGAGCAGGAGAAAGAGAAAATGTAAAGCTAGCAGACACAAACAGACAGAAAGAAAAGAGAGAGAGCTTGAAATAGACTGAGAGGGGAGTTTATTCTGAGAGCTGTATGGGCAGGGCAGCCTGGAAGGCATTGTTTAGGTCCTCATCACCTCACATTAACTCTGTGAACCAGCCTGGAGCTGGAGAGCTGCAAGCAGCCTGGAAGCAACATCCACCAACAAGCACATTAGTGTAGTCAACCTGCACTGACTAAAAGACTAGAGTTGCTATAGATTGTGTCAGTCCAACATGATTAATAGTCTGATACAAAAGCTAATGTCGAGGACTTCAACCACAGATGGTCTTCATCAGGTAAAGAAGTGAACAGATAGGTTCAATGACTTATTTTGGTGAATTAGGAGATAATGCTGTGCCTGTGGTGCTTCATCATCTTATATTAAATACATGTGTGCTCACTTCTTTACTTAGACCTGAAGAAGACCACCTGTGTTCAAACATTATATCAGTCATGTCCACATTCGTGTGCATAATTAGGTCTCTACTGTTCTGTCTCTTTTCATCACATTACACTCGTTCAATGCATGGCACCTGGCGCTCACACACCATTAGCTTGAATATTTACAGTAGGGCAGAAAGCAGGAACAGCAGCAGTAGTTTTGAAGCATGATATACTGTGTGTAAACCTATTACCACAAAGGACACACTTACAGCTCTCTTTCAGGTTCTCTGAAAGAGAGCTGTAAGTGATTTTAGTTGTCTCATGTTTCATTTATTACCATGTAGTTTAGCCTGACATCTTTGGTACTGCTGAAGACTTTTGGATCTGTATCAAGAATGGAACTAGTGCTGAGGATGTGATGAAGACGAGTGTCCAGTGATGTTCAGAGATCCACTCAGTTCCTAGATGGTAAGCATGTTAGATTGTGTAAAGCAAAGCAAGCCTTAGAACTTTACCACCCAGGAGCGCCATCATGAAGTCAGATTTTGTGCATCCTATGTTCAAACTGCACGCTCTGTTCCAGATGAAGAGCAGTCTTGCAATGTGGAAGGACAGCAACAGGTCCTAACTTAAATCCACTTCTTTTCAAATGCTGCTTAAGGACTCCACATATTAATCCTGACTCTTATAAATTATACAGCTTGCTCTGTTTTGCCAAATATTGTTTCAGTCAAAAAATAATCATTGTCTTGATACGTCATTGTACTTGTACCTCTTGCAACTTGTAGGGAAGTGGTTGGGATGGAAGGTGTGTGCAAAGCAGAGACCAGGGACGACAGGTCAACCCTGGCACGTTTGCATCGATTGTTAACGTCAATCTGAATTAATGTGTGCTGTCCCATATGAATAAATAAATAAATAAAGATCCTGTGGTCCGTTTAATGCAGCAAAAGTACATTGGTTAAGTTTAGGAAAAGATTGTTATTCGGGGTTAATATTAATAAAGTAAATACGCTGTCTCCTGTTTGAAATCACGTGTTAAATATTTTTAGAAGTCTCTGCTGTTCCTTTTCTTTTATCCAAGCTGAAAAAAATCATCCTTGAGCTGCTTAGAGTGAAAATATTAGGGGAAAAAATATGTCAGCATTCAACTTGTCAGAGACGTTCATTGCAAACATAATTTAAGTGGCATTAGGTTTCTCTCAAAATGAATTTAATGTAAATGAGCAGTCATGAGGCATGACTAGTAAAGACTGAATAGGAAAGAAGAAAAAAATAAATAGATGCACAAGCACTGTATCGCCCTTTAAAGCTTTTCTCTCTCCAGTTCATTTTTTCTACAGTTGCAGTCATTCTTGTAGTCTAATAACACAAGTCTCAGCAGCAGAGAAGGGAATTCTGGGTAATGTAGTACAGATACTTTTCGCTGCCAGTGTGTTGTGAAGGAAATGATGATGTTCGGCGTTACAGTAGATGGGAGGATCCACGGCTTGACTTAACTGTGTGTTTTCACAGGCTGCTGGGGTCGCTGACCTCTTAGCCAATGAAGCGCAGTGTTCGTCAATGATGGAGAAAACACATGTGGGACCAACAGGAGGCAGGATTTACGTTCCATGGCTCCATACGGGCAGACAGACGGAGTGCCATCTCACATCCGTAGCCCAAATCCATTTAGAATATTTGAAACATTGGTTATCGTGGGTTTGAAAGGTTTCAGGCTCAGGTAGGGTTAAAAACAAAGAACAAAACCAAAGTCATGCAGTCGAGCAAAGTCCTGCCCACCCGACACCTCAGCGGTGATAAAACAAATGCCGAAAAATTAATGGAGGCATCCTGAGCCTGGAGCTGAAGCAGCTGGTAAAGCTTTTACCGTGTCAACTGTTCCACCCCCACCAACACTTTACCACCTGACCTCTGACCTCTACCAGGGGATGAGCAGGGATGTCTCTCAGAGTGACCTCTACTCTCATGTGGAAGTTTGTAGACACGCATATACACACACTACATGTTCAGTCATGACATCCATTTACTCCCTTTACCCAGTCTGGAGTGCTCCTAGATTTCTCATCATTTCTTTTTTATCCTGGGGACAGAGGCAGAGGCGGGTTTTACACCACCACTTTGTCCATCGCATGGTTGTAACCGTGGCAACACAGGGCTGAATGTTTCCAGATGTTCCACAAACAAACTCTTTGAGACAAAAAAAATTAAATTAACAAAGCAAAGGCTGTTGTGTTGCACTGCACTGAACTGCACTGCTGAAGACCCTAAGATACTGTAATGAAGCACAGAAAACACTCAGGGATAGAGGAGGAAATGACCTGAGATCAGTGTTTCCTTTACAGCACAGTCATATAAAATGAGAAGGCTCCTTATCTAAAGAGTATGATGTGGAATCCAACACACTGAAGCCGACATTATAACACAATCTAAAACACACACTTTCTATTCTCTCTATTATAATCACCATAAACACATACATATCACATATAAATCCAGCATGTTATAAACGTCACCACACGGTTTGACTGTCATCTCACAGGTGATTGAGCAGATAAATGTGGGTGTGTGTTCGTCTTATCTCCTACTGTTTGGACAGGTACAGTAAGTGTGTAACCACAGAGGTAGTGTAGATAAATGTTGCTGTGTTGTGTCTCTTCCTCTTCCCTGGCTGCTAGCCAAGGAAAAAAACATTAGCTAACTGAGCTGCGGGGCGCTGGAGAGCCGAGGCTCTGCAGACCGGCTCTGACCGTGGAGGAGATATTTGATCTGAATGTAGGGAATGGTTAAGTGCCGCCCACTCTCACTCAACTTGTCATGCTTTTATAAATGGCTCAGAAAGTGATGATACAACACACTCCAGTCACACATGGAATAGCTGTGTTATCATGTCTGCTGTATTTTTCTCCCCTGCCTGCTGCTTCTTCTGTTGGATCTTGCTGCTGTTCGGATAGCCACAGACTTTCAAAGCTTTCCTTAAATGTTCATCCAATCAAAAGACTAATATATAAGGCTGTAAAATATACTGTTTAATGACATGAGGAATGCACAGATGCACAGCGAGATAGGGTTAGCCTGGTTGTAGAGGACGCCTCTGGTAAAAACATGCAACCTGTATCAAAACTAGAATGTGATCACATGGGTCGGACCACGTCTGGTGAGATGCAATTTGTAAAGTGGTCCACATTCTTAGAGAAAATAGTTATGTGTCAAAGTGTCACTTTACAGTAATTTCAGCTTTGCCTACCATCTCAAGCTGCTTGTCCAAAAGCTACAGGAGACTGTTGCCTGGGTGAAGGGAAAATAAGTAGAGCCCGTACAGCAGCAATGCTAGGACACTCATCTGTGACCAAGATGTCGGTTGACAGATTCGTCCCCCTGATTTGTACGCTGAATTCTGATCATAATGTAGGAAGAATCAATTAAGGAGAACGCTTAATTACATTTATGAGTTGGACAATTGACTAGCATAGCCAGTAGGTGTGGGCAGTTTGACACATAGAATATCAATAGCTTAATGCCAATATTAAGTCTGGTTTTGAGAGTAAAGGAAGTGCCTCTGCTCACTTTAACATTACAGCAACATTATGCAACTGTTTCACCTTATAATAACAGCTTCAAAATCATTTTGATGGTACACTGAATTGTATCAGAGTGAATGGTGCCTCTATCATTCCCACTCTGCACCATGGGTTATTCTTATACTTACTGATCTGATACAAATTTTAATAAAATAAAATAAAATAACATACAGTCACACATACACTTTCACACTGAAATCTTCCCCAGAATTATACACAGATTTTCTATTACAATATTGGCCTTTATGCTATGTCAGCCAGTATAAGGGCCCCATGTTAACATGTATTGATCCAGCTTATCCAATAGAGAGTATGTCACCCTCTAACAAGCAACCAATTGTGCCATTGTTCTGGTCTATTCTTCATAAGAGGGTGGGCGTTCTTTCCTCTGATGTCTCAGTAGTATCTGATTAGCTGCTGCAAAAGCCAAGATAATACATCTCTTCTCAAAGGGGGAACAGTCAGAGTCATGAGGCTCAGTGGTTGAGCCCAGAACAGACAGATTTGCAGACACTTGGGACTTTTTATTCTGGACTTCATTGATAATCTGTTGTACATTGTTCCACCAGTCCTTCAGTGCTGGGCATGTCTATAGTAAGTGTAAAATATAGAAAAACATGAGTCCACTATTATCAAGTTCCACTTAAAAAGATGCTGTGGAGTCTGATAACATCTGTGTATTAGTTTCAGTTTAATAAATCTATTACCCATTTCTTTGTACAGCTTGTTCATGTTATTTAAGCATGATGTCCAGTCTCTCCACAGCCATGTCCCTCGCCCATTGTGTTTTCACCTTGATTAAAGGCTCACCCAGTTGTTCCTGTAGTAGCTGATATACCTTTGAAGCAGTACTTCTATATGATGATGATTTAGTGAGCAGATCCCTAACTGGGCTGCCGATAGGACAGGTAAGAGGACTTCCTAACCATTTAGACAAGGTGCTCTGCATTTGGATATACCTCCAGAATTGGTTACCTGATCATGTATATTTATCAGCAATTTGGTTGAAACCCAACAGCTCCATTGTGCTACTATTAAATAAATCCAAAACACAGGTAATTCCATCTTGTTGCCATAATTCTTTATCCGATTTGACTATTATTCCATAGAGGTCCCTTGAGTCCCAACAACCAGCTCTATGCAATTTGTTCTGTATCAGTTTAGCATGAGTAAAAATAGGTTGATCTTTCTGTTGTAGTGATTTTGTGTCAAATAATCCAAACCAGGGAAATAACCCGCAACACACTACAATCTCTACCTGGAACCAACTTGGTTTGTCTCTTGCCTTACAAGTCAGCAACCATGTTCTTACATATTTCACATCAATAGCCAAATAGTACCATTCAAGATTAGGAAGAGAAACCACCCTCTCTTGCAGTTTCTTTCTCCCTAAGTGATGTTGTGAGTTGCCCCAAAGAACATCTAGAACAAGACGATCAATATCTCTGAAGTAATCATAATGCACATGTACAGGTGTCCATATGTACAAAAGTGGTGTATAAGTGAATTTCAATTTGGAACTGCAGGGGTGCCATATTGCAAAATGTACCACTTCTTGTATAATGTTACTTTAATGCAGTGTTTGGACTGTTCACTTTCAAGACCCGAAACAAGACACCTAAATCAACACAGTCCCTTCAGTTGTTGTGTTCGGTCAGGCTGGTTAGTCTACAGTAGCTCAATTAGCTCAACATTACCTCTCTAGTCAGCAACACAGCAGGATTGCTACTTTAAATGCATTCAAATGGCGCCTAAGCACACCATGAGGTGAAGGCGTGCACACACACACACACACACATACAGGTGTGACAGCAGACTGGAGGCTGTGGATTTACTACACAGGAAATAGAGGACTGTGGGAGGTTACGACACGTCATTAACACACACACACACACACACACTTTGTGAACACAGTGAGATACGGAGCTACAGGCCACATCTTCAGGCGGAAGAGGTCTTTATTCTGTGTCCATCATAGAGGATCACTGGAAAATATATCTGATCATTAGTGTATCTGTGCAGTAGTGAGCTCCAGATTAGAATGTATGAAGTTACAAACTTAATCTTCTCTGACCACCATAAACAGCATTCATGTGTTGGTACTAGCTCCTGTACTTTGCAGCCATGTGGAAGTTTAAAGGCTCCTCAAAGAGACTGTGTACACAAGTATGTGTGTGTGCAAACAGTATACACAGTTTTGCAGTGATACTGAGAATAAACACTAAATCACAGTAATTTAACCATTTTTTTTATCACTTCAGATCTAGTCTTATAATCCTCAAATTCAGACTTTTTCTATACACTATCAAAAGTAATCCAGCCTGACATCTGTACAGGACAGGACAGGACAGGAGTCACTGTTAGCCAAAGATGCCTGACTTTGTGTTAGTGTTTCAAAATGTAAATAAACAGGCTGTAGGCATAAAATACAGAGCTGTAGATCAATATTCAGACCTTGAGCTGACTGGACTGTATACATTTGACTGTATGCTAAACCTGACAAGCTGAAGTTGGGGACTGTCTCAAAGGTGCCTACGAATGGACCGAGAAAACGTTTATCTGGATCTATTCCTTTAAACTGATGCAATATGGTATAATGAGCTATTATGCCACTTTTTTTTTCATTTGGTCAATGTCATTCTCTTTTGTATCATTTAATCCTCAGACATTCATCAGGCTGTCAAGACACAACCTCGAGTTTTTTAACAACAATCACACAGTTTTTAATTCAACTCAGTATAGACTCACTTTCTATGTTTGAGATAATAATCCTGTATTATTTGATTGACTTAGATATGTGGTTCACACAAGTACTCACAAGTTCCTGTATCAGCCCCACCTACTTTCTGTATAATGTGAGTGCAGACATTTTTGTGAAATAAACAGCTACAGCTCTTCCGTCATCTGATGTGTGCTGTGAAAAGGAATTTCCCCTCGGTGAAAGTATAAAGTCTGAAAACTAAACATCTGAAGTCTAGTCAAACATAAATGTTGGCAATAGAGTATATTTCTGCAAACCATGGATATGTTTCAACTTTACATTTATTTAGGTTCAATTTTTAATTTTCTGTGCTTACAGTCCGGTTGGATTTTGGCAAATAAAAGCCCAACACATCTCATAACTAAACAAATTAATACAGTGATTGCCAGCAACTCCCTAATGACATGTATCACCATTCCCATAACAACATTGCCATTGCAATGTACCAGTGACAGACGCACCAGAGCTTCATCATACTCCTAAAATTAGGCAAGGAAACTACTTGGTTAGGTTTAGGAAAACATTGTGGTTTGGGTTAAAATAACTACGTTACTTCTGTAACCTTAGTTACAAACATACTTACGTTACATAAGTGACTCACGTTAAGTAATGTACATTACATAACTTTATTACGTTAGTAAGTTAAAAGAACACACCACTGACTTCTGGTTTCACACTGGACAGAAAAAGTGGTCGCCTAAATGAAAGTCCTGTGCTTGTTTAACTCGACCGTCCATCCTCGATCTCCTCTCTCTACCTTTTGTTCTTCATACTACTTCTCCTGACTTTCTCCTTTACAGCAGTGACATTACTACAGACACTAGAAATCGCTGGCTGACATCAAATATGCATGTTAATAAGCAGCATTCACAGTCAAACTATGTGGTTGTCTTTCTGATGAGGACAGGCTGGGAAAAAAACATGGTTATGGTTAGGAAAAGATTGTGTTTTGGTTTAAAATACCTGGTTGTCACAATAAATACGGCTGTTGACAAATGTTGAAATCCCTTGGTCCCTTATTAAAAATTCCCAGTGGTTTCACACTTACAGTTGTATAAATGTTAAATCAAACAGTGGTCTCTGGCAAGGCAAACACCACCTCGCCATGACCATCCCCTTTACTGCCAGCCCCAAACATGACTGGAAAATGTCCTGCTTGTTACTAATATCCAGTGGTTCAGCACTTTTAAGTGTGGACACGTCGTCTTGAGCAATGGTCTCTGGCGCAAAGTCTTCTTGCCCAACTCTGAAAATGCCAACATTTTATTTTGCCGCCTGGGCTGGACAGAAGCAAGCAGAGACAGTTACCATGCTTTATCTGTAACATAATGTAATGTATAACATAATGTACAACAGTATTTACTAGAGCATTTCACAGTAGCATCATCAGTCTTCAGCAGATTTTTAACACTGTCTGACATCATCAGACTTTTCTTTGAATGGAGAGACGTTGCATGCTAGTATTTCATGCCAATTAACTTCACCATATCATTATAATCACACGATCGGCCAAGTTGTGTGCTTTTCCCGCAGCGGGTGTTTGTCTGGACGTGTGTCGGGAGTCTAGCCAGGTATGTTTATGGGCAGATATCTTAGCTTCAATCATACAGAGAATGATACACAATGTGTATCTGTGGCTCATTTACTCAAATGTAACTCCAAACAGACCTCTGATTCACTCAGTACTAGATTTTCTAAATGAGAAGCAATTGATACGAAGTTGGAAAGAAGTTGATTTCTGTTAATTTTTTTCAGATTGCCTTGATTGATTCAGTATATTGGGTATTTCTTTCCTTTTGAAAGTGTTGTAAGCTCCAAATACAGCCCAGATCTTCATGTAACATATCAAAACTATGGAAGTTATGGGATCTGAGGGAAAAAAGACAAATCTGTTGAAAGAATAGTTAGATATTGTGGGAAAGGCACAAATTTGAAGCTAAATTTGAAGCTATGGCCAGTTAGCCTAGCTTAACACACAGACTGGAAATGGTGAGAAACAGCAGGCTTTGTCCCAGTTTAACTCTCAGCACCTCCAAATGTTACATTTATACGTCTGTGTTATTCATGCAACAAGAATTAGATGTTCAAAGGGGGGTTGTGTGCTGCACTTTTTCTTGGCTTTACCTTCCAACAGAGCCAAAATATATTTAAGCCACCACCATCTCCTCAAAATCTCAATCAGATCTCATCACATTTTAATGGAAATCTCATAATTTTCACTCGTGAGTCTACATCCTTACCTAAGTCAAATGTAAAAGAATAGAACAGAATAGGAAAGCTCGAGTCTGAGCATTACTGGATATTTTCCTTCTCTTGATCATTTCTCTCTCGGCTGTCTGGCAGCAGCACACTGCTCATAGTTTCCATCCTCAGCCTGTCTGCTCCATGTGTGTGTGTGTGCGTGCGTGTCTGAGTGTGTGTGTCAGGAGAGCGGGGGGATGGGTTTGATATTCTTTGCATGTTGGGAAACAGAACCTAAGAGCAACAGAGAGACATAAAGTGTGTTAAACATTCCTCTCTCTCTCTCTGGCTGTACTGAGTCACTCCTCAGTCTGCTTTTCCATTTGTTCACTCTCAGCTGGCCCCCCTCCTCTCGTCTTTTTAACCAACCAACCACTCCATACTTTCTTCAAGACTTTCCTTCGTCATTGCTTTCACCTATCTTTCATGTATTGTGCTGTATTTTGCATCCCCCACTCCCCTCTCTTTCTTCACGAGGAATGATACAATACTGTTAAACCCTCAGGGTTCACAGCTGAGGCAACATGCCCTGCAGATGTATACGCATTTCTAAGCATTTATTGCAAGTATGTGATGTGCTGCTGATGGGGTGATGTCACTCAGATGTTCCTTTGGGATGTTGTATTCTGATGAAGACACTGCCCCGTCTGTCTGTTCTTTAAAAAGCACCAAACTCCACAGCACACCTATTCAACTTGCAGCCCGTGGGTCTTTTAATAACCTCATTCTGGCCCTTAGATAATATTGTTAGACGGCTCATTAGTCCGTTCATTAGTTATGTCTGTTGCTAAGCACAAAATGCTCTTATTTCAATAAAAAGTTTTAACCTGGACTGCTTAGGCAGAGGAAATTTAGGAAAGTCAGACATTGATTTTTTTCCTGCACTTTTCTATGTATGTTTCTTTTTCAATTGTGTAAACTAATAAACAAAACAGAGAAAAAAAATAAAAAGGAATAGACTTTTCATTACATTTAAATTCAGATTGTGATAATAACAAAATAAGAGGTCTACAGCCATGCTAGCAGCTCTGTGAGGCTGCACTAATGCTGAGTGATGCTGTGAGCTAATATGCCAACACACTAACAGGCTCACAGCTGACCCTTCCTAAGTCCCGCCCATTTTCCCTCTGTGCTCCGATTGGATGTACCCAGATGGTACCCCGATGAACTTCAGTCAACTTTTCCGTTTCCTGTTAAACTTATATGTTATATGCTATGTGTTAGGTTTGTCTATGTTGAGAAGAAAAAAGTAAAGAGGGTGATCAAAACATGTTGTTGCGATTATAGAGTCGAAGTAGTGCTTAGCATCTTTGTATCTAGGGTAAATCTAATGTTGAATTCTGTTTGCAAACCTCTGGCAAGCCATCAAATCTGGAGTCGGGATCTTGGCTATTTGTTGTCCAACAGTCTGGAACAATCTGGATGACACTTTCTAAAAATCTCAACCACAAACTGATACATTTCAAATTCCTGCATAGGATGTAGCTCACTCCCAGGAAGCTCCATCTGATGAAGCTCATGCCCTCTCCTGACTACAAGCTCTGCCCTAGTGGGGACGTAGAGGCTCCCCTGCACATGTATTGGAATTGTTCATGGGTAGAGGATTTCTGTTAAATGGTAGTGACTGAAACATTTGTTCTCATCGCAATGTTTTAGTTACTAAAATTTAGACATAAAAAAACACAAAACCATGCGGTTAAACAAAAGTGACGACACCTCAACAGACCCTAACACCTGGGCCACATTGCCTGAACACACAAGAATAATGTTTAAATTTCACGCATGCTTGTATGATTTGGGGCCACTTTTACTTTTTCGATTACGTTTTGCGTCGCTGTTTCATGTTTTTCAGACAGTTCCAGTGACTTCTTGTGGTTACCAAGGAGTGTGTAGCATGTGCCACACACACATATATTTAGATGCCAGACTCCCTCCTCAAGCCTGTCTGAGTTTACCTTGGCAAGCACATCAAAAACAGACAATGTCTGCGTGTGTCAGTCGCCGTCTGCGTGTGTACTTTTACCGACTGCACACAGCAGAATCGTTTTTTTACTGCAGTACGTAAGTAGTACTATGAATAAATAGGTAGTTTTTTCTGGGAAGATCAGTTCAGTTTGACCTCGTTGACAGGAGAGAGAGAGAAAGAGAGAGAGAGAGAGAAAGAGAGAGAGAGAGTGACATAGAGGAAGAGTTATAGAGCAGGGGGAGGGAGGGAGAGTGAGTCATACATGTGGACGTGGCTTCCCTCTCTCTCTTCTTTTTGCTCTCAATCCCTGCGTCTCGTCCTTCGTCCGTCCCTCCTTTTGCTTCCCAAACCGGAGCGAGGCCTTCAATTATCTGGTTTTCTGGCAGAGAGAGAGAGAGAGAGAGAGGAGTCTGTGGACTCAGAAGACCTTCATCTCTCTCTCTCTCTCTCCCTCTCTCTCTGTCTCTCTCTCTCTCTCTCAATTTAGGAAATTCCTTCATAATTTTCTCTGAGATTAAACGAAGTCTGACTCTCTCTCTCTCTCTCAGCTGTAAATCCAGTAGGTGGTTTTAATAACAGGTGGCAGTAGAGTGTAGTCAGTCTAGCCCACATGCCTGCACTTCAGACACACACCCACTGAATGAACTTATTACATCCTTCAGGCCAATTTTAAAGTCTTTCTGTGTGTTTTTGATGTCTCTCCCTCGTCTGTCTCACGGAGCAGATATGCTGTATTTTCTAAAGGCGACTGTGACAAGACGAAAATCCCTGCTCCGTCTAATTTTTTCCTACTTTTTCCTACTCTACTGTCTAGTTATCGACTTTACGCGACTAGCAGGGCTCTACCAAATAATTCAAAGTTTGGAAGCTTCTTTCATAATGTTGACATTCGTAGTTTTATTCAGATTCATTCTCTTTAAAGATATGAAAAAAGGACTCCACTTTTAAATGTCTTGAAATGATTAGACCTTTGTTGTATATTTTGTTGAGTTGTGTAGGCCTACTTACATCTTCCTAAATGTTTCCACCAATGTTCAAACCCAGAGAAATCCACGTTTCCTCAAGGTAGGTTTAATTTAGTCGCCGGTTGCTACTTCCAAGATCGGGAAATCGGTGAATGAGACTAAACCCAACGTGAATAAAACTTTAAATATTATCTCATCCATGAACATTTGTGCCTGAGTCACATCAGATAGATTTTCATTAGTAATGGTGGTTGTTTAATGGTGCGTTCACATCTGGATCACTTGTGTTTTTTCCCTGTTACTCACACAGTGTGTGTCGACCCAAAACAGCCAGAATACTTTACATAGCCGTAAAACTAGCAACAGTGGCACACACTGAGGATGTGTGTCTGTGTTTTTAAATTCAGGTCAACTCTCACTGAAACCAAACTAACCAGAGACTCTGGTTCTTTCTTCGTTGTGTAGTGAAGGACGTTTCCCCTCCAGCTCCAGTCGGCAGTCAACATCACAGAACATAAACACCTGACGATGGAGGTCACCTCCTAGAATCGGTGCTGCAGCTAGGTTAACAAATGGGAGTGAAGATGAATCCACTTTTTGATCCAAAAAGTTCAAACGTAATCTCCAAGCTCTCGTCGTATCAGTAAACAACTTCAGATCAGACTGGAATCCATTATGACTGTAGACGTTCATTCCTCCAGAGGGTCTGGTTTCGCCCTGAGCAGCTGCAGCGGCTATGCACAGGATTATATTAATTGTAGAAAGTAGACAGATGGCTGCCATAAATTACACATATACAGTATAATCACATAAACAAAAAATCAGTTTTGACTCATACAATTTTATGGCAAATTACTGAAGTACTGAAGTATCATATTGATTCTAATAAAATAGTCTTGATCAACAGGTGGTTAATGCGTGTACATTTTACAACCACTTGCCTCCACTCTGAAACAATACGAGAATAGCCAGCTAGCTTAAAAGCAGTTCACAGAGTATGATATATTATGACTTTTTACTGTTTTGTACATTGTCAAATGGTCATGATCTGGGTACGCTTAGGCTCCAAAATGACTTGGTAAGGTTAAAGGAAAGGTCATACTTTGGGTTTATAACTATAACTATGATTTAGTCTCGTAACGTATGTTATGAAAGTGGTGTTACTCATGTCGAATAAAGTACGCTACGCCATCTGCGTATGTTATAAATAAAAAACAAATCACTCTTGACTGTTGGTCTTAAATGGGATGCAGACCGTGGTCCTTGGTTTATTTTCTTAAAAAATGCCACAGTGAGTACATTAGGGAGAAGAATTTGTGCATTGCAACCATGCTGGGGAAAGCAGACCCAGAACAACTAATTAGCAGATGGTCAGTTCCTGTCAAGCACTGAAGACACACACACACACACACACACACACACACACACACCCAGGTGAAACCCATGATTATTAGGTGGAAACCTCCTGTTCCTACCATACACACACACACACTTGCAGTAAATGATTATTAGCGGGAGGCCCCTTTATGGACACACACACCACACACACACACACACACACTCTGCATAAAACCTGAGACTCCTCTCCTGTCCCGTCTTTGCCAGTAGCGTAAACTTCAAACAACCAATAGCTTCCGTTCATAAATAGCCCATTACACACACACAAACACCTACACACACACACACACACATGCATATTTAACCATTGCTGAGGCTCTCAAAGGCAGTAATGAGAAAGCAGCAGGTAAGCTAACCTTTTCATCCTCCCTCTCTCTCTCTCTCTCTCTCTCTCTCTCTCTCTCTCTGTCTCTCTCTATCACACACACACACACACACACACACGCTGTCTTGCTGTGTGTGATGACAGACAGCTGTGCATGCAGGTTTTACAACCAGAGAGGAAGTGCAAAGTCGACAGCAGCGCGACATCAAAGCCGGTAGCTACTGTACAGTTAAGTACAGTTTAATTCAACACACTAATGCTTGATTTAGTTCAGTTAAGCCTCACTGCGAAATTTGAATTCACTTGAGTCTCATCAAATTTATTTTCAAACATTAAAGGCAGCAAATTATATTGTGATCTCTTAAGGTAAATTAGTAGAATTGTTAATAGATGCCCAACTGACTTCTCAACAACCTTTCTCTCTCTGTCGCATCACTCCCCAGGCACTAAAAACTATTAATTAAAGGGTAACTCCACCAATTTTACACACTGATGTATGTTTACAGGTCTTTACCACTTCTACCTCCGCCATCTTGTGCAATTATCCTGTGCAATAATACCATTTTTATTTATATTTTTTTTACATATTTATATTTTCTTTCTCTTATCGAAATCCTTTTTAGTATTTTTAAGTCTACTTGTTTAATGTCCCTTGTACTTATTGTATGTTTGTCTACCTGCTACTGTCACAAGTGAATTTCCCTGATGTGGGATGAATAAAAGTCTAAAGTCTAAAGTCTTTGGGTATACTCCTGAGCTGTATGTGAAAAACAGAAGTATAAAGCTTTTTGTTGTCCAAAAGTGTTACAGGAGTGTGATGCTAGACCAGTGGACTGCATTGCTGGGGACTAATGCAATTTAGCCACGCAGTGGCATCACTGCAGGCAATTTACCCACACAAATAAGCCACAAAAGGCTTTATTTATTTATTACTACTTTTTCACATATGCAGTAGTACTATAAACACACTTTAATGTGTAAAATTGGTGGAGTTACCCTTTAAGTATAAGCAGTCTATAAGGCTGATGGTATGTAAACTCATTGCTAAACAAAACACAGGGCAACTAAGAGTCTACAGGCATGCTAGTGGCTCTGTGAGGCTGTATTTGAACACAGCTTTGTGCCACAGTGCTTTGAGCAAAATGCTAACATCAGCATGCTAACATGCTCACAATTATTGATGTTAGCAGACACAATATTTACCATGTTCACCATCTGAGTTAGCATGCTTATATTTGCTAATTAGCACTACACACACATTACAGCTGAGGCTGATGGGAATCATTTATGTCATTAATGTATGTACCAAATATGCTGTCAATCCATCCAACAGTTGTTGGGAACTTTCAATGACTAAAATTACTAAGTTAAGTATTGACGCATTTTGACAACAATTTCAAGATTCAGCTACAGTAGCTGTTCTAGAGCTTTTGATAGTTTAAAAAAAACAATGGATATTTCCAGAACAGCTTTTTAAGTGGCCCTAATGCTGAGATTACTGTGTCAGCTGTTGTTTCCAAGGTCAAAAAAGTTGATAAAATCTGTAGTGAAACAATTAAACCATTGTCAGAAAGCAAATCAACAGAAATTTTGGTAATCAATCAACTGTGTCCATGTATTCATATTTTTTCAGCTTGTCAGATATGAGAAATATTTGCTTTTCCAAGGTTGTACCAGACTCAGAGCTGCCTCGCTTAGGTTTGCTTGTTGCAGCATCCTGGCTTGTGACTGAAGCTGCCAAAAGTTCAGATCCAGATCACACAGGGAATCACATCTCTCTGTGTGTGTGTGTGTGTGTGTGTGTGTGTGTGTGTGTGTGTGTGTGTGTGTGTGGTTACAGTGAGGGCAGCTCCACCCTGCAGTCTGTCTCCCTGCTAACTGACCACAGTACATACTATATACAAAACGAAAAGTCAGTCTAACAGTCAGTAACAGAGGGACAACCAGACAATCACACAGTCAGAAAGACAGTCAGTCAGTACGCTAACAGTCGGAGCAGTACAGGGAGTAATGACTGCTTCTATTTCAGTCTACTTTGGAAAACACACTGCCCTCCAGCCAAGGACACACACACCCGTTTTTTCCTCCATCTTGCTTTGAAAATCTTGTATCTTGTTCTCCTTTCCATCATCCTTTCTGTCCTTCTGCACACTTCTTCTCCCTCCACCTCCCCTCCTTCTTCTCCTCTCTTCATCATCACTGTCTCCTGACACACTTATTCTTCTTTCTTCTCATCCTCTTCCACCATGTCCTGCTCCACTTGCTTTTTGACATAATCTGCTTCTTCTTCACCAGTGTTCTCTCCTCGTTCCTCCCCCTCTTCTTCTTGGAGTTACAGCGTTCTCTCTGTGTGATGAGCAGATTATCACGGGGTATTTGAAGTTTTATGAAAACAGTTTCACAATGAAAAGATTGCACTAAAACTGGCTGTTGTCACAGTCAGGAGTGTGGTTGCATTATGGCTCCTTACAAAAGGTCAAGTAACCCTTGTCGGAGAAAAGAATATTCACAAAGACAACCGGCATCATTTAAGGTGGAACATTTTCTTGCATGAATCAATCAGCACACCCTAAATGTAAATATGACATCTTTGACCATTTTTTTGTTTGTTTGTTTGTTTTTGTTTTTTTAATCTCTCTTGCAGGACAGATGCTATAGTGATGATTGGCTCTTCAAGTGCTTAAAATGCATGTGATTTTCAATGGGATTTTACAAACTGTGAACAATATATTTCCTCACTTCCTCACCCTTGAAGTACCTGAAGTTACACCATGCTCACTGGAAACTTGAAGCGATATATTTTTCAACCTTCCCTTCTCCTAGCGTTTCCCTGAGGTATTGCTGTTGGCGCTGCTGTCACAAAGACAGTATGAGCAGCCTGGCTACTATCTAAAGCAAAAAAAAATAAAATAATCGTAAGAATCCCTATTTGACCTAGAAACCCTGATCTCAGTGCTGTGAAAAGGCAGAGTAAAACACCCGGTCGTATTAATAAGTAGGCAGGTTTTGTTACTTACTGATCAAGTAGAAAGAAAGCTGGTTTTGAACCATCTGGAGTCCTGGTGTTGAGGGGAAACACTATCAACGGCGGAACAGACTCTGACCCAGCACCAGAGCACTCTCCATCAAGTAAATGCCAGTAAATCACTCTTGTTTTCACCTCGGTTTCTATCACTTTACCTCTTCACCCTCCACAGTTATTCCAGTCGGTCCACCATTACCTGAGGATAGTGACCGGGGAAAACAATGCCTCTTCCTGTTTTGATTTCACAATGGCAGGGGCACTTTCTTTGTGCCGTGTTTGGACCTTGGCTTTTCCTGGAAAGATCCAGCCCAGTGGCAGAACGACTAGCAAAGCGAAAGCAAGTTTATTGGCAACCAATCTATAAACGGATGGTGTCTTTTTTTTCTACAGCCATCATGTGCAATCAAAAAAGTTGTCTATTGCAAGTTGACAGAAAAATGTAACAGAAAAAATAGAATCTGAGCCCCATAAATGTCTTTACACTCAGAATTGAGGCACAAATATAATCCCAGACATTTGGCATTAGAAGTAGCTGTCAGTCAAAGGTCTGAGGTTAGTTTATGCTAATAAGAAACACACTAAAACATTTTCCACATTCGTGTGGCAGTGGTTTTTTGCAAATGTAGAGATACACATCTCACATATGTTGGAAGGAACTGTATATAATATAACATGATATAAGATGGAGTGCATGTCCTTGTTTTGTCTCATTACTTGGCCTTGGTCATTACTTCACAAAGGCTCGTTTGCCCACACTTTGCTTCCCTGCTCACAGATGTGACACAGGTCACAAAGGTCATAGTGCTTTAAGTCAAATTTGATGTTAAGGTCACTTTTAAATGGTGTTTTGTAGTTATTTGTAATAAGTAAATCAATACTGGCCTTACACTGGGCGGCAGTAGCTCAGTCGGGGCGGCAGTAGCTCAGTCGGTAGAGACTTGGCTTGGGGACTGGAGGGTGGCCGGTTCAAGTCCAGCTACAGACCATAATATGGAAGTGGGCTGGCAGCTGAAGAAGTGCCAGTTCACTTCCTGGGTTACTGCCGAGGTGCCCTTGAGCAAGGCACCAAAACCCCCATGTGCTCCCCGGGCGCCTGTCATGGCAGCCCACTGCTCCTAGTTTGCAGTGTGTGTACTTACAATGTGTAGCTAGTGATGGGTTAAATGCAGAGGACTAATTTCGGGTGTGTTTGCACTGACAAAATAAAGATTCTTCTTCTTCTTCAAATCTGAATCCTGTTCTACAGGTCTGCAAACAGTCTCGCTCGAGCCATGGACCAGATAGTCTTCAAAGGCCCTGCTGGTCTTTAATGGACAAACTGAAGCTTCATACCAGATAAAAATTGGATATTTGGCAGTGCAAACAGGAAGAGATGAGGTTCGTCCCCCCAGCAGGCTCCATGGCACGGTGATGGTATCTCCAGAGGGATCAATAACAGCAATATCAAACTTACACAACACCTCTTTGCATAAACCTGCAGAGGATCTCAGATAGTGCTGTGGCCTGTTGAACTTGTTAAGTCCTGATCAGTGTTATTAGGACCAGTGGCACAATCACTGTTATTAGTCTCTGCTCTTCAACAAAAACCCTTAATTTCCAAAAAGCTCAGCATTTCTGGAATTCTGAAGCTTGGACTACTTTTTTTTGGTAGATGCGTGAGTATTTCTGGAGTTACGTAATAAGCTTTGATCATGATTCATGGCTCGCATTGAAGATTTGTTTCCATGCCGGTCAGACACTTTATTCCAGTTCTTATCGCCTACTCTGAGCTTTTGCCGACAGGAGCTCAGATACCTGCCATGAACCCTTCTCCTCCAAAGGGTTGGGGTCAACGGTGGCAAACAGAAGGACTGTGACCTTTCCACTATCTGACTTTCATGGAGGAAGATCCGAGTTTGCATCACAGACCTGCAATTTACGTTCAGCTTTCTTTTAATCAGAATTTCGTTTTCCCTAATCTTAAAGATGGGGTGAGCGACTGTGGAGAAAGATCTCCCAAAAGTCTCTCCATTTCCTCCAGCTCATACAAAACGCTGCAGTTCAGCTCTTATCTGGTTTGGTGTGGTTAGATTAGTTGCAGTGGCTACCCTTGTTAGTTAGAATTGATTTTAACACTCTCTTAACCACTTTTTTAGGCCCTGCCTGGCTTGGCACATATCTCCGAGCTGCTCTCCCCTTACTGCCAAACGTGCTGCCTAAGATATTCAAGCAAAACTCTGTTATCGTTTCAAAGACACAGCTAAAAACTAAAGGTGATGTGTTGGTCGTTATAGCCCCCCAGACTTTGGAATACAATGCCTGAAGAGATCGATGCCCTATTTTAAATCACTCCTGCTTGGTTTCAATGCATTGGTCTTTGTTTTATTCAGGTTTTACTTATTTATTTTTGCTTGTTTTATTCATTCTGTTGTCTTCATGTTTATAAATACTTTCACTGTTTTGCTTTGTTGTATGTATGTACAGCATTTTGTAACTCAGTTTCTAAAAGTGGAATACACACAGTGCACAGTTATTATTACGATCTTGAACTTGTTGCTTGTCAAGGACTGAATTAGCCCAAATCAAAAAATAAATTAATGAGTAAAATGAAAAAAAGGAAAGGTAAAAAAAATATAGAAGCATTTAAAAAATAATAATTTAATTCTATTTTCAATATTGTTTTTCATCCATTTAATGGCATCATAATTTGTTTATGGAGCCAATTTCTTCTTACCTGCTGTCTTTTTCATTTTGGCAGTTTCAGTCCTTCATGCTGGAGATGCTGGGATAACAACAAAATCTTAAATAATCCCAATAACCTGCAGCGCTCACATTCTTCGTAACACTAGCTCTTCACTCTCTTTACTGATGCCTTATTTCCTGTCCTGTTCCATCTACATACAGCAATTATAAGTTGAAGTTTTATTGGAGAGGTTTCTATGGATTTAAAGGCAAAAAAACCCTCAAAATTAGCCTCCAAATCCAATTTAGTTTTTCTGATAGTTTTTTCAGTCACTTGTAAGGCACTTAAAGTTGCATTTTGATTGATTTGAAAGGTGTCATAAATATAAAACAATTATAAATACAGTTTAATTGATTGATTGAAGTGAAGTCTTTCAACTCAACGGGCCTAACATGAACGGTATTCAGCGGCGCCGTACTTTGGCATCCAGCCACCGCCACTTATCTGTCTGTCACCAGTGATGGTAATATTACTAACAGAAAAAGAAGCACCTGTAATGACAGCAACAGCTCCTCGACTAATATGAGGCCGACTGGGAAAGCACTTTTAACTCGCAGCTCCTCAGAAAACAAGGAACGTGTCATTTGTCCGTGGACACTGTGTTAGCATGAGAAAATATTCAAAGCATCTCCCGACTAATGACTGTAATCTACACACACTCACATAAGGCTTATGCTGGAGGATGGGAGTCAAAGGTCACTGTTCAGTATCAGTGGGCAGTAGGTAGTAAGAGACTAGCCTTCATTTTATTGTTTTCATCACAGCTATAAATTCATGTCCCAGCCCAGTATATGGCCTGTTTGTCTCTGAAGTGGCAGCCCATGTTGGTTTGTGGCTCTAATGCCATTGTGGTCATGATGTGGCAATGATGCCAGCGCAGTGTTCATATCACACAGAGACAAATAGTACACTGTAAAAAACAGCATGTATACCATTTCACAGCAGAATACTGTTAAAATCACAGTGAACAAGTCACTGCTGTAAACAAAAACCACAGTAACAAGCAATGTACTGTCTCTGTACTCTCTCTCTCTCTCTCTCTCTCTCTGTGTGTGTATGTGTGTGTTGACGTCTAGGTGTCGAACGTATTAACAGGTACGAGTGAAACAACCATCACAGCTTGTTGACATCTGTCTCTGCCTTCTCCTCACCTCTGTAGACTGTTTGTGTAGGCCAGTACGTGTGTTTGTGTGTGTGTGTGTGTGTGTGTGTGTGTGTGTGTGTGTGTGTGTGTGTGTGTGTGTGTGTGTGTGTGTGTCATCCTGTATGTCATGCTGAGACTGAAAGAGCACTGAAGCTCTCACAGTTCAGTCATTTACAATCACCAGGATGATCAGAGTTCAGCTTAGCTCTAGACCGGACCTGCTGATTCACATTTTTTTTTGTAACAGTGTTTGATTTTTAAATGTAATTTGTCAGTTAAGATTAATTTGTAATTTTCAAGTCAAGTTCAATTTTCACTGGTGTTTTTCTTGCTTCAGATAATCATTGTACATTAACCTATGGAAATAACTCCAACCATCATGAAACCACAGATCAGCGTTTCTTTATGTTGCAACTTTATGTTGAACTTTTGGCTTAAAATACCTGTTATGGTCACTACGATCATGGATGGCGATGGTCTGATCAGGTATCCAGTGGTGTGATTCCAACTGCTGTCTACCGTTTGGCAGCCTTGTTGGCTGTATTAATGCCACCATCATCCCATTCACCTCCTGATGTGAGAGTCTGCTAATAAGCATCTCACTTCATCATAAAGAATTACTGTGTTTGTGCGCAGTACATTACTGTTCACTGTGTATGCAGTCAACAATTACAGCAAACAAAAAGACACTACTGCAAAGAATCACAGTAGATACGTAAATGTCACATAGAAAAACAACACCAACCAAGAATGTACTGTAGAAAACCATTTTAACAAGCTAGTAATATGCCATGGTTACTACAAATTTTAGCCTTGGATGTATCAGTGGTGTGCATAATTAAGGAAGCTAAAACAAAGTAAAGTAAATAGTTAAAGGAAATAATTAAATGAACAAGTAACATTTAAAATGATATTTGGACTGGATCATGCTTGACTTCTTCTGCTGCCCTTGAGTGCACTCCAATTATCTGTGGCAGATGATGTCGGCACTTGGGTACGACGACAACGACAATGACGATGATGATGATGATGATGATGATGATGATGTGTCCCTATATGTTCTTCTCTTTTATTATTCATATCTATCCAGAGGAAGACCACAACTTCACATTTCCTGCTCCTCCAATTTTTCAAATAAACATTGTCCTCACACATTCATACAAACACACACTTCTTTGTCTAATGTCACCTCTTAATTGCACCATTTAAAAAATAAAGGAACAAGAATGAATAATACAACTGGTCCAATTAACTACAACTGGAAATCCAAACTAGCTTCCTAATGATGAATAAGTCAAGGTACTTTTAAAATATTGCAAATTCAGGTTATTCAAGGAATATACTTCAGCTCTCTTTAAACAACAATCCTTCAGCACTTTAAAAGTCTCTCAATGCCGCACTATGAACTGTATAACATATATTTAGAAGAACAGTCCTTTTTTAAACATAATCTCAGTGATATTTTCATTGTCTCTTATCCTTCATAAGGACCTTTTTGTAACACTTTGTCTGTTGGATTACTTTATCCAGGTATGGAGCTGTGCAGAGAATTATTTTAAAATGTGCTGCTGCCTCCACAAGTTTCCTCCTCAAAGATTTTTCCATGAAAAAGAATTTGACTCTTCTTCTTTTCAAAGTATTTCAGCCAACAGTTTCCTCTCCGCTCCACAACCTGTGGACGACTCCCTCATTATGAACCAATCGCTGCACTGCAGATGACCATGAATGAGAGCCTTTATATGAATACTATCTTTTAAACAGCTGACTGACATACAAGTTGAATAAAAATTAAAATAGATTCACTTGTCCTCCCATATTACCCAACCGTCCCTCTGGCCAATTTACAAGTCACTTAGAAAAGTTATGCTTCACTTTTCACCTGACTCCACATTCTCTACAAGTAAAAGAAATCACAATCTATAATCCACATGTATTATACAGTTAGTGTTACTGTCTTCACTAACTCAGCAGCTCTTTTAGTTGCGGCAGGTTCTACTTCATTAAGGATATTTACTGTACAAATGCAATCAAAATTTCAAAAAGTAAAAGACTGAAAGGATGAGAAAGCCATCTGTAAATATACAGATATTATATCATTGTCATCTTGAAATAAA
This sequence comes from Pagrus major, assembly GCF_040436345.1. Classification (NCBI taxonomy): domain Eukaryota; kingdom Metazoa; phylum Chordata; class Actinopteri; order Spariformes; family Sparidae; genus Pagrus; species Pagrus major. The sequence goes on from NC_133237.1 coordinate 5,235,213, forward strand.
AATGATTATGATTGCAGTTAAGCCAGATAGAAACCATCATTTATAATTGAATAAATCACTGATTGGCTCTTGTTCAACAACAGACACAGCAGGTAAACCACATCTGCTAGTCAATCAGTCACTTAACCAAAAGATGTTTAACATCAGGACATGAAAACATGCATGTTGGGATGACTTTTGAGAATGAGAAAATGAGCATACCGTTTTTACTCTTTCTGACCAGGCAAATGTAGGCTGTTATGTTAGCTGTAAGCTAACTGGCAAAGGATGCACTGAGTGTCTCTGTGGAAGTGAGCCTTTGTGTTTGTCAACTCCGGCTCTGAATGACCTCAGAACTTACCAGGAGCTCCAGGTCTTCCTGTTACTTCCCTCCCGCTGAAATTTAACAATCATTCCAGCTACCATACATTTTTAGCTGTGCTAGTGGCATGTCGCTCAGTTGGTCAATCCACCACCTTGGTTCTCAGATGATGTGTTCCACCGACTTGGGTGTTGCCCTGACACAGTGAGCGCCACCATAAGGTTCACGTTTATGTTTCTATCAAATGTCTCAACATAGCATTGCGAGGCAGCTAGGTACGTAAGATCATCATGTGACATAACAACGCCATCGTGCCAGGCTTCAAGCTATGCGCTTTTGGCCAAACGCTTTGGGCCCTATTCAGATGGTCTCTGGCGCTTGGTCTGAAGTGCATGGCGCTAGTGGGTTCAGGCCGAGTACAAGTCCATTTTGCTAGTGATCACACTGATTATTTAAAACTCCTGACGCGCCGACAGGAATCGGTTAGTATTTCATGTTAATTTATGTTCTGTGTTTTTCTGCACATAGAAAGGTCACATAAACCGTCCAGATTCATACAGTGAAATAGTTCCTGTCAAAAATATTTATTTCAGAAGCTAAAAGATTAATTCTGTTTTCTCTGGAGGGTTTCCTCTTCAGCTTTTAGTTTGCTACTTAAATGTGCCACAGTATTTGTTACAGTACATTACTGCGTGCACAGAAGTGTTTACAATAACAGCCTCTCTAATCATAAAATCAGAGATTATGTGCGTTTTGAACTCCCCAGTGTAGGTGCATCTTACTATCTGAATAATGTGTCCCTCAAATAGCAGGAAACAGACTACACAAAAAGAGATTTAGTACTCTTGAGCACTAAAGTTCTTACTGTGTGTGCAGTGAAACAGTCATGCAAAGGTCTCTCGGGGGTCACTTGAATCAAGTATGTATTCACTCAAGACTCACTTTCCATCATTTACTTCCAGGTAATTTTAAGAGCCACCTGTGGCTGCTTTTATTGGCCCTGAGTTTAATCTTATTAATTCAATGGCCAGAAATTTTGACTCTTTCTCCTAACGTGAACGTCAATAATAATGAATTCCCTTATCAGAGTGACAGCGAGACTGACAAGATAAGCTTACCTTTCTTTCTTGTCTTTGTTACATTAGTGTCTCTCTACGTCTCGTCTGGCCTTTTGGGACAATTAATATCATTTCAATCTTTTCTCCCCTTCCTCCTCTGCAGGAATCCCAAACATTTCCATGGTTTTTCTCCAACTATGCTCTGCCAGGGAAACGTTGGAAATTACAGAGTTGGATTTTTTTGCTCTACTGATCACTCAGACTTTATTGCTATATGGCTTTGCACTTTGCTTAAATTAGCTCGTGCTTATATGTATGGACCCTGGTGATCTGCGTGTGTCTGTTTTTTTGTCTCTGGTTCTGCTTGTAAGAACTGATTTGACCTTTCAACATGCTAAAGATAAATCCATTGAAATTCTGAATCAACTCAAAACTACTTACTGACAGCTTTGTGCATGCAATGCCCGCCGGACTCAAAGCCTTTATGTACATTTATAGAGCTACATAGAAAATGTATATGGTGCTGCACTCTTTAATTTAGGTCACATTATGTTTAAGGATGAATAAAGGTTCAATCAACACCGCCATGAAAATAACATATTACAAAAACAACATATTTGGTCCAGACTGCACAAAAAGGAAAAACACAAATGTCACTGTTTTTTGTGCTTTTTAATGTACACATGTAAATACATATAAAGAAACTTATGAAACTCCACTCACTTTTTAGCTTTTTATTTCTAGCATTGACTACAATTACAGCTGTTTTTGAAAATCAGCTTTGCAAAAAACCTTTCAAGTTCTTCTACACCCATTTCATTGCCAACAGCACAGAAACTGAAAAAAGTAAAGTCGCTGGCAGGAAAACTAAAAGAAAGAGCTAAAAAAAAGGGCAGAAGTGGAACCACAGTATCGGCTGATAATTACCTGTCTGTCTCTTCTTTATCAGCAGCAACCCCTTTACATACATACATACATAGTGATGCATTGTTAACATAAATACATTGATTATAACCACTTTGAAGTTTGCTTCAACGTTCGTGACATAACAATATAATTTTACTTTAATCACTCAATCTGTTTGCAGGCTGCTTGGCCACTAGCACAATCTTCAAAACTATTTTCTAACAGGAAGTACCAGAATATACTGTGCAGCGTGCTTTAAGTGATTGTGTTCAGGTCAAGACTCTGCTGTTTGTATCGCGTCAACTCATTTCTTTTACATGCCCAAATTCAACCCTGCATTTTAACTGAAGTCCCTGTGATGTATAAAAGAAGGTGGCTTACACACAGCCGACAAAGATTCAGTTCAGAATCCACTGAAAATAGTGAAAATACTGTCGAATTATACTTGAGTCTCTGTGGTGTGCTGCTGAAATGACAGTGATATGTTTTTTTCATCAGAGACGCTTTGGAACAAAAGCTAACTGTGTGTATATGAGTGTGTGTATGTGAACTGTGTGTGTGTGTTGGTTTGTGACGCTCTGAGGATCCGATCAGATCTGGAGGTTATACCGGGGGAATGATGAGGTGGCGCTTTCCTCCCTTTCTTCTTCTTCTCTGCCTGTCTTTCTTCCTGAAAAACGGCTTGCATTCCATCCTCTTCCCTGTAAAAAAAGGAACAGGCAGACACATGGATAATGTGAAGGTATCTGCAGTGTGTGTGTGTGTGTGTGTGAGAGAGAGAGAGAGAGAGAGAGAGAGAGAGAGAGAGAGAGAGAGAGAGAGAAGAGACAGAGGGAGAGAGAAAGAGAGGAGGACTGAATTAGAGGCTTGCTTGGCCAGCTTCAGACTGTGCAACGTGTCTGCTGCTGGTGGATCAGATGGCAGAGAGCTGCAGCTCCTCTGCTCCATAATGTCTGCTTTCTGCTTAATTACAGCTCACCTGCAGCCTGGCCGGCGCTGCACACAGCCTGCTGCGGGGTGGTGGTGGGGGGGGCGAGAGAATTGCACATATAAACCTTTATTTGGACTGGGGCAGAAAATGCAGCCGCTAAAAAAAAGGGCTTTTATTATTTAGAACCAATAACAATCATAATGTCTCCAAACCCCACAATTGTGCAGGTATTTCAAAACAGAGGCAGTTTCAGTCAAGTGCAGCCACTCGCTCCAAAAAATGCAAACATCTGGTAAGAAACGGTGACGCTTTTTAACAAACAGCTGCTTCGCTGAGCCCGGTATCTATCTATCTATCTATCTATCTATCTATCTATCTATCTATCTATCTATCTATCTATCTATCTATTATTTTTTATACATCTCAAATATATTTAAATAGGAGGATGGTTGTGGTGTTCCATCTGTGAAGTGTTTTTGAACCTTTTCATACATCACTATACCATACTGAATACATACGTTTAACTGCAGTTTTAAGTGTCTGTTCTGGTCCAAAATCACACATTTCTAAGAATACAATATAATATGACAACATAAGCACTTGACTCCGAACGCAACAAATGGAGCATTGACTTGTGAACTTTGGGTTGAGTTAAAAACTGCAGTGTGTCTTGTCAGAAACAATTGGGACTATTACATTTTCTGATATTCATGGTTCTCAGAGTATCAGTCTTTAAATGCTCCCTTAGCTTTTTGTGATGATGTCATCTGGCCAAGCTGTTTAACTTCACACAGGAAATGTTGAAATCCAATGAACTGCAATGACATTCACTGTGCATGCTCCCCAGAGAACAAACATGTTCCATTTAGACCAAAATGTCACTTTAGCACATGATTTATCTCGCGATCTATCAAAACCTTTTGTGGCTCCAGAGGGAGCTGTTGGATGTCTGATAATTGTCCTCAAGTGATGTCACATGAGTCAGCATTGGCCTGGGGTGATGACTACAAGTTTGAATATAAAAAAAAGATTTAAGTGGGTGTGGACTTTGAGGGATTTGAGCTTATCAGGACTTTGTAGCCAGTTCATCATCTCTGCTGCACAGGGCTCAAGACTACGTTAGTAGCTACTAGCATAACACACCCAAAACTCCCGCGTTGCACATGTTCGGTGTAGGCTCCAAGAAAGATGTGTAAAATAAAATAGACAGATTTTTTTTTTAACTGTTATTCATGAGTCAGATGATGTTATATGAGCTCCCAGCCCAGAACTGCAAGCCCAGCAGGACACATGACCAGGGTTGCAGCTCATACTAGCATGCATCTGAGAGCTACAACAGGAGAGCTCAACAATTGAGCAGAACAGTGCAGTTCTCTTACAGACACTCGCTGTTGATGAGTCATTGTTAAAGACCTGAGTTGTGTCTGAAGTACAATCCTATGACACTTATAGGAAAACATCCCCTAACACACTCATTTGGCAGTAAAGGGTTGTGGTAGATAGGACTGTCAGATGCAAAATAAAGGGGCACTCCAACAATTAAGCATTGCACTTTAATAAAGTTCTTCATATTGTGTTGTCATTAGACCATCCCTACTCTGCAATTACCCACTTCTTCCTAAATGAGCACCAAGTTTGTACAGATAGAAAGTAAAGCTAAAGTTAAGCTTACAGTATGCTGATTCAGTGCTGCTCTACAAACGATGATGAAGGTGTTGAATTAAACACAGGGCACAAGTATACAGTAATCTGAACTAGCTAGATTTTTATAATATAATAATGTATCAAATGATTGATCAATTGTTTAGTAGGCCATTCAGCAAATTTGCTATAGCAGCTTTTCCAGCCGCAGCAGGGGGTGGCTAGCGGCTAAAGAGCAAGATATTTCCATCAGGACTTGGTAGAGACCGATAAACTGAGCTAAAAGAAAATTAATGTTGGACTACCATTCACCAGGTGACCAGGAACACAACTCCACATGAACGTTTGCTCATCAGTTTAAAAGATGATAATAGCCTATGCCAATGTTTGTTTACGTTGTTTCTGCTGCCCTCAAGTGGCAAACAATCAGTTATTGGATATTTAAATATGTTTTACTCTGACAAATACATGTATATTCTTTTTAATTAATCGTTTTTCTCAATTTGGTGTCTGAGGGAGAAAAAAATCTGAAACTCTGCAAACAAGTTGTTATGAAAACGATAGTTTTAGTGGAAGTTTTGGCGCAAGAACAAACAGATGAATTTAAAGTCATTTGAACACTGCAAACAATGAGGCTTTCCTAAAGTTTAGACTTTCTCACCGATCAGAACTGAATAAGCAACAGAAAAGCTAAGCTCAACCTGCAAATTAAACCAAACACTTCTGAACCTGCAGCCATGCTTAGCATGTTAACAGTCTGACAGATATGACCATAAAAGCACTTTGTAAACAATAAAACAACTGTGAGAAATCAACAACCAAAAACCTATTTCTAAAAAGGTTCAAGAACCAAGCGGGACACACCAAAACTGGACTGAAGTGAAACCTTCTTATGAAATTAGTTAGTGAACTCAAACCAGTGCTACTCTGAAAATCCTAAAACTGAAGCCAAACTACCAGCAGCAGTTGAAGCAACTGAAATCAAAGTTAGTCAGGAAGTAAACCAGAACCAGAAATAAAATCTGGATTAAACCCGTGGCTCCTGGAGGAGGAGATCCTCTTCCGACCCTCCGATGCTCTTCAGGATCAGGTTTCCTCCTGCTCAGCCCCCCTTCCAAACTCCAACCCGTCTGCTGTAGAATTATGGAAGGAGGGACCTGCTGATTTTTCTTCTTCTTTTCTCTCTTTTCTTCTGTTTTTTTTTTCTTTGAAGGAGGGGTCCATTCTTGTCTTCCCTAAACGTGAGCGGCAGCAGCTGGGTAATGAGGGTGCGTCCCCAGTCAGTCCGGTCCCCAGCACCTCCCAGTTCTTCAGGCTCCCATATAAAAACCCCGGTGGAAAGTGAGTGTAGGCAGTAGGGAGTTTTCTGCTGGGGTCAGGAGGATTGTGAACAGACAAGCGGACCCTGCCCCAAACACCCGTGTATGATTGGAGTGTAGCAGGGAAAAGAGAACCTCCCCAACATTTTTCCTCTCTTGCCTCAAAGAGTCTACATGTCTAGTGGCATCTAGACATGTTCAGCTTTGTGGATTTGCGGCTGGCGCTGCTGCTCAGCGCAGCGGTGCTCTTGGTCAGAGCGCAGGGCGAGGACGACCGTAAGTTTCATCACTGTTTACTGGAGCTTCTCAACCCCCTTTTTTTCTATTTTTTTTTCTTTTTTTTTTTTTTACTGGTTTTTGACAGTGGATTTGCTCTACGTGGGTGGACGGCTGCTGAGATCTTAGACAGAAAAGAGAAGAAAGGAAAAAGTTTGAAAACTAGAAATAAGAACGTTGATGCTTGCTCCTTCTCCTTTATCTCCACTTGGACAGACAGACAGACAGACATACAGACAGACAGATAGATAGCTTAGCTTTACTCCTAAATAGTACATGGTGTGCGTAATGCATTGGGCATCTCAAGAAGGCCGCTGTCTCTCCGTCTCTCCTTGTGTTTGTCTATGTCTCTTTACCCCCCACCTCCCTCATGCATGCAGAGCGAGTTGCTGCAGGTTTTCCAGGCTTTCCTCCAGGCGAGGTTTTTCTAACGGAGACTAGCAGTAATGCATGTTTGTCACCTTGCGACCCCAAAAAAGCTGGAGTATTATCAGCTTTTGTTTTCGACATTAACACAACACCCTCCCGCTGCATTTTGTCAGTTTGACACCTTGACATCCCACTGTCCCAAAAGTTGAACTGTACAGTTTGAGATGTGAGACTAGAGGAGGTAAAAATGGCATTTTCACTCCATCCGCTGCGAAGATTCCCCTCACTTTTCAGCAAGATACGAGACAGATAGGAACGTTTGCACAGGCCCTAGTGATGTGGCAGAGTAATTCACTGCCTGGAGCCAAGTGTTGAGTTAGCCAGGTGATAGAGAGAGTGAGAGAAAGGGAGAGTAGGAGGTGAGCAGGCGCAGTCTTGTCTACTGGAAACATTTGACCTCGACAACCTGAGCAAAGTACAAAAGCTCAGATGTATTTAAACAGAGGTTATAGTGGAGTGAAGGCCTCTGTGTGCGTTTAGACACAAACCTTTTCCTCCTCTGAGAAGACAAAGAAAGTCAGCTCAGCTCTGGAAACAACAAGCAAGGAGCTGGAAACAATTTTTCCAGATGTTCCTCTTGTCTGGAAAGAACTCAGCTGCCTGTCTGTCTATTTGAAGCAGATGTGGTTTGACCCTCTGAGCGGTGTTACAGCGCCACCCAGAGGCTTCTCTCAGGCCTACAGACACATCTGGCCGCCACGTCCCCGAAGCTGCCTCCTCTTTCCCTCCTCCTCCTCTTCCTCTTCTTCTACTTCTCTCCCCTTCTTTTTTTGTTTCCCCTAATTACAAACACATGTGGACTGTTTCCACCAGCTGCTGCCAAGCCAAGGGTCTGCAGCGCTGCTGCTGCTTTTCCCTCTGAGCTCAGCACTTTGGCACGCTGGGGCAGTTCTGAGCCCTAAAAGGAGCCTCAGCTCCGGAGTTAGTTTTGCTGAGAGGTCCACAGCAGGTTGGAAAATGTGACTTGGTGTTGGAGAAGATTAACGACCTTTTTTTTTAAAAAATGTCGTTAAAGCGAAATGAAAACACTCAGGAGTCTTGTTTGCGTAATGGCGATGTGACCTGCATCCAGACGCAGCTGCCCTCTCCCTCACCTCAGCATGTCTCCTTTCCGGTCCTGATTTTGAGGGCCGCCAGATCCAGATCTTTTTCACAGCCCTCTTTTTCTCCAACTCGATGTCTTTATGTTTCTTGTTGTCTTCACCAGTTTCTCTGGTCGTTGGCATCATGTTTGTGTCCATATTATAACTCTTTGGACTTCATTTCTCAACTTAAAACACTTTTGATTCCAGTGCTACTGTTGCTCCTGCACAAAACAAAAAACATGCAGGATAGTCAAATATATTAACAACCATACATTATTAACGCTATTATTTAAATTATACGCTAATTTCATTTTTTATTTGGGTATTCAATTTAAGATCATCACATTTGTGAAAAAAAGCTGAATATCCTTAAATTCGTCTGTTTTCATGCAGATGTGTACAGTTTAACATGTGTTATACATAGCTTTTTTTATGTTCATGCTGCATGTGCGCGTGTGTTCAGGTAGGCAGCCTACTCACCTGTCTGTGTTTGTGTGTGTCGCCCCCCTCAGGCACGGGCTCAAGCTGCACCTTGGACGGCCAGGTGTTCGCCGACCGGGATGTGTGGAAGCCGGAGCCATGCCAGATCTGTGTGTGCGACAGCGGCACGGTGATGTGCGATGAGGTCATCTGCGAGGACACAACTGACTGCCCCAACCCCGTCATCCCCCATGACGAGTGCTGCCCCATCTGCCCCGACGACGGTATTATATATCCCAATCTTCTGTTTCTTTCTTTCTTTCTTTCTTTCTTTCTTTCTTTCTTTCTTTCTTTACTGTATTTTTTTATACTTTCTCCAATATTTTGTATTAAGCATGTCTGTGATCAGGACAACATGTGAGGATATAACGCTCTTTATCTTAAACTTTCTGTTTAAGCTTACTCAACTTTAACTTGTGTGCGTGTTTGTGTGTTTTCTTCCATCATCATAAATGTCTGTGTTTCCTTTTCTCTGCAGGATTCCAGGAGCCTGAGGTAAATATTCATAACATTGATTGCTAATCATTCAAATCAGAGCTCTGTATTGTGTGTTTGCCACGATCATCATCACACAAGCAATATCATTTAATGAAATACAGAGATCAGCTTATTGATGTAATATTGTTGTTATTGTTATTGGTTTATGGATTATTAGGGCATATGATCACTTTATAATGACTTAATTGATTATATCAGATACACGATTAATCATATGAATCATATCCTGATATATCAATTAAATTTGGTTTTTATGATGCACTGAGACACTATCTTTTTTTCTTTACTTACAGGGACCCAAGGGAGAGCGTGGACCCAAGGGAGACAGGGTAGGTTCACAGTCTCTTCCTCCTGTCCTTCACTTATCGATCTTATGATTTCTGGACAGCTAAGGGCCACATGGTGTGTTCACTGTCTAGATTCTCGTGTGTTTATGATGGAGTTAAAGCAGCTGTACTGACGATAGTGTAATGCGCTTAGATGATTCGTGTCCCGTACCCCAGTCCAGCATTCAAAACCTTACCAACACCAAGGTGAAGAAGTGTTTTAAGTAAAACAGCGAGGTGTGTAAAGTAAGAGCACTCAAACTATTGATGGACTACTGTGTAAACAACAGCTGGTCTAATGACATCAAGTTCCTTAAAACTGCAGTAAAGGATACAACTTGTACTTCTGGATTAAGTTACTCTGTCTTGTGTTCTATAAATCATAATGGAGCAAGTAATTTGCTTTATCGGAGTTCATCATTCACTGATCAGTGACTGAAAACACACTGGGGTCAGGTTGAAACGGGCAGACTGGGGGTGAAGCTTTTGCAGCAGGACAGGAAGTGGAAACATGGCTTAACTGAAGGGAAACTGTGAATAAGAGATTTTTCTTGAAGTTGAAGTACCAAGACTTGTGTTTTTTTTTTCAAAAAGAACAGTCATATTTGATGTCACCAAAATTGATCATATTCCCAAAAAGTTAAAGGTGGCTTTATGTGTGTTAAGGGAAAATGTCTTTGAGCCATGTTATGTTGTCAGATGCAGAGAAGTCTTTGGTTAGCTCACAATTTGGATCCTATAATTGGATGGGGAGGCTGCTTATAATCACGTATAATCGTGAGGTTTCAGTTATGATTATTATAATGTATTCATGATGTTATTCATAATGTAGAACTTACTTAGATCATTTATTTTTAATTAGTGATGATCACGTAGATAGCTACTGAATGGGTCGTTAGAAAAGGGTCAGTGACTGTTCTTACCCAGTTCCTGTATCCTGATGTCACATGATCACATGGTTGGTCACATGGTCAGCCTGAGACGGGAATAAACTCCATCTCCTCCAGGTGTAATGCTGCTTTCATCACTATAGGGACTATAGGGAGCTGGTCAACCTGTCAGGAAACATATAGGATACTTTATATTAAACACAAGGATCTGTTCTGATGATGTAAGAGAAGTAAAGGCAATCACGTGACTGGGGCTGGATGTTGTGTTTTCCTCTCTTTGTCTATAAGCATTAGAGCCCTGCATTCAGGTGATTCTGACTCTCGAGCCTGACCCCTTCTTTCTGTCTTCCTCCTTCTTGTCCCCCATCACAGGGTCTTCCTGGTCCCCCTGGTAACGATGGTATCCCCGGCCAGCCTGGACCTGCCGGTCCTCCCGGACCTCCTGGACCTCCCGGCCTCGGTGGAGTAAGTTGTCATTTTTATTTTTTGTATTTGACCTGTTCAGGTCTTAACTGACCAGGCGTAAGCTGACCAGGGCTGGAAACAAAAGTCACATGACTCATGCATGTAGACCATAAATTGGACAGGGCTGTGGCAACATATCAGTCTCTTAATGTCAGTAACTACAACTTCTTCTTCTGTGGTGGTCAGACACTTTAAGAACACAAAACCAACACCAGTAAACAAGCATTATTCCCATTTCAGTTCTGTTCTTGTCGACTCCCCAGCACTCACATTCCACTCCCCATGATTCCTTTCATCTTGTATTTTGTTAGATTGCATTCTCACAAAAACGAACAGCACCTCAGTGCTTCTGATAGAAAGGAGAGATTTCCAAATGTGTGCAAATGCTTTTATTTTTTGGGAAATTTCATGAAATGGGCCAGTATAAATAAATAAGAGCATGCTGGATGTGAACACAGCTTCAGAGAGGACAGGAAGAGCTATGAAACTCCTCTGATTTGGAGATTGGCTTTCAGCCTGGGGTCAGAAGGTCAGAAGGTCAGAAGTTCATTGCTCAGGGACGGGGAGCAGAGATGTTCTGGCTGCTTGTCTGATCCATTGGTTGATTAGTTGATTGTAGAATTGATATATTTGACCAGAGTCAGGGTTAGGCTTAGATATAGAATATAATAAAAATCCATCAAAATTTCTATATAAACTTAATCATGTGATAATTCTCTAGGGCTAAGCTAACATGACATATCACCTGCTATAATTGACCATGCTTGTGTGAAGTCTATCATTGATTAACATGTTATTTCACTACAAATAGCTAATACTAGGCTATCACAATATAATTTAGCATGTTGTGATTCAGTTTATCATTGACTTCTTTACCTAATTTGGTAAACTAAAGCAACATTCCCACATTCCAGTTCAGCATACTGAGTGAACATTTTCTCCCCAGTATATTAGACTGGGATATAAGTCTAATCTGTTATGCATATCTAGAATCTAGTACTGGCTATTTCACTACATAGCTAATAGCATCATAGTCTAATTTAGCATGTTACGATTCAGTTTAGGATTGACTTCTTTCCGAATTCTGTACAGTAAAGCCAGAATGTTGTTTAGGATACCAAGCTAATATTTCCTGTCTAATTTAGCATGCTAGTACAGAATTTAACATTGACTCACATGCTTATTTACAGTTTTAGAATGCTATGATTGCTAATGACTTTCATCCTAAACTAGCATACTAAAGCAATATTCCTTTGTTGTTATGTAGCATGTTAAAGTAAAATTGACCTAAATCTTCACTAGCATATCAACAACCACATGCTATGTGACCACGCTAAGCTAACAGACTCTCAAAGCCTTACCTCCCGTGGCTTCTGTGATCAGACAACAGCAGTGGCCCCCAAAGGGCCCAACAAATCATATATCACCAACAGTACAAGTGATGAGGTCAGAGGTCATGGGATGCATCTGGCTGTCTGAGAAGTGAAGCTAACCAAACTGTTAGCTAGACACATTCAAGTTGTCAGAAACCTCCTGTACTTTGAGATTGGATCTGACATGTTTTGCTTGAGATTTGTGGGGGGAGTACAGTAGCCCAAAGTGCATATGCTTTTAGGGGAAGATAAATGGGTCCTGAGCTTGTGTCAAAGTGCATTGTTTTACAGAATACTCAAAAAAACCCATAGAAGTTGCATTTCATCCATGTCACAGAAAGTTTAAACCTAATTGACATTTTTAGTCTGTATGTTACATGACATGGATTGTTATATTTATATCTCTGTTTCCTTTTTCCAGAACTTCTCCCCTCAGATGTCCGGTGGCTATGATGACAAATCCCCTGCCATGCCTGTGCCTGGACCCATGGTAGGACACACACACACACACACACACACACACACACACACACACACACACACAATTTCACTGTCAATCATATAGTGATTGACCTTTCCTCTGTTCGATTAACAGGGCCCAATGGGACCCCGTGGACCCCCTGGATCTCCTGGCGCTAGCGTAAGTAAAACACTTTCTTCCTCAACTCAAAATGTTTCAAAGCTGAAAGCTGGGAGAATCAGTGAGAGGGCAGTGATAGCATATGTACCTCATCATGACATCACCATGACATCACCACACCATGACATCACCACACCACCCTCTTCAGGGCCTAGTTGATATGAAGCCAGTGCCAAACTCTATTGCACTGTTTTTCTTCACTGAACAAGAGTTCATTTTCTCATTAAAACTACAAAGTCAGTGTTCTCAGATGCGAATAGACGTGAATAGTTTTAAAAACATTTGAAGTGGAGGAAGAAATAAGCATGTATTCTGTGGCTACATTAATCAGCTTTAAAAAGACACAGAGACTTGAGGAAAAAGGAGAAAGATTATATGGAAATGAAAGAAAGGGCTGCAGTTACTGAGGAGTTCTGAGTTAAGTCAGAGGCTGAGCTGAACATAAAACACAGCTAGCTTAACTAGCTTACAGGTAATGTACAGTTGGTACAATGGCTGTTTGTAGACAGCACCTTGCTTGCATTAACCAACATACTTCTCACTAAAGTTTTGAATTGTCAGCACCAGGAAGGATCATTCACACATTTTAAGCTATTGGTTTAGCTTTGTGTTTCACCACCGTAACCAGTAAGATCCTGAGGGGTTGAAGCTAACGAGGACTAACTCCGAATATACACAAATGAATTACATCACAGTCACTGAAAGAGAATCCTGTCATATGAAGAGAGAGTTTGTGTTTGGTTATTGTCGTCACAACTGATTTTAAAATTGTTCCCACGTGAGTGAGCTCACATCAGCCATGAAATAAAGATACCCCACTGGCTCAGACTGTGTAGAAGGGGATCATATATCCATATGCATATCATTACAATAACATGACAACAGGGTGACTTTACATCTAATAGAGAGTGCTGTCAACATATTTGTACAGTATTGGTAGTGTAAGTGTAGCACTGATGGTGTTTGTGTGTGTGTCCCCCTACAGGGACCTCAGGGATTCACTGGCCCCCCTGGTGAGCCTGGTGAGCCCGGACCATCTGTGAGTATTAGGAACACAGACATAAACAGACACCTACATTTCACCTTGTTAGTTTGTCGGCATTCTCACCTTTTGTGTGTCCTCCTCTACAGGGTGCCATGGGTCCTCGTGGCGCCGCCGGCCCCCCTGGAAAGAATGGAGAGGATGTAAGTTGACTGGATCTGCTCGCACTCACCACCTATGTCTCTATTTAAATTAAACAATGACTTCATCCATTTCCTCATCCCTTTCTCTTTATCTCTATTTCTCTTAGGGTGAGTCTGGCAAACCTGGTCGTGGTGGTGAGCGCGGACCTTCTGGCCCCCAGGTGAGTTGTCATGGCAGTGTAATTCACAGATATGTAATGTAAGTAACAAAAACAGAGCTCTGATAATTAATTGTGTCTCCTATCTCTTATCTTTCCCTCAGGGAGCTCGTGGTTTCCCAGGAACCCCTGGTCTGCCCGGAATCAAGGGACACAGAGTGAGTCAGAGCTTACATCTCTGCATTCAACAAATCAACAATTACATATATTTATATATATATATATATATATATATATATATATATATATATATATATGTATGTATATAGCCAAACTGTGGACTTATGTATGCCTCTATGTCTCTGTAGGGATTCAGTGGTCTGGATGGTGCCAAGGGAGACTCTGGCCCTGCTGGACCCAAGGTGATTGTCCCTCTTTCCATCAGTGTTGGAAAAATGTCAATTTAGACACCTTAGTGGGTGTTCAGTAGTATAATAGAAGCAGCAGTAGTAACAGAAGTAGTAGCTGTAAAGGTGGTGCTAACAGCAATGGTGAGAGTAGTGTTAATGCTAGACCTTTTAGTTGAAGTAGTAGTCGCAATATTTATGTGGTACTTCACTTCCATAAAGTTGGGGGAAAGATTTTTAAAATAATGAAATGATTCAAATAGAAGCTTGAGATGCTGAGCTATCCTGACTTTTAGTCCCTTTTATTGGCTAAAACTGGTTCCGACATTACCCATAATGCAACCAGTTCGCAATGCAGGCTTTCTGTTGTAAAGTCCAAGCCAAGATGTCTAGTGCTCCATATGACTAGTAAACAGCCTCTTACGTGTAAAATCAGTGGACTCACCCTTTAAGTAAGTCTTTGTGGGCACAGCAGCCATGTTACCTTCTTCAATTAATATTGACAAATGATAACACAGATTCATTCTCATCATCTCACCTGCCTGTTTGTTTTTGTTTAGGGAGAGGGTGGATCCCCTGGTGAGAACGGAACCCCCGGTGCTATGGTGAGTAAAACAAGCCCCCCATTTGGTCATACAGTTGCCATGTTAGAGTTTTCCCTCCCTTCCAATTGATTTAAGGAGTATAGCTGACTGACACTCTTTGTCTCTCCCTCAGGGACCTCGTGGTCTTCCTGGTGAGAGAGGCCGTGCTGGTGCTTCTGGAGCTGCTGTGAGTCCACCCTCACACACTTGCATGCACACACACGTACAACTACTGTAATTTACCAGTCAGTGAATAGATCAACCAATCGTGTTTGTCTTTGTGCTGCAGGGAGCTCGTGGTAACGATGGTGCTGCTGGTGCTGCTGGACCTCCCGTAAGTCTTACATTCTCAAAATTCTCTTAAATGAAAGTTCAATTCATTAAACTCTAAATTCGAGTTTCTGTAAAGGTATATATTGTTCTGCAACATTTGCCTGAATCTCTTTGTCTTGTTGTTGTTTCCTCTCAGGGTCCCACTGGCCCAGCTGGACCTCCTGGATTCCCTGGTGGCCCCGGATCTAAGGTACTACTGCTACACCTAATGTGATCCACGCCAGCAACCTCTATTTTTGATGTCTTTCATCCTCAGCTTCTTCCTTAATCTTGTGTGACTTTCACCATCCAAAGAAACACCACGCATGTTGTTTTGCTACATCCCATTTTCTCTGTTTTGTTCCAGAAAGGTTGTAGTGGTCATTAGCAGCTTACTGACCTTACTTTGCAATGTCTCAATGCATTTCTTTTAACATATGTGCAGGTAGTTGGCCTTTAATTTGATCTTTGGCCAAAAGGGGTCACATTTGTTAGGGGTCATATAAGGACATCTAAGGAACTCTGTCTAATGGCACATGTCTACAATACATATAGGCTTAAGTAGTAGTTAGTGTATAAACAATGAAGCAAAGATTATTATGTAGCAATACTGTGTGTTATTACTACATCTTGTGGAATTGGGTCACAGATTTAGTTTTGTTTAATTGTTGTTTTACTGATATTAGTTCCAGGCCTGGTTGAGAAATGCTCTTAAAGACACCACTAAGCTGGCTTTTAATATTTTCTTCTAACTTGAACACAGTGTACAATAATAAAATACACTCTTCTGCTCCCATTGTTACATTTCACTTTTTACAACTTTGCTTTTTTCCTGTCATACTGGTATTTCATCCCTCTATAAGTCTTCTATCATATCTTGGTATGGACATGATTATCTGACTAAATCCTGTTCTGTGTTTCTCCTGTACCCAGGGTGAAGCTGGACCTCAGGGTGCTCGTGGAGCCGAGGGACCTGCTGGATCCCGTGGTGAGCCTGGTAACCCCGGACCTGCTGGCGCTGCCGGACCCTCTGTAAGTACAAACAATAACCTTCTATAAGAGAATGTTCAGGTCCTAGATGACTAAATAACCATAAGAGAAAACAAAACTTCCTCATTGTTCACTCCTTTATAACTCTCACTGCATCATACAGAAGAGCCTTCTGGCCCCTGGTTTGTTAATCAAAATCTCTTGTCCTGTTTCGCCACTCAGGGAAACCCTGGAGCTGATGGAGCCGCTGGAGCTAAGGGAGCCCCTGTGAGTATCTCTCTCAGCACATATGCTTTAGAGGCATGTTAGAGTTGAGGGTCTGAATCCCTTTCTGGCTAAAAAAGTATTGCCAAGACAGTCAGAGCTGGAGTTTAATAGTTGCTTAGCCACAGAGACTCATCACTGGCAGTCCAACATGATGTGACTGTGTTGTTGGCCTGTGCTGCCCCCTGCAGGGTGCTGCTGGAGTTGCTGGAGCTCCCGGATTCCCCGGACCCCGTGGACCTTCCGGACCTCAGGGTGCTGCTGGTGCCCCCGGACCCAAGGGTAACACTGTGAGTAAAGCTCTCTCATAACTTACTAAAGCCAAAAATAGTGTCTTCTGCCGTCTGTCTCCCTGTAATGGACATGATTAGAAATAATGCTTAGGTCCAAAGCATACAGTAAAACGACTAAATCAAGAGTAAACATAATGTTTTGTTTTGTATCTTTAATCAAATATTAACTTGTCAGCCTTTTTATGTTAGTTTTCAGGAGGGAGTTTTGTTTGTTTTTTGTTTCTTTGTTGCTTGTTTTTTTTTTATTATTATTTATTTGTTGTTGAGATCTGTCCAAGTTACTGTTTATTTGTTATGTGTTTGTTTATGTTTGTTTATTTGCTTGTTTCCCTCAGGGTGAGGTTGGTGCCCCAGGAGCTAAGGGAGAGTCCGGTGCTAAGGGAGAGGCTGTAAGTTGAAGTTCACCACTGTCAATATTGAGCACAGCTTGCATACAAACAAATAGGAATACACATTATGCCACATTTTGTCACTTATGCCATCTGTGTGTGTTTTCTCCAGGGTGCTCCAGGAGTTCAGGGACCCCCAGGACCTTCTGGTGAGGAGGGCAAGAGAGGAGCAAGAGGAGAGCCTGGTGCTGCAGGAGGCCGTGGAGCTCCTGGAGAGAGAGTATGCATCTCACCTAATTTTCACGACATCATACTGTGTATTATAATATTTTTTAAGAGCAATGGGGAGGGGTACTCATCTGATGCTGTATTCTTACCTCAAAGAAAAAGCTTGAAGTTTCCATATAGAATTTTATTTCTTTCTGTTTTTTTAATATACAGTTAAAAATGATCATTTCAAGACAGCAATGCCACTTTTAACTGAGTCGAATTAAAATTATTTTTAAGTTTGTGCAGCTACAGACATAACAGATACCATTTTAAATAAAAAAAACACCTTTTTTTCTTGTAAGTGCAAAAATAATTAAATATTCTTCTCTGTTATGAATCCAAACACTAATGAAAGAAACGGTCAAATTACTACCTACCCATATAATACAAGTATACATGGTATAGGCAAAAAATGATGCAGACATCCTTCTGGCTAATCCTGTAAAAAGTACAACTGTAACAGAGCATACATTTAGGATATTTGGAAAAACTATTATTGATACATTATCTTAAATATTGCATCCTCTCCTGAGCCTTAATCTGGCCCACAATGCATCATGGCTCAAAGTGTTTCTGGCAATCTTATGGTATTTTGATTGCATCCATTCTAAGAAAACTGAAATTTGCAAAAAGTTTGGACAATACAGAAACATTTAAATAAGATAGAATGAAATTTTTTATCTCTCAAGAATAAATCTGAGCATAGTGATGGCTGGACTGACTTCATGGTAAAGAAGACATGTTGGGATTATGGTGATAGCTAAGCAACATGTGCTTTATTTTCTATACAGGGTGCCCCTGGTGGTCGTGGTTTCCCCGGTTCTGATGGCGCTGCTGGACCCAAAGTGAGTTAAAAACATACACAGGCATTTGATGTCCTTCCATTTTACTTAGAAGCACTTGTATACTTCAAATCATTTTCAATTTAACTCATCTAATCTCTCTCCCCTATCATAGGGTGCCAATGGTGAGCGTGGTGCCCCCGGTGTTGTTGGACCTAAAGGTGCCACTGGTGAGACTGGCCGCACTGGTGAGCCTGGTTTGCCCGGAGCTAAGGTGAGATTTCCAACTGTCTATCACATAATTTCCAGCATTATTTATTCACTGTGGTGGCCTTATTCTGACCTCTGACCTTTACCTGTAGGGTATGACTGGTAGCCCTGGCAGCCCTGGACCTGATGGCAAGACTGGAGCTGCTGTAAGTTTATGTTTAGTGTAATAAATTTGATCTAATATCATCAAAACACCTGTGTTTATTTAAAATAATTATTTATTGATCCTCTCTACCAGGGAGCCCCTGGACAAGATGGCCGCCCTGGACCCCCTGGCTCTGTTGGAGCTAGAGGCCAGCCTGGAGTCATGGGATTCCCCGGACCCAAGGGAGCAGCTGTAAGTAATGTGTCTCAACTGCCACACAGTTTCTTTGATCTCTATGTTCATTAATATATGTCAGTTGGCTACTGAAGTGTAGGCTACTAAAAATAGTCCCCACATCTCAAGTAATAGTGCTTTTCTACTCCCATCTGTAGGGTGAGCCCGGAAAGCCTGGTGAGAGAGGAGTAATGGGACCCACTGGTCTTACTGTAAGTTGTCTAAACCATGTTGCTCTTTGAATCACTGTACTGTTTTCATATGATGCATAAAAGATGTGTGTCTAAAAACCCTGCCATCTTTCTATCTAGGGTGCCCCTGGAAAGGACGGTGATGTTGGTGCTCAGGGTCCCGCTGGACCTGCTGTAAGTAAAATATGCGAAACTACACACCCATGCATACACACACACTTGCCCACACTAACACAAGGCTCAGTTGCTATGCCCCTCATAAGCCTGATAGTCTCTTAGTACAATATACTTCAACCTGCACATGTACCTACTTTTAACAACTCATACCCACACAATGCCCTTCCTCTGGTATTTTCAGGGTCCTGCTGGTGAGAGAGGAGAGCAGGGAGCTGCTGGAGGTCCTGGATTCCAGGGTCTTCCAGGACCCCAGGGTGCTGTTGGTGAGACTGGCAAGCCTGGAGAGCAGGTACTGACTGAGATATGATGGATTTACTTGATACCTGATCAAATTGAAACTTTACGGAAATTAATGTATTAATTGCCTGTCTGTCTATCTAGGGTCTGCCCGGTGAGGCTGGAGCCCCAGGATCTGCTGGAGCTAGAGTAAGTCAATCATAATCATCATCATCATGGTCACAATTAATTACTCAGTAGTCTGCTCCCAGCTCCTACCATTGATGAGAGATCATTGTAAAGTTGTCTATTCGTAATAAGTGAATCCTTACCAACTAGTCTACAAACAGTTACAAAGCTACATGTTGTTGTCGTTAAAGTGACCTGTCTAAAGAGCTGTTTTTGGTTCCAAATGTACATTACTGTGCCACAGCGAACTGGCTTGACTTTTGCCTTTGTTTTAGTCCAAAAACTCCAAGCTTGAGTTTGAAAAGAGGCAGCTTATTTAACATAAACTGTTACCTTGCTAACTCGCCAGCAGTTTCTTCTAGCAAGCATACTGCTGTTATTGCTAGCAGACTGAAACTAGCTAATAACAGGCTACAATGCTAAATGGATGTTGGTTAGCTATGTAGATAGTACGGCTAATTCTAAGCTTGTATTGTCTTAAACCATAAACAAATAGTTGAAGACATCCAATATGGCCACTGGAGGAAAAGCCAAGTTTCTCTCAAACAGACAAATAATGTAGTGTTTTGGAATTAAAGCTTTCCACCTCATGTTTGTTCCCTTAATTGCCAAAATATCATCAACCTATAGATAAGTGATCCCCAGTCAGATAGATCCTCATGATTTCTTTGAATCTTGCACTCTTGTACATCAACTTATCTAACTCTCTGCCACCCCTTCCCTTTAGGGTGACAGAGGTTTCCCCGGTGAGCGTGGTGCACCTGGCGCCATTGGACCCGCTGGTGCCCGTGGTTCCCCCGGATCTGCTGGAAACGATGGTGCTAAGGTAAACCTGGCTTGAAAGAAAAGTCTCCCACAAGTAGATACCAGGCAGCATTTTGTACCACTTGTTTGGAACTTCCTCTTTCCACTAATCCCTTTTCTTCTCCTCTTGCCTTTGTTCTCTTCCCCCTCCCACCTTTTCCTCAGGGAGATGCTGGAGCCCCTGGTACTCCTGGAGCACAGGGTGCTCCTGGACTGCAGGGAATGCCTGGTGAGCGTGGTGCCGCTGGTCTTCCAGGACTGAGGGGTGACAGAGTGAGTATTCCTAACCACTTGTCCACTTTTGAGTGGCATGACTCACAGAACTGCCATGATTGCCAGATATCTAATGCGCTAATGCAACAAAGACATTCCACATGATGAGTCTGACTAGTTTTACACTATGCCCGCCATCAACAATAGCTTCCCAGAATTTTGAAGAAAATCATCACCAGCACACCGCTGACATGCTCTGTCTCATATTATAGATAGTAATTACTGACCAGCTGTGTCGCCACCTACAGAATGCTCACAGTTTTACAGGATCTGATGTATGATCACCTGTTGCAAGCCTGACTTAACCTCTCCATTCAATATCCTAGGGTGACCAAGGAGTCAAGGGTGGTGATGGCGCTCCTGGTAAGGATGGTCCCCGTGGTTTGACTGGACCAATTGGTCTTCCTGGACCTGCAGGAGCCACCGGAGACAAGGGAGAGCCTGGTGCTGCTGGACCTCTTGGACCTGCTGGAGCCCGTGGATCCCCTGTATGTACCTGTCTTTTTGTCCCTCAGGAGTTGACAATTGCATCTTGAAATCCCTGACTGACTCTTCTTACCCCTCTTCTTCCTTAGGGTGAGCGTGGAGAGGCTGGACCACCTGGACCTGCTGGATTCGCTGGACCTCCTGTAAGTCACTTCTTCTTGAATGTCCACGATTCTTTCACCAACTCTTCTTGTTTAGCTTGAAGCTTCAACAAATTTATAGAGAACTCATTTGTCTCTCTCTCCATTCCACCACAGGGTGCTGATGGACAGCCTGGTGCTAAGGGAGAGGCTGGAGACAATGGTGCTAAGGGAGATGCTGGTCCCCCTGGCGCAGCTGGACCCACTGGTGCCCCTGGACCTCAGGTTTGCAAACTCATACATTCATAAAAAAATCCTATAATTTAGAGTGAACATCAGAAGTCTCGATAGCTACATTGCCACTGGTTCTCCCATGTTCACTGACATCATGGTGTGTCCTTTCAGGGTCCCGTTGGAAACACTGGTGCCAAGGGAGCCCGTGGACCCGCTGGACCTCCTGTAAGTCGCCACTCTTTTTCGGCTCTGTCCCTTTTGAGATGTTATTATTTTTTATTGTTTTTGGGCTCACTTGATACAGCCATTTTTCCAGCTTCAGTCACCTAATGGTCCTCTGTCTGTCTCCCTAGGGTGCTACTGGCTTCCCTGGCGCTGCTGGCAGAGTTGGACCTCCCGGCCCCTCTGTAAGTCTTGCTCTAACGTTTTAAGCAGTTATAGTTCCTATGACAGGGCTCAATGTCCAGGATGTTTTTCATCGGTGTGATATTCCCCTCATAGGGCAACCCTGGACCTCCCGGACCCGCTGGACCTGGTGGCAAAGAGGGACCCAAAGGAAACCGTGGTGAGACTGGACCTGCTGGTCGCCCTGGTGAGATCGGCGCTGCTGGACCCCCAGGAACTCCTGGAGAGAAGGGTAGCCCTGGTGCCGAAGGTTCTTCCGTAAGTTGCCTTGAACATAAAACCCTTGAACAAACTGGAATACTGGTGGAATGCCACTTTGTTCTCAAACTATCAATCCATCTCTTTTTTTATATAAATGATACCAGCTATATTATTCCGTTTAACTATTAGCAATTCCACTGATAATACACAGTGTTGGTTGCTGTTAGTTTCTGCTGCCTTATACCTTGATATCAACCCATTTGTTTTTGTCTCTCTCTGTCACCCCCTGCAGGGTAGTGCTGGTCTGCCTGGACCTCAGGGTATTGCTGGACAGCGTGGTATTGTTGGTCTGCCTGGACAGAGAGGAGAGAGAGGTTTCCCTGGCCTGCCTGGACCTTCTGTAAGTTCCACAAACTACTAAACTAAGAAATGCACAGTGGAGCTGATGGAACCAGAATACCCAAATGTCTTTAACAAGCCAATATGATGTTTAGAACCAAGAATGACTCCAAATCCAGAAATATTAAGTGATCAAGAGCTGCTTCAAGAGGATGTGAGGATGAAAACAAAATCATTTACAATGATTTTGAAATGTAATTTAGCTTTGGTTTGGCTTCTAAAGTCCTCAAATAACAAACTTACATCCAGTTATAAGCTTCAGTCAATTAGAAAAACAATGAAGGTTATTATAACTGGACTGACTGTGATCGTGTCACCCACAGGGAGAGGTTGGAAAGCAGGGACCAAGTGGACCCGGTGGCGAGCGCGGACCTCCTGGACCTATGGGACCACCTGGACTGGCCGGAGCCCCTGGCGAGGCTGGACGTGAGGTATGACAAAACAAACGTACCTGTACACCAGGGTTTTCTGTCTGTTTTTTGTATACTGGTGTAAGCATCATAAGTAAATCATGTATGTGTTTTCTAATCAGTTAACTTGCTTGTGTTTTAGGGAACCCCTGGTAACGAGGGATCAGCTGGTCGCGATGGAGCCCCTGGACCCAAGGTGAGTTTAGAAGACATCATCAATAACTCACCAGCACTAGAGAGCGAATTCATTCTCTGTCAAGGTGAACAATTGACAGCTAAACTAGATTTGCTTTATCAAATAAAGGTTACACTGACACAATACATTTTGTCTGTAGCCCCAGCCTCTATTACAGCATTGAGTAGTCAAGAGTCAGCAAGGTTGACCTGTATCAAGCAATAGCTAAACCAGGGTGCAAGGTCATTTAGCAAACAACATGCTAACTACAGTGGCCTCTGCTAGATAAAGTGTAACTTAGCTGAGCATCTCCTGTAGTAAGCTCACTGAAAAGCTGCAAATATCACACAAAATCAGAACTATGTCTGTTCATGGATAGAAACATCATTATCAGAGCTGTCAGAGCTAATGGCCCGAGAGCAGTTTAATCACCTGTAACTATTGTTATGTTTTGTACAACCTAGACAGTGGCCAGTTTTACCAAATCTTGTGTATCTGAAGATCCTTTGGACAAAACTCAATGACTAAACATCTGTGTGATCTGAAGGGACAGATATTTGGTTTTATCTGAATCCTTTTTCATTATGGCAGCCCTTTACATTTCTTGAACATGGGACTGGACAGGCCATGGTGACAAAATACATATATTAACAGTGCAATAAGTAAGAATTGGCCACCTGTCAAATAGATACTCTAAAACAAATAGGGGACTGCATATAACTGGAGAAACCGCTAACTGCTGCCATTAGCTAGTTAGCTCAGCTAGCCGTCCAGACTAGGAGTTCAGAGAACCAGGGGAGTATTGGTGTTTACACCACTTGCACAGGAGCTTTGGACTGGGATGGGACGGTGCTAGCTGGTTAGTATGCTAACTTCAGTAAATATGTCTGCAACACAATACATAGGCATCATAAATTCAGAACTGTTGTTCACATTCTGTTGATAATTTCACTTAAATTAATAAAATTTGATACATATTTAATACATATTGCCCCTTTAAAGTGAGTGAAATTAAAATTATTTTTTTGTTTGAATTGTAGGGAGATCGTGGAGAGACCGGACCTTCTGGAGCCTCTGGTGCCCCTGGACCCCCTGGTGCCCCTGGACCTGTTGGACCTGCTGGAAAGACCGGTGACCGTGGAGAGACTGTGAGTGACAAAATCATTTTATAGTTTAGCAATTGTCTTTTTATGCTAATATTTATAACCTCAGTCCATGTTAATGAAAGTTAGCCATTGATACAAGATCTACTGTGGATGAGGGACCTGCCCTTTAAATTAAACTGATTTTTGCACGTTTCAGGGACCTGCTGGCCCTGCTGGTGCTGCTGGCCCTGCTGGACCTCGTGGCCCTGCTGTAAGTTATGACATCAGCACAATTATTAAACCACAACAATAGATGTAACTGCGAGCAGAGGAAGGCAAAACAACACTCCTCACCCCCTTCTTCCCTCTAACAGGGACCTAGTGGACTTCGCGGAGACAAGGGAGAGACTGGAGAGGCTGGAGAAAGAGGCATGAAGGGACATAGAGGATTCACTGGCATGCAAGGACCTCCCGGACCTGCTGTACGTCACTTTGCACTCACCTCACCTCACCTCACCTCACCTACACATATACACAATACACCTGTATGCAACATATACACTGAAGATATAACTCCTGTTTATGTTTGTTAACCCATAGGGAGCTTCTGGAGAGACTGGACCCGCTGGTACTTCTGGACCCGCTGGACCTAGAGTGAGTTAACACACCAGACATTTTTTAAGTGCTTGGAGCAGCTGAAAGTGTATTGCAGCATAAAAAATGCTGGATTCTGTCTCAGGTTGTTTGTAGCGACGTTTCACATTCAGACAGTAAGGTTTCCCTTTGTGCTGTTCACAGGGTCCTGCTGGATCTGCTGGTTCTCCTGGTAAGGATGGTATGAGTGGCCTGCCTGGACCCACTGGACCTCCTGGACCTCGTGGACGTTCTGGCGAGATGGGACCTGCTGTAAGTCCATCCATTTATCTCTCCTCTGTCTCCTCATTCATTCATCATATGGAGGTTGTGATTTTCTAGGAACACCACAACACCTTTACTTGCAAGGAAATAACTAATTATCTTCCTATTCTCTCCCTGCTTGTCTCTCAGGGTCCTCCTGGACCTCCTGGACCTCCCGGAGCACCTGGTGCCCCTGGTGGCGGATTTGACCTTGGCTTCATTGCCCAGCCACAGGAGAAGGCCCCTGATCCCTACCGCATGTTCCGTGCTGATGATGCTAACGTTCTTCGTGACCGCGACCTGGAGGTGGACAGCACCCTGAAGAGCCTGAGCCAGCAGATCGAGCAGATCCGCAGCCCCGACGGTACCCGCAAGAACCCCGCCAGAACCTGCCGTGACCTCAAGATGTGCCACCCTGACTGGAAGAGCGGTGAGTAAAGGCTTAAAGGAAATAGATTAGGATTGGGGGACAGACAGCGTGCTGGAGTTTTGACTGTTCCTCTCCAAACTCTTTTCCAGGCGAGTACTGGATTGACCCTGACCAGGGCTGCACTCAGGACGCCATCAAGGTCTACTGCAACATGGAGACTGGAGAGACCTGCGTAACCCCAGCTCAGCCCGAGATTGCCAAGAAGAACTGGTACACAAGCAAGAACATCAAGGAGAAGAAGCACGTCTGGTTCGGAGAGGCTATGAACGGCGGCTTCCAGGTAAACGTGCTAAACATGCCAAACAGAGAGCACTTCTTCACTCCTTGTTCCCACCTCGTCTCGGTTTTGTATGTTTCTCTTTAACCTTACCCTCCTCCTTGCGTGTCCTGTCTTTACAATTACATTTGATAACTTCTCCCTCAGTTTCCACATTAAATTCTATCCCTACTTAGGGCAACTCTTTCCTTTACTCCTTTCAGTTCCACTTCTTCTTGGTTCTCTTGATTCCTCAACTTTTCCTCAAATCCATCTTACTTCTCTACATCTTACCCATCCTTTCCCCTTACAGTTCAATTAGAAACCAACCCTATTGCTCTTTCCCACACAGTTCGAGTATGGCAGCGAGGGCTCTCAGCCAGAGGATGTCAACATCCAGATGACCTTCCTGCGTCTTATGTCCACTGAGGCATCCCAGAACATCACCTACCACTGCAAGAACAGCATTGCCTACATGGACGCCTCTACCAGCAACCTCAAGAAGGCTGTGCACCTTGGCGGCTCCAACGAGATCGAGATCAGAGCCGAGGGCAACAGTCGCTTCACCTACAGCGTCCTGGAGGATGGATGCACGGTGAGGAATCTTTTAATTAACAATCTCATCTGAATCCTAATGCTAAACCTGCAAATTTAGCATAGAAATCAAGGGTCAGACATCACAATTCAGCAGGCAAATACAGTACAGTCAGTACATGGATCAAACATATCTGCTAGCTCATGTAGCTAGTCTTGCAATCGATGTGCTTTTAAAAAAAAGTTTGAAATTTCCAGTTTTAACGATGCAGCAGCCGTTTTGATCACTGACCCTAACTCTCTTTTCTTCTTTTCTGCCTCCAGTCACACACCGGTACATGGGGCAAGACAGTCATTGAGTACAAGACATCGAAAACATCTCGCCTGCCCATCATTGATA
Organism: Pagrus major; assembly: GCF_040436345.1. Classification (NCBI taxonomy): domain Eukaryota; kingdom Metazoa; phylum Chordata; class Actinopteri; order Spariformes; family Sparidae; genus Pagrus; species Pagrus major. The sequence goes on from NC_133237.1 coordinate 5,261,776, forward strand.
TTGCTCCTATGGATGTTGGTGCTCCAGACCAAGAGTTCGGCCTTGAAGTTGGACCCGTCTGTTTCTTGTAAAAAGAGAAATCTGGACTTGAAATTGTTGTTGTGTGTGTGTGTGTGTTTTATTTTTTCTAGCAGTCATCTCTCTCTAAAAAAAGCCCCACCAAAACATTTCTCTAATGCCATTTTTCTGAAAAATCCAACCCCTCGCTCGTGATTCTACGAGTTTCCATTCGGCCGTTGTTTCAATGGTCCACTTTGCCTAAAACCTGCACTTCAACGAGATGGCGGTGATGTGGCGGAGTCTACATCGTCGTGTTTGGGACCACTACTTTTTTTGTTTCTGACTCTTGTTTTTTTTTTGTTTTTTTTACCATCACCAACACCAAGGATCCTGTAGAGAAGACATTTTGTTTCACTGGCAACAAGAAAATAATATATGCTTCTGTAAAGTGTAAAAATTTACTTCCCCTCTTCATCCAGCCAAACCAGGCCTCTCTGGAGTTTACAGAAACCAACAGAAACACACAGGTGACTTTTGTATTTTTATACACCACTGCGGTAAGAGGAATGAAAGGACAGTCCCAACAGACAGAACTCAATTGCTTTGTACCAAGTTTCAGGTGTTGATGAATAAACGGTGAAACTGACAGCCATGTTTGTCTCTGTTGTTCTGCCCAACCCTCCCAATCCAACTCTCCACCTGCCCCAGACAACACTGACAACTCCCTCCTCCTCATCCGCTGATGTTGTAGCTGTTGTGATTTGTTTGTTGTTGTGGTCGCTTTCTTGTTTGTTCCTTTCAATTTCACCTGATTTTTTTTAAGAAAAGTCACATTAAAACAACCAGCAGAGAAACATGGGTTTAAACCTCTTTTTTGAAAGAAAAAAAATCTTATGGCTACCTCAGAAAAGCAAGGAATTCCAGCTGTATTCAAAAGTGTTTTTAAAGTGAAGCCTGTAGTAGTTGTGGTGGTCGGTGGGGGAGTCGAGGTTTACTGAAATTTTAGCAGAAGCAGGAACAGCTAAAACTTAAGGTGCTATTGTTTCTTTGAGGTCTCCTGGCCGTGCAGTATGGCTGTACTGTTCTGTAGTGTTAAGGTCAAGGCGTGGCGGGGCCCTCTTGGTGCTAAAATAAAACCATGGTTCTATTCTTGATGTCCAGAATGAGGCAGATTGCTTCTATTTCCAGCCTTGGTAGTGTTAGCTCTGTTTTTGAGCTCAAGTGAAAAGTGGATCCGCATCTCTTCTCTCCATCACACCTTTTGGTTTTATGTTTTGAATCACCTTTTTGTCATCCAAATTCTTCTCCACTCCTTTCATCCCTCCCCCCACCTGTTGTAGCTTGTTTCTTGTTTTCTTGTGCGAAGGGTGAATTTTCTCAAAAAAATTGCAAATCAGAGATTTTAGAAATGCACAGAAAGACAGCCATCAGCAAAGAGTTTGTGAGAGAAAGGCAGATAGACACACCTATGGGGGAAAAACACCACAAGGATTTGTACCTATTTTGTATATGTATAATAAATTGAGATGTTTTTAATTATTTTGAATGCTGAAATAAAGCATGTTAAGTGGTCTAACGTTGAATCCTGCCTAATTCCCTGACTGACTCGCTGACTGCCCCCCAAGAACTTGAATTAAAGCAGCTTTTACCTATTTTGTAAAGTGACTGACTGAGGAAAGAAGATTAAAGAAAAATCTCAGAGATGTTTTTTTTTTCTTGTCTCTTGTTTAGTCTGTACCTCTTGGAAGGGCCTGAGACAAAGAGTGGGAGTCTGTGGGAAGAGAAAAAGATGCAACAGCAGGATGGTTTTTTGGACTATAGCAGATTCTTTCTTTGGTTTAGGAGCGAAATCAGGTCCTAGTTTTGGTTTTGTGGTCTTTGTTTGCTTGAAAGCTTAGAATGGATTGGGAAACATTTTGAAGCATTTGCTGTTATTTCTTTAGAATTTAAAAGCTGGTTCTCAGAGTGATCAGTCAAAAAATGTAAAACAAGCAGCTCAGTAAGCGTGGCTCCTAACTGGGCAGCATGTACTATATCTGAGTCAGAAAAGAGAAATAATTGCGGCCTACCTCTCAGCTGGTGGAGACTCCTCGTTGTTGTCAGGCAGTCCTAAAGAACTGGTGATGTTTTATCCGGCCTGTAAAATCCAATTTGAAAATGAAGATTGTGAACATCCATAATCCACCAAGAAAAGGCATATCTCTGATAATCCAGCACCGATGATGATAATATTTGTCTGAAATAATCCAGAGCCTTTGCACAGCTCAAGCAGCAGGACTGAGGGGCTGCCGGGTGGACAAGCTTTGGGCTCAGCCTGTTGGCATCAGCTCAGCTTCACACACACTGACAACGATTGTCCACCTTGAGGGAGGTTACCAGCTACCCAGGAAAAGCGGATAGGTTTGCACTCCCAGCAGGATTCTGGATTATTTTTGCAAGAATTTGGGTCTTTATTTGAGGCCTGGGTAGAGGAATGCCGTCCTCTCCAGTTTCAAATACAGAGAGGGCTCTGTTTGCAGAGAGGAAGCCCCTCTGCAGGCAAGTTGACTTTACACTCAGGGTAAACATCAGAGGGATGTTGATGAGCTGAGGCCAGATTAAAAAAAGGAGAAGGCTATCTACATACTAAGGGACGAGGAGTTTAAGCACTTTAAAGCAACATAGTTTATCACTTACACTCAGTAGTGTTTGGTCAAGGACATAGGTTTAGTTTTATTTGGACAGGTTTTTGAGAAATCTGTCCCTGAAATTTATGTCATCACCCCAATATCGGAGGAGAACAGAAATGAACAGAAATGATATACTTATGTAGTACTCTGGGCACTGACTAACACAACTTTAATATATCATCAGCTTATGACAAACTTAGTAAACAATTGCTTATTTAGATATCCAGAAGTTAAGGAACAACGTATCATTCATCAGGACATCATGTGTCACCCGGTGAATGTAGGTCCAGTATTCAGAGATCCTTCAGGAGATTTCAACGACATTTCAATGTTATTGAAATCCAGTATCAGTGACTGATGACGGATACGATCATCTGAAATTGTAATATCAATAACATCAATAAACTTTATTGTAAAAGAATTAACATCAGTGCACTGAAACACTAAACTTCACTGGGAAATGTATTTTTTTTATTTATTTAAATTAAGTGGCCAGGTGCTAAAAGTACTTAGTTGGTTTCAATTAAGGTTGGCATCATCATCTCGCCAGCTCTACACATGCAAATCATTACACGGCATTCTGCATATGTAACGGTGTGTGCACGTACAGTCCTCTCATTCACTCCATGTGCAAGGGCCAAAGGGCTGCAGCTGACCCACACACTCAAAACAAGTAATTAGGCTAAAAGTTACACCTCAGGAACAGAAGCAGAAGGAGCGACTGCTTTCAAGTTCTGAGCTCACAAATTAATAATATATATTCATTTAAAACGTGATGTGTCCACAGAATCAGTTGGGAGAATCTGTACCTCACAGTGTGTTAAGAGTTTCGGCTGGATGAAAGCGCAGATACAAACAAGAACAGCACACTGACAATAGAGAAACTCAGCCGGGACAGCAGTGCAGTGTAATACTGTGCTTCTAGTTCACTCAGTCTTATCTATCACTGCTTCTGAGCACAAAAAAACCCCTTCCATTCCACATTTGGTCATGAGTGGACTTTTTTTTTGGTCATTCAGAGGTTACAGTGGGAGGTTCTCTCTTTAAAACCACAAGCATCACCTTCAATCTGTCTATCTTGGCTGTACAGTACCTTATTTTGAAAGGGTCACTATGTTTACTCAGTATTTCATCATAATTGTACTCTTATCGTTGTTGTTTCAAGGTGTAAAAGATAAAGAGCTAAACATTTTTTTCAAACCAAATGCATATTTTCATTCAGTTTATTGTCATATTTCCACAGTTTACAACCAGTTTGTCACCCAGCATCATAAAATCAGTTGGAGCTATGTGTCCAAAACTGCAGAGAACTGCAGATCTTTCCTGTAGGCAGAGTAAAAACAAATTCTCCTCAGTTCAGCAGTGAAGCATCATTAAACACAATGTAGCTGGTGTCTATTAGAGAGGATCTATTAGGATTTATTCTATGGAGACCAAAGTAGAGGAGACACACATCCACAGTAAAGTTTCAGAGCTATTTATTAAAGTATTGATAAATTATTCTAAAGTATACTAATGGTTCAATTTGTTGAAAGTTGATTTTTGAGTCTCAACTCATCAAATTCGGACACTTTTATAGACCGGGTAGGCTGTTATCCCAAAGCTACAGTATTGGAGGAGGTTGGAATTTTCACAAATTGGAACTCTTACCTTTAAAAACCTCTTCCTTACTTATTCATTGAGTCATGGGTGTGCATGTCAGACTGTGTAGGTCAGAATAAAACACGTCTCTTTGGAACTTGCATTGCCTTTTTTTTTTCTTGAAAATCGTTCGCACATTTCAACCACATTTTATTAATTTGTGCCCATTTGTAAATTAACTCAAAGAACAGCTTTCCAGAACATCTGCAGCTTCTGACATTCCCACATACAATTCAAATGGTTTCTCTTTAAAGAGACAGGTGTGTCATAATGTGCATTTTAAAGGTATCAGCATCAGGGGATAAATCTTGTTTTAAGTTTGACACAGCAGCTGGACACTGTGTATATCACTGTGCAGCTGATGATGTACAAACTCTCTGCTCTACACAGTCCTTTATCATTGGTGGTTTTGAATAACACATGGAATGAACTGCTTTCGAGCATCTGTTTTTGTGGTTTGTCTGAATGTAATAACAGAAGATAAAAAATATCACTCAAGGTTGATATTTTTGACCACCAATAGATGATGCGAGAATAACTATTGAAGGGTAACTCAACATTTTCCACATAAAAGTGTGTTTACAGGTCTACTACTGCATGTTTGAAAAAAGCAGTATGACGCCTTTTGTGGGTCCAGAGGAAGCTGCATGTAATCTGATAAATTGCCTCCAGGACACTTCAGCCAGGACAAGTTCTCAGCCAGCAAGACTGTGTCACATAGTGGATCCTTTACAGTAAAAAATGTGGAACCAAGTGATAATGGAGTGTATTTCTGTGCTGCGTTTTCACAGAGTGATGCAGCTGCCTGTCAAGCTGCACCAACACCACACATAGCTGACTAAAGATTGACTGGCTGCCTGGCTGACTTTATCTAAACTCAGTGAGGAACTGTGCACCTTGATCTAAATTTAGGCCAAACAGATGGACAAGATGAGAAGAAAGAAATATAAATGTGAAATTAGAAAATGCTAACATTTGCTAATTAGCACTAAACACTAGGTCCACTAGATTATCTAAGTACAATATTAACACAGTTTTATACCCTAATCTGTATGGAAGAAGTAAACAATTATCTGCTTTCTTTTCCTCTGTTGCCTCTCTGATGGTACAGGTGGCTGGAGCTGAGGACAGTCAACATCAGTGTTGGTGGCTCGGTGCATGACGTGGACCAGCAGGCACCTGCTTCTGTGGTCGTAATTTGGTTTGTCTTCTTACCAGCATCATCTTATGCTTTTGTGTTATGTGGATATCAATAAAACTGTGGATTTAAGTGGGAATACAACTGAAAATGTTTGGGAGAATCTCAGACTAATGAGATCAACGACACACCTCCTTCTGCCTGTTTGTACTATATAGTCCTGCTCCTTATGTAGTCCAAAAAGGACATGTACAGCAGAGAAAGAGCAGATTCACACGTTGTTGAGTTTTAATGGAGACTGTCCTCCCAAGAAGAAGAATAGAATCAGTTGGTGTCCAAAACCACATACATTATTGTTTATAGTCTAGTGACAAAGCTGAAGGAATCAACTCATGTGAGTAAGATCCTCCACTGTAACTCTTAAAGGTTAACTCCACCAATTTATACATTAAAGTGTATTTACAGGTCTTGGGGAGTACAGTATAGTGCGAGGTCCACCCACCATGCTCACGAAATCCTGTGGGAACTGACTTAGTTCAACTGATTAAGTGTTCCCTTGATTTTTTTTGAAGCAGTGTATTTTGAGGGTAATTTATTTGCCAAAAAAAGTGACCAAAGACACAGTAAACAAAGTAGATTTTGCTATTTTTATCCAGGCCCATAGCTACCATTGAGGACACCTAGGTCAAGTCCTCAGTATTTTTCCTGAGTCTTTTTTTAATTTATTTTTTTAAACTTAAATTTCCTGAAATATTTAAGGGACGAATTGCTAAAACTACTTTGTTCTGTGGTGTGTTTTGAACAAAGGCTGGCATCATCTTGCCAGCAGAGCTAGACACGTTCTACACATTCAGCTTGTGACATTTCCAAGTATGGTCCTGTCATTCATTCTGTGTGCCAGGGGGCTGTATTTCACCTGACATACAGTATGTAACCCTTTTGGTTGTCAACGGGTGACAGGGTTGGATCAAATGCAAAAAGGAGCACAAAGAAGGAGGCAGTAAGGTTTTGTCAGTCATTGTCATTGAGACGTCTCCATCTGGTGGACAGTCAGTGTAATGCACATGAGACAAGAAAAATATTAACTTAATACCATTTGTTTTTAACTTAGCATTTCAATAACATACTGCCCTATTCAGCACAATGTTTCTCCAAAATCATCAGGTTTTTCACTTCATTTTGTCAGGTCAACTCCTCATTAGTAACCTCTGATTCTAAAAAGCTCAGATATTATTTTGCAAGTTTAACATTTCAGCCATCTCCTCCATGAACCTGAAATCACATGTTTCTGACATGACCATGAATAAAAGAATCACACACACACACACACACACACACACACACACACACACACAAAGTGTTGTCTTGTTAGGGAGTGGTGAGAGCAACCAGCAAAAAGATAAGAGGTTAACTCTTCATATTCCATCCACACTGACCACATACTGTGAAATTACAGGGCTTCTGATATAAATAGTGTGCGTACATTCATGTATGATAGATCTTAAGACCAGGCACTTTTAATCATTTGATCAGTTTTAAGACTCACAAGGTGAAAACATTACCAGCCGACACTGGTAACAATTGAGACCAAACCACAGGATGTGGATCGTAATAAATTATCTCCACCAAGGAGGTTCGGTTTCACCCATGTCAGTTTGTTGGTTGGGTTTTTTCACAAAAACTACTTTAGAGATTTCCACGAAACTTGGATGGAGGATCCAGTTGGTACAAACATCACTAGTCTCCCCCGAATAGTTTTAGAAAATAATAAAATATAATACAAATTTTGAGCAAGTGAAGCTAGTACCCTTAAAATATAAATCAGACAGTTTTTTATAAGAATAAAAGCTAATACATATATAATACAGGTATACAGCTTTCCAGGATTAATCCAAGAGGAGAAGGCAGAGCATCATGGTGATGGCCACAGTAGACACAGCAGCACTCTGGCCTGCAGAAGCAGACACTATGTTCTTAGTGTGGCCCAGGCTGGGCAGTGGACAGGAGCTGCCGGAGCCATATTTCCCTCCCAGTGTGGACACACCCTCACTTGCCAGCAGGACGCCAGAGAAGGTGATGGTTTTGGAGACGGTGCTAGCCCAGGCGCAGCTCCCCACATTCTGCCTCATCCAAACCTGGTCACCTTTCTTCAGTTCCTCCATGAGGTAGCAGGTGTTGAGGGTTGTGTCACCTCCGGACACCTGGGAGACAGGAGTGGAGGATGGCATTTTTAGGCACGTTGTTCTGTAACTCAGCATGGCAATTTCAATACTGAACCAAAGACTAGGACTTCAGATGCAGACTTGATACACGGATGCAGTTAAACTCACAGTACGTTAATTACGGCACAACAAAAAAAAGGTGTCAAACAACGGCAGACAGAGGTTTGGTCAGAAGGGCAGGTAAGTAAGACTCACTAAGCAGGAATAAACTCACACAAGGGAAAGGCTGGGAGAGATTACTTAAAAATACTCAAGAGGGAAGACAATGAGACACAGGTGTAACACATTAGGGCTGGGCAGGTAATCACGTAGCTGGTAAACACAGGGGAGCAGGAAGTGAGGGAACCTGAAACAATCAGTTGAGCAAGAAAATATAACAGGAAACAAGACATGAAACATGAGGATAACAAAAAGGGAGTTGAACTAGTTTGATAGGCTATTGAATATCAAATGTATGTATGTCTTCTCTATGGCATTGGTATTTGTCATTCAAATCAGTATTTGAATGCTTGCTTCATTTTTTTCCTTTTTGAAGAGGAAGGACCTGAAAAATAGGTAAAGGACTGATAAAGAGTGAGAAATGGAGCTCTTCTGTGTTGTTAACTTAGTCTCAAAACAGTATTCGTGAGCGAGGGAGCATCTCTAATCCACATGCACAAATGCCGTCCTGCAAAAGCTTGTGTACCTGAGCATGGCATGCCATCCTCCGGTCCCCCTTGACCATGAAGTGCCACAGATTGTTGTGGTCTCCGCGGCAGAGCTGTGCAGCAAACACAAACTGGTAGATGCCAGCGACTGGTACAGTGAACACGCCGGTATCGTTGCTGTAGGCTGAGCCCTGGTTAACCAACACTTCGTTAAAGATAATTGGGCTGAACTCGATCTCTCTGAGAATTCCCTGGTAGGATGCGAAGAAAAGAACAGCTGTCCCTGGGACACAGATGTTAAAGGTGCATTGAGATGGCCAGAATTTGAAGGTAGCTTCAAAAATACAGGGGGCAGCATAACCACTAACTGCTGCTCACTATACTGGATTTGCTACTCTTTGCTGTAGCTATCTTTGGCTGTAGCGGCTAGCTGCCATGCTAGCTGCTGTTAGCAAGTAGATTAGTAAACTGTGGAGTTAATTGGCCATATTAGCTGACTGGAGTCTGCACACAACGCAACCTCAGATGACGGGGGAGTCATGGTGGGCAACTGGGCTCATTCAACCGGCCTTCTAGTGAACATGGGTGGATGACTGGGACTGAACGAAGCCTCTTAAACCAACGGATGCCAGTTTGAAGGCAGGAGATATAGTACAGAGGTCATTTACAGCAACTCTGACTAGGACTATGACTCAAGGGATGAGAAGACACTCTGACTCTGTTGATAATGTTTGTTCATTTTTTGAATATCTTAAACAAAAATTATGGCCATATCTTACTGCTCCTTTAAACAACTGCATTAATTTGCCAGCTGATGTCTAACAACAAATACAATGTGAATTTGATTTAGTTTCTACTCAAAACGTGCACATATGCAAACAACATGCGCATACGTTCATATATAACATGTACAGTATAATGCATTAGCTCGTTTTCTCATAACCACATGCAGATTTATAGAAACACTACATACCCTGTTGTCTGGCTGCTGTCTTACGTGATATCTGTGGAGAGAGTCAGGAGACAGTCACTTATGTTGAGCCAGCTGAGTTTAAGGTTCTTGATCAAAGGTCAGTTCACTCACCGGTTCCACTGGTCCTGCCGCAACCAATCTGGCTACACACAACACTGTCACAATAACAAAAGCAGAACATATCTGAAACAAAAAGAACCAGAAATTGTAACTCAAAGACATCCAGCAGCTTAACAACCAGACGTGACAGATAGACCGACAGACAGTTAGACAGACGAACAGGTAGTCAGGTACCTTGATGGAGCTCATCTTCCTGCTGAGAGCTGTACAGCACTAACACACTCTGCCAGGCTTCTGCCAGTGTATCTGTGCCCAGCAGACAAAGTCCATCTCATGCTGCTGTTACAAAATCTGTTTGACTAAGGCATGCCCACCATGCAAACACACACACACACACACACACACACACACACACACACACACACACACACACACACACACACACAAATACCAAACAAACTTGAATATTAGTTTAAGTCTTTGAAGTACGTGTTTCCACAAAGTTGCTTTAAGGACAGACCAAGGACACCACAACAGCTATTTCAATTTATTTACAGTACCCTTTTGAGACTGTCCTCCCAAGATGAATGACAGCATCAGTCATTTCACTAAGTGCCCCAAAATGTTTACATTCAAGTGTAAAGGCCCTATAAGTGGCCACAGTAATTATGACAGGAGTAAAGGAGGACGTCAGGTGATGCTTTCATAGAGAAACTATATCTTCACAAGAGAGAGGTCGGGGTGGACAACAAGCACTGTCAGACTAATAGACAAATGTGTTTCAGCCTGGAACCTCTCACATCAGTGTTGATTTCCGAAGGGCCTTATCAATGGCTGCAGATCAAAATGCCTCTGGACGCAATTGGGTGGACCTACTACCACTCAGAGCAACGAAACATGACCTACTACCAATCGGGACAACGAAACGTGTGACAAACAGTGAGAAACAGATGCAAGTTGGGGCGATGCTTGGTCAGTTTTCAAGCAGGAAAACAAGTTACACCAAAACAGCCCACTAAAATGTATTTCTAAAAATGTTTGAGGTAGTAAAAAGGCCCTGCAGTCACAGAATTTCTTTTTATGTTGCTTGTTTTCTCTGCTGAAGATGTGGTTTCTTTGCTGTTGTTTCAGATGATGATGAAGGTCATTTTTTCTGGAGCTTCTGCATCTCTGTGTTTATTAACTAACTGACTGAGGCTTTTAAACTTCTATGCAGTAGTCATTCCCTCCAGCCAGCTCAACTTTTTCGTCCTCTCCTGCGGCATACTAGAGGCTGCAGTGACTCGCTATCGCCTCTCATGGCAGACATGGTATTACAAAAAGGGACAATCTGCCTGGCTGCATAGCAGTGGATATCTCTGCAAAGCAATACATAGGCATTTTGGACATAAAGCCGGAACTGTTACTTCTTCGCACTCTGTTGGTAGGGTCAGTTCATTTTTTGAATGTTTCAAACTAAAATGACGTCCAGATCTTACAAAATGTTGATGAAGGTTCGCAGTCATCCAGGTCATGGTAATTCTAGGTGCTGTATCATAGGCAACTGGACTTGTTTCAGCTTCTTGAAGACGTTTCACCTCTCAGGCTTTAAACCCTTTGTAGGAGTGTCCTTACAGAGTCGTTAATGTCACGTGTGAGCTCTGAGTTTCAGAGTCATTAGGGCCAAGAGCACCTTTTAACTTTAATCATTGATGCCAAAGTTTCAAATGTAGAAACAATGATTACAGTAAAAAGGGGCACAAACACAAGCTGCTCCTGTGTAGACAGTTCTGTGTGGTGGTGTCCTTACAGAGCTTTTATTTACATTGTTAGGGTCAGTCCAGGAAGAAGCTGGAGGAAATTGGAATTTGAACTCTGATGAAACACTGGCTGACCCAGTTTGATGAGGAACTGTTCCACTGTTGTGTTCCATGTTGGTTACAGAGGCTCAGATCAGGGAGGCCATTTCTCTATCCCAGCACTAACTAGGATACAGTGTTACAACATGTTGCACCAGTAGTGCCCTAACACTATAGGACAGATGGTAGGAAAAAGATCGATGCAGCCGGACCAGGAATATCTTTTTGAGTCCATCAATAACCACACATCACCAAATCAACCATGTAAAAGAAACTCAAGAATGTACCCACATGCTGTTCACTGATTAATAGCCTTGATCAGTGTTATTTTTACATTTAGGCTTGTATACACATTAAAGCAACATTATGTTACTGTTTTACTTTTGTAATTATAGCTCAAATTATGAATATTGATATGATGTTGAAGATAGAGATTTTTGAGTCTCGTTCCCAATACATCAAATAATGATGCTCTAGGTTTCCCAACTTGTCAAAAACTGATGCATTTTTGTGTGTTGGTCTTTGAGTCCTCTGATGTCCTCGAAAGGATGACCTGGTGTGTTTGGAGTCATTTTAGTCCTGAAGACACCAGGCTGACTGGGTGGTTTGCCAATCAAATCAAAATTTGCAAGTGGTTGATAATCCTTCACCTTAAAATAACAACTTCAAATTCATTTTAATGTTACAGTGTCTTGTAATAGGGCAAATGGTTTATTTTTCTCAGCATTCCTACCGCTTGTTTCTGCACTATGTAACTTCAGTGAGAGGGTGGGATCACAGGGTTATATACAGTACATGTTTCCTTCAAGATACAAGTTTTCAACACATAACTTTGTTATGGCGCAATGCGTTGTGTTTTGTTGTTTGCACCTACAATACCTCTGACAAATTGTTACAGACCTGGGATTTGTATTTACCACAGTTGTGTTGCACTCAGAAACTATGGGGGCGCCAAATCGCACAAAATGACAATTTCTACATAATGTTGCTTTAAACGACTGAGATATAATTTATTAATAAATACTAATTAAATGAGCTCGCTGTTTGCATTGTGTCTAGTCTGACTTTGTGACTACAAGGCTCTATCAGTTTTTGACTCAAGCAGCCCCTTTTGACAAAAGCGGTACGACACCAGCACCTGCTGTTGTAAAGATCTTTGCTAGAGCGTGCTGGCAGTGCGTGCATTTGTTTTAGAAGTGAGTCAGAGAGACTGCAGGATGGATCGCGATGAGGTAATGTATTTATATGTGATTTTGTATGTGATATATGTGATCGGACCCGAGCACAGGCATTAATAATAACTATATAAAAATAGCAGTCTTTTTGCTGATGGTCTCATTTGCTGTTACAGGTCATTTATAATCATCAGACAAATCATAAAACTGTTTCATAAACTCTTTAAAGTTCCTTGTAGTCACTTTAAATACCCCCGAACACACACACACACGCACACACACACTTAATAAATGTAGTCCAGTGCAGCAGTAGTTATCTTGACATCTGGCCTATGGCCTCAATAGGACTGTTTTTCCTCTTTCCCTCCATCAGTCCAGCATTAATCCTCCAGGGACATATGGTCCGCCTAAAGTCCTCTGTCTCTACTGCTGACTGACTGTATGACTGACTGTATGACTGACTGTCAACATAAAATGCTAAAAATGTATTTGGACATTTGAATGCCACAGGCAGGGTCGTTGCAAAGCCGCAAAAACAGTAGTTTGAATGTAAAGTATTATTTTTGGTAGAATAAATTCATTTCTCAGCCCAGCATTATGTTATTTAAGTCTTGTCTTGTCATTAGGGATTTAAAAATTAAATGTCCAGTGTGTAGGATTTAGTGGCATCTAGCAGTGAGGTTGCCAGCTGCAGCCAGATGAACATCCCTTGTCTCGCCCTCCCCTACAGAGGCCTCGAAAAACATGAAAGCCCCCATCTAAGCCAGTGTTTGGTTTGTCCGTTCTGGGTTACTGTAGAAACATGGTGGAAAAGGGCACACTCCCTTGATAGCTATAAAAGGCTCATTCAAAGTTAAAGAAAAAACAATTCAGTCTCAGGTAATTAGACAATAATGAAACATAATTAATTACATTATATTGGATTTCTCTCAGCATTATATTGCATTTCTGCCCCCAAATCCCCTTAAATCCTACATCCTGGGCCTTTAAAGGAAACTGTAAATGGGAGTCAGAGATTTGTCTTCATTGTTACACACCTAGCCCTTCTCTAATCACATAACAGCTTCAAGCCATCTACAATATCCCCACACGTCAATGGTCAACACAGCCAGACTGTTGTTGTCCAATGCTTTCTCATATCTTAACAAGCATTTGCAGTCTTCCAAACAATTTCATAGAAATAAACCAAAGGCAACTTGTGACAGTAAAGTTAATAAGAGGAGCAAATTAATACAGGCATTCTTAACTGACCCCTAGCTCCCTCTGGTTAAAAACCCAAGGGATGACAGTGTAGCCTCTATATTAGCTTTTTGTTTTTTTGTTACATTTACTTCAAATCAAGAATTAAACTCACTACCATCACCATCTTCTTTTTGTGCTTTGTGCTTTTTCTTTTATTATTAAGCATGAGATAAGATAAATAAACCAATTTAACATTGTTATTTATTGGAAAGAGGTCAAATATTGAATAAAAATAGCTTATAACCTTATGAACATTATGTTTAATAAAAAAAACTAATCTTTAACCTCTTCTCTATCCATATACCTTTTATACAGTCCCTAAAAGAATCACACAGTAATTGTAAAATGTGGGCTGCAGAGACTTCAGATTGACAAAAACACACACAGTATCAAACATTTATTTTTATTTAGCATCATTAATAGTGGTAGAAACAGTTAATTGCTGTATTGCAGATGCATTTATGTAGTTGACAGTTTAGGTTTTGCATGAATGCAGTGGGGGCTCCTGCCATCTCTCGGGGGGGGGGCAAGTGTTTTGATGATGGATAAGTTGACTTAGATAAATTACCCTAAATCAGCTGATATTGTCATATTGCATTGTGTCACGTATACATGAGCTCACCCTCAAGACACCTTTGGATGTAAAGGCAACTACTTATTGGAGCAAAATAAAGAACAATGGATATCGGCCTGATAATGTGCAATTAATAAAACTATTTACAATTCAACTGTTAGCATTATATACATGCAGAGTTGGGAATGTACTCACTTTTCTTGAATATTTCCGTTTGATGCTGCTTTATGCTACTACTCAACTACATCTCAGAGGCAAATATTAATATTTTTACTCCACTACATTTGTCTGACAGCTTTAGTTATGAGTTACTTTTCATGCTACACATTTTCCCTTACCTTCCTGTCCAGTGAAAACCGTGAATCTCCAGATTCGTTGATTTTGAATGTTTGTCATAAACTGAAGCATGAAATGTTCCTTTATGTGTTGAGAAAATTCTCCTCCTTCTTTCTCACAAAGCTGAAAACAGGCTGCTTTTCTGACTTTTTGCAGATGCACTGTTCTCACAGGACAGCAACACTACAATAATAATAATATAATGTATATAATAATCTTATAGAATATGATGCATTGTTGTAGATTAAACTACCCAAAAGTATATAAAGTTGTTAAAATGATCTGAATGTTAAACACCTACAGCAGCTAAATGCAACATACACAATAATGCAGTAGAAATATTAATCCAAAAGCAGCAGATATAGGCTAGATATAAGAAATCAGTCAAACTGAACAGTACAGGTTTACAGGTTTATAGCCTATCAATCTATGCTATCAATAGAAGTTTTGGGCTATTTTTATGGAGGTAAAATGTCGCCATCTCTTGGTGAATTTAAGATAATCCTTTATTTGACCCACAATGGAGAAATTTAAAGCGTTGCAGCAGCAAACAGCAGTATAGGAATATAGAACCTAAGTACAAAATGTAAAAATAAGTATATAAAAATATTTAAATATAGAGGTATCAAATAGCGGCAATAGCGGCAATAGCTCAGTCCGTAGGGACTTGGCTTGGGGGCTCAGATGTGGCCGGTTCAAGTCCCGCTCGGACAAAAAAAAAAAAAAAAGTATGATGTGAACTAGTAATGGAGAATACTAGTTCACATCCTGGGCATTGCCGAGGTACCCTTGAGCAAGGCACCGACCCCTAACAATGCTCATTGGGCGCCGCCTTGTGGGATTAAAATAGTATAATAAAATCAAATCATAATGAATATAATTATTATTTGCATTAATTTTAATCTTTGTGAGGCTAGTGTTTACATTAATTTCATTGTGTAATTTACCATTAAGACCAAAACAAATCTTAATAATCTGCTTGTATGATGGATTTCTTGTCATAACAGGGTCAATGCTTAAGTTTGTTACTAAGGGTGACACGGAGCCAGCGCCCAGTACGTCACAAGGGCCATCAAGCACCATGTCTACTGAAGCAGCCTGCATCTGTAAAAGGCTTGTTCCATTGTTGAAAGAGGCTGTTCATTTGATTTGTTCCTACTAATAAAGGTTGTAAACCTAAATGGCCTTTCATGATACAGTCATTTTGTAATGGGGGGGGGGGGGGGTATTCAGAAAACGGGACACACTGTCTTGAAACCTTGTATAATTTAATAAATTATGAATACAAATTATAATAATGATACTGATGACGATAATAACAATAAATGAATCCTTTTCTTTTTGTGGCTTAAGGAGGGCGGCGCCCTGTCGCCCTCTATTGACCAGCACACACACCTTTATAGCCCTAGTACTGTGAAGTGAAAAACTGAGGCTATTGTCCATGTGTGATCGGCCATCTTGGATGCTGCATTCCTCCTTGTCACTGGAGGACCCTGGGAGGTCACGCTTCAGTAGAACTGCAACAGTTAGTCGTTAGTCTGCTTCTTCTTCTTCTGAGGATTTGCTGTTTGTCTTTATCATTTATGACAGTACGTTAGGAGTCTTGGGGTTTTGGGACTGTTGGTTGGACAAAACAAGAAATTTTAAGATGTCACATCGGACTCTGGGAATTTGTGATGAGCATTTCCCATAGTTTTTTTAAATTTTACAGTTTAAACGATTGATTCATCATAAAGCATAATCATTAGCTGCAGCCCTCCTCCTCAGTCTTAGAGTCTCCATATTTTTTGGTCTCCTCTTTCTGTCTCTGCAGGCTCTAATGGGCTTTATGATTGGGTCTGTGACTCAGTGTCCCAGTTCTTACCAGCGTTCCTCTTCCTGGTCCTCTCCGCCATAACCAAGGCCGCCACCACGGTGACTATGACAGTGATGGTGATGACGAGCACGGTGGCTGTTTCTGCAATGCAGAGCTGGCTGTCGACCCAGGCCAGTGAAGACCCGGCCAGCAGCGGCGGGTCCTGGCACGTCACGTTGCGGTAGTCGTCGATGTGGAGGTGTCGAACGTACAAGATCTTACTGAATACACGATGCAGATCGCAGTCACAGCTCCACGGGTTGCCTGGTGGAGTAACAAGAAAGAAAATTGTCGATATCAATAAAGACGATGATGTAGGTGTGTCAAGTCAAACATACCCAGAGATCATATTATATTTTTTTTTTTCCTTTCATGGTCTAACTCTCTGAAATGGTCATTTAACTCAATTAATATTGATGCCTCTTTGTTTTCTACACAACCCCAACCACTACCATCAGCAAGAAGATGGCTATTTCTGTTTCATTAAAATAGTATTCTCAATGCCTGTCACCTGCAGATTCCAACTTATCTGAGTTGATTCAATAATATTAGAACTATCTATTATGGCAGAGTGCTGAGGATGAATTGAGGAGACTTACAGCCTGAGGAAAGAAGCTGCTTTGTGGTCTGGTTGTACAGCACTAAAAAAAGTAAAGTTTACTTTGTTCCACAAAACAAGCAACATTTCTCATTACAGCATGCAGTCTTATGTCATTAAAAATACGTAACTTAGCTTGTTTTAACATGATAAGTTGGTTTGTTGGTATAACAAGTATTTTCCATGCATTGAAAAATAAGAAATAAGACTGGAGTTAAAAGAATATTGTACTCAACATTGTTTAAAATCGAAATTGATTGGTAATTAGGGTTTGATTGAGACTCATATTACTCATATTTACAACTTCAGACACTTTAAAATACATATTTCAAACTATGCGAACAACCCATGCTGTGCTTGATAACTTGATAGGAACAGTAGTCAGAGGGTGGGAAGAGAGAGAGCCCATGAACTGGATGTGCATTTAAACGCACCATAATTCCTAATGCCACCTGGATTTGTGTATAATGCTCATGGCGGGAGGGTAGGAGATGTTCACTCTTGTCGGATAATACGTGCCATCTGGTAGCCAATAGTGCAAAACAATATGAAAGCAGCCTGCGGCCATAATACAAAAAGAAACATCCTGCCACATGTTGAGATGAATAAACACATCCATATTGTCAGCAAGAGAAATGTATCATCGCTTGATCTTCAACAAAGGTTGAACATGGGTCACAGTAGTAGTGATAGTGGAAACCTGACAGCTGGATGTGTGTCGCTTTTGTATGAAGGCTGATGAAGGTCTTAAACTTGAGATGACGCAGGCTGTTTCCCTCCAGAGCAAGAACCGCCAGGCTGTAGAGAGGAGCCAGAGCATTACTCTCTATCTGGGAGATGTTGTTGTTACTCAGCTGCAGCACCTAGACAGACAGGCAGACAGGTAATCAGACAGACAGGCATACATGCAAATTTGTATACACACACAGTCATTTCAACAGGTGTTCATGCACCTCTAGTCCAGGTAGCATATCCAGGCTCCCCTGCTGCACCACAGTCAGTTGGTTGTTGTGTAGGTAGAGCTGTCTGAGTCTGGAGAGGCCCCTGAACACACCAGAGCCAACCAACACCAGCTGGTTATAACTGAGGTCCAGCTTCTCCATGTTGTCCATATACTCGAAGCTGATAAAAAATTGGGAGAGACAATGACAGGGTGAGACACATACCCCTTTTCCACTGCAATAGCTCTGGTACTTGAACTGGTTCCATTCAAGATCCTTGAAAACTTGGTCCTATCTAGCTAATCAGCCCGCAAGTTTTCAGGTTCCCAACCATAAGTGTAGTGCTACCGTGCTAATGTTGTTAACTTTTGTCACCTCACTTAAGTTACATATGTAACGTACATACACAAGGTACCAAAGTAATGTACTTATTTTAGCCCAAACTAAGATTTTTTCATAAACTTTACCAAGAAGTTTTAGTGCTTAAACCTGACTGAGTAGTATTCTTGCTTAAACCAAATGAAACAACAACATACGATCAAGGTCTGGTACAGCTGGTATGGTGCAACAGTCAAGTCGTTTGGGAACAGTGAGTGTTTTGTGAGTCACTGACAATGTTGTGTTGTTATGAGGATGTGTGGGATAAATACTGCTGTCTATAGCTTCATCTTCTAGTAATTAAGATGGTCAATTGGCCACAACTGGCCTGATGTGTGGGATGAGATGGTAAACAACAAAGAGATAAGTAAGGGGAGCTGATCGTAATTTTTTATGGACTTTCATTGCACTTTGAGGGTCATTAGACGGCGTGTACCTGTATTCAGATATATGATGTAAGTTGTTGTGCTCCAGTCGCAGCTCTCTGAGAGCCGACAGACTGGTTGAAAAGTCAACGGGGAGAAACGTTAACTGGTTCCAGCTGAGATCCAGCTTCTCCAAGAAGGACAAAGAAAAAAATGCCTGTAGGAGAAGAGGAGGACAACCAGAAAGACAGAGAGAAGCATTCATTTAACTACTGTATTACCCCTTCTTTTACTTGTACGGGCAGAGTGTACACTGACACTTCAACAGATATCTCACTAAAACTGAAAGTTACTACTGGCGCTTTCCTTTTTACATTTCTGTTGACATTCAACTGTTGTCAGTGCATCTATATCAACGGTAAATTTAGCTGTTTTCTGTGCACAAAACTTCAATTTGAACTGACACTTCCAGTGCCGTCAACTATTATTCGTGACACTGCTTTCAAAGCTTTAACCTGAACTGACAATTCAACTGCTTTCAATGATCACACTGCAACACTTCAATGACATTTCCAGTACTTTCACCTTCCTCTAACCCATGGTTCCTACCTGTGGTTGTATTTCTTGTATATGGCTCTTGGTCAGCACCAGCACCCGCAGGGACCACAGTCCAGTGAAGGCTCTGGTGCCAATCTTGCTCAGATTGTTTTCTCCCAGCTCCAGCAGCCATGTGCCGTGTGGGAGGCCCCTGGGGACGTGCTCGAAGCCACGGCTGCGGCAGTCCACCAGGTCAGGTTGCTCGTAACAAAGGCACTGGTGTGGACACAACCGTGAGCCCACGGCAGTTGGATAAAGGGATGTGGTGGAATAAAAGGCAAGAAGGAAGAAGAGAAGGGCCAGAAAAACGAGATGCATATTTCCCCAGGCAGGAAGAGGAGGACGGGCAGCTTACTGAATGGAAGTGAAGTCTGGAAAGTTAAATGAAGCTTGGTAGTTTAATTTTGCAAATCTCTCCACCAAGCCTCACAGTCAGTGTAGACACATCTGAAAAAGAAAGTAAGCATAGCACAGTGTTTTTAGTTTACTTTTTAATCTGTAAAGTCAAGCTTTGGTCGACCTAATAAATACTTAAGGCTGGAGTCACACCAAATCCGGCTTTCTGGCGAAAGATGGAGGACGTCCCATTCACTTTATTGAGGGTAGTGTGTTCTGGCTGTGGCAGTGGTGATCGCAGATTTGGTGTGAATACAGCCTAAAGCTGCATAAATTGATCAGCAGAACTAGCTAAAAAGCACAACACAGATAAATTAAGGCCCATTTGTTAGCAAAAAATTGCCCATTACATGTCCAGCAAACACAGAGCAAAATAAGCATTCATTTATGTGTTTGTTTCTGACCACCAGACTATTGACAATCAAATAATCACTCTTATTTAGCTCTGTTTTGGTCTCAACCAACCCCTGAGAAAAATGTGTAACTCTTAAATTAAGGTTGCTAAAGGATTCACTATGTCCAGATAGTAAAGCAAACTGTATGTGACGGCAATTTGATAGTGTACAGTGGGTTTATCAGAGCATTCTGCTGATTGCAGATGGCAAAAAAATTTCCAACCAGCTACAGGGAGAGAAAAAGTTTGGTGATAATTTACTGTGAGTTTGTCACTTCTAAACCCTTTTTCATAATTTGATGTCATCTTTATGTTGCAACTTTATGATTCTATATATTCAATTTTCAAATTTATCTTGTGACAGCGCTGTGCTCTGGAAAGGTCCTTAAAAATATCCTTCTCGTCTGTAACTCTACTGCCATCCCTTCCACCTCCCGATATGAAAGTCAAGTCATATACATGTCAACTAATATCACATGTATCAGAAATGTCAGTGACGCATACAAATGTGAACATATTAGTTCTTTTCCAGAAATATAACTTGTCAACATTTTATCTTGGCGTGTTTTATGAAGAATACATTCAATAAGTTTGTTAGACCTCAAGGATACAGCTAACACTGAATATGAACATAAATACACATTACATGAAAATTAGGGGACCTTTAATTTAAAATTACTGACTGCAACGTTAAAGTTTCCCATGAGACTATAATTTTCTTCTGTGGTTTCGTGTGTCTATGTAACAAAAAGATCCTTCCCTCAACCTCAGGAGGAACTTGACTTGCCAGCATTAAAAAAAATAGATGCCAAATGTTTATTATTACACGACTAACTCACTTTAGATCTTTCTCTTAATTGTTAGACTTGTTTTTAACAGTTTTTTCATCTGATTTATCCCTCCTTTCCCATGCAAATGTAATTACATAATCACAGTCATTAAGGGCAGAGCAGCAAAAAGGATTAAATTCTGTGAGTCTGTCACACACACGCATCACACACGCATCACACACGCACACTGACGTAGTATAAAAGCAATACTGGTATTCAGCATTTCCTTATTCAGCGAACAGCTGTTTATTACCTTTTTACTTAATGTCACTAACAATAAATATATTTTATAATACACAGAATTGTCTAAAAGAAAAACAGCTGTAGTGAAAAAAAGCTTTTTTTTCCCCCCTGGTTAATAATAAATGAATCACATTTATAAAAGTGGGGAAAATCTACGTCTAAAAAACACAAATGTAGTCTTCCTGCTCAAACTCACCTCCTCTGCTGATGAAGAACCCAGACCGTCTCCATACTGGATCACCAACTTCTGATTTCCTGATTTCACGAGATGACTGCTGGACAAAACCAGGCAGGGAGATGATGGACAGAGAGCGAGAGAGAGACAAAGACAGAGTGATGACGCTGACTCTCACTGCAGTCAGCTGTGTCAGTAATCCTCTAATCCTCTCCAATCGCCAAATGTTTCCTCTCATCCTCTAAACTCTGGCAGCTCATCTGATGTTTTTATCATGTCTCGCTCTTTCGCCTTATATAAAGACTGTCAGTGTCTTGTGAAGAGTTTGCGTGTATATGATGGATAAGAACAGAGAAATAAACCTAACCACAACTAATTTGTCTATACTTAATTTGACATGCGTATCAATGCTGGTCTCATACAAGGCTGGATTTACAACCAGGCAAAGCAGACCCTTGTCCAAAGTCCCGAAACCACCAGTCTTTATCATGCATCAACTGGTTTCTTTCTTGGTTTCTTCTAGTTTTAACACTTTTAATATTACAGTTCTGTGCTTATATGTTGCATATGTGCATGATGTCTAACAATTTTGGGTTTAAATGAATTACCACACAGCAAATCAGGGGCATGGTAGTAATTCAACATATCTGTAACAGTCCTGCTCCAGTCCTGACTTCATCAGAACTGAATTGTCCCTCCAGCCAGTTCGTCTTCACCAATCATAAATGAAAGGCAAATGTATGCAGCAGCTTGCCACCCACATCAACAGATGGACACACAATAGAACGTGGGTAGGCTAATCTCCCCCCCAAATATAAATAAATACATAAATAATATATATATGAGCTTTGAATTATAAATTAACTGACAACTGTTTTGCTAATTCATTAATTATGTAGGAATTTGGTTTAAAATGTAAATGAAAAACTAAAATTATCAACAGGATGTGAAGTACTAACAGTTTTGTCATTCCTGCACGTGAATTTTCACTTCACTGCGAAATGAAACAGGATCTGAATACTACTTCTACTGTAACGTCAACAGTTACATGGCCGACGTTTGGTTAAAGCAGCCGCCCTCCTTTCATTGACCTGTGTACCTGCACAATAAGTTCATGAAAAAATCAAACTGAATTGAGTGAAACTGTGAATTGAACGGCCTTCACCATTACATCATCTACCCATGAAGACGGACTCACACACGTGGACGTCTCGTACAGAGGTGGAGACTTTCCTCCCCTCTATGATGTAGATACTTTGGGAGAACCGAGCCCTGGACAGCCTCCACATCAAAGAGCCAAGAAGTCCAACTGACCTGAGAGCAGCGGCTCCACTCAAACACTAATAATAGTTCAATAAGATCAAATCCAGCCTGTAAATATTAGAGACCTCAACACCACTGGCTTCATCTGCATCAGTACATGCAGCCTCCGTCAGTTATCAAGCCTCCACCTCAAACACCATCTACACCACCTGCCAAGACACAACATCTGAGAGCCACATGGAGTAAGAGGCTCCATCCTCCACCTACAAGTCTCCTCCAGACACTTTTAAATCTAAACCGTGCCTTCTTACTACGTCAGCCATCTGCTGCTCTAGCCTCCACCTGCAGACAGCAGACAGCTGTAAACACATACTCCACCTGAAGCTTTGGCCAGGAACATCCACTGCCACCTCCACCTTTAAATTCTTGTAGTCAGCTACAACCTGATTCATCCAACTGCTGCTGCTTCCAACTCCTGCCTCCACCTACTGCCTCTGCCAGTAACCTGCAGTCACCACCTACACCTGCAGATTCTAGCAGAAAGCTGAGACCTCAACCTTCAAGATTCTAGATGACCACTAAGGCCTCTACCTCCACCTCCATCCTTGGCTGAAAATCAGCACTCCTGCCTCCATCAGTAGATGTGTGCTGACAAACACAAGCCTCCACCTAAAGCCTCTGCCAGGAACCTGCAGCCACCAGCTCCACCTGCAGATTCTAGCAGATAAATGCAACTCTTCCACCTAAAGTGTCTTCCATCTTCTGCCTACAGCCTCTGCCAGTAACTGTTGTTTCCTCCACCTACAGATTCTGGAAGATAGATGAGGCCTAAACCTCCATCTCCGACTGAAAACCAACACTGCTGCCTCCATCAGTAGATTAGTGCTGACAGACAGGAGCCTCTGCCAGGAATCTGCAGCCACCAGCTCCACCTGCAGATTCAAGTAGAGAAATGCACCTCGAATGTCAACCTACAACCACTGCCAGCAACCCGTACTTTCCTCCACCTAAAGATTGTGGCAGTCACCCTCTGTCCTCTGCCATCCTCTGCAGCCTGAACCTCCACCTACAACCACTGCCAGGGACATCCAAGAGAAGAGAAAACAGAACTCCTCTCAGAGGTCAATAAAATATCAGCCTACATTATTCTGTTCTCAATGAATTCTTTCAAAATAGTCCAGTTGAAGACACTGATGTCTCATTTTATTATAACAAAGCTCGTCTATGTGAAAGCATGTAGTCGTATGCATCCTCATACAAGCCCCACAGGATATGTAGCCCAGTTACACCTTTACACCTAAAGGTGCTGAAATGTCTTTGTTTGATTTCTGTTTTGTAAAGTGTTGTTGACAAGTGTGCAGATCTGTGAACTGTTGGAATAAAAGTGAACTAAACTGTACAAAGTGTGTTTTTAAATTGTTAAGATCATTTAAAATGATAGTGACACTATAGGCAACATATTTGTTTACATAATAATAATGCCAATAAATAAAATGAATACAAATATACATTGTTGACATTTTGTCTCATTTAAAAATAAAAGGTCAACTATTCAAGCATCAGAACTACCTTTCAGGATAAAGTTAACAACATATTTGATATTTATAAATATTTATACGTGTTACAACATCTCTGATGGATCCACCTCCATCTTCTGCCTTTCTGTTTCCTCCACCTACACCCTACAAGATTTACAACATCAGCAGTGGGCAAAAAAAGTGTGAAGACCCAGAATATTTTCATATCTAACTCTGTGAATTAAGGATTTATTTCCATAAAGCCACAGCTGACTGTGGAAAGAAAAAATCATGACTGTGTTGGTGGGTTTTGAATGAAGTTTGAATGAAAGCTCATCTAAGTTCAGATCGTATACATCTGTGGGGGGGTCCTGGACTGTCGCCTCTTGCCAGTAAGAAATGGCATTACAGTACAGGACAGGCAGGACTAGCTGCTTAACATGCTAACTTCAGTAAATACCTCTGCAGCACAATACAGATATGTCATCGACATAATGTCAACATTATTGTTTCTTTAATTTTAGTTCATTTTTGGAATGTTTTAAACTGAAATTCTGGTTATATCTTATACTGTGCACTGCCCCTTTAATGCAAATCACCTAAAATAATGTTGTTGATGGCAGACAACATTTTTTATGTAGCCTATTTGTTGTTAACAAAAGAATGACATTTTTATTAATGGACAAAAACAGGTGTGTTACACAACAACAGTAATAGCAGGCCTACATTATTATTTTTTTTACTATTCAAAATTGGAATTAAAACTGAGAATTTTAATATTCACAATATAAATGTGATCTCTAATCAGAGTTTGTCCCTGTCTGAGTAATGAACATCGCCATGCAGTCTGTTTGCTGAGCATGAATGGGGGACAAATTCAGAAATATGATCACACATCTCATTGACTGTACAGACTGTAATTACAGTTTCTGTCCACAAGGTGTCAGAGTATGCCTCAAATCCAGAGTGTGTGTGTGTGTGTGTGTGTGTAGGGGAGTAGAAACAAGTGAAATGCAAACATGTTCCAATATGTTCCACTACAGACGTATAAGCTGTAACTAATGGCAAATAAATCACTTATTGATTCATCCATAAGCCTTTAGTTAAAACAACTTTTAGGTGACCAGGTTGAGGAAACCCCCATATATCAACTTCTTCAGCATGACACTTGTTTCGTCTGTTATTGTTTTACCATGAATTTAAATTACTCATTCAAAAGTGAGAACATGATACTTGTTGGTGAAGCCAAGAACAATACCAAGAAAGAGTGAATTTGATTCACACTTAGGCGGGAGCCTAACCAAAAATTGTATGGTTGGATAAAAGATTTTGTCCAACCAATGGTCCAAACGTTGGTTGGACAAAAATTGTAGGCCTATGGTTGGTGGAAGATTTTGTCCAACCAACGGTTGGACCAATGGTTAGATTATAGACAGTGTATTGATAAAGACAGTTCTGTATTATTTCCTGACACCACTGAACAGAACTTTTTGTTGGAAGCATTAGACCTTTTGGGTTTTGTGGGAAAAGTCTATTTCCGAGATGTTCTACACTGACATAAACAGTTCTGTCTCTGAACCCTGGAGTGACCTCAAGGGTCAAGGTGCTACAGGGTGTTCTTCAGGGATGTCCCATCTCCTCAGAGCTTTTTATTTTGACAACCCCACTACGAATAAATGCTTATTAATAACACCACTGAAATACAAGGAGAACATGATATTTACTCATTTGAACAACTCTGTGGAACAATAGAGTGATTTCAATGAATGGGAAATCAATATTTGGGAATGACTGGTTGGAGAGAGACATCCTGTTTGTAACATACTGGATTATCTGGGTTTTTACAGAAAAGTATCAGTTAAATCGTTCGCTAAGAGAATATAGTAAGATATGTAAAGTATCAAAGCACTTCAATGTATTCAAATATTAAGTCTAGTTACTGCAGATTGTAATTTAATTGATATGTAATAACAACTGTTCTGAACTCTGAGGTGTTTAATGATTATAACAGAGGGTTACATACACAGTCCCTGAGTTGAAAACCTTTACTGTTGTGGATTAAGCACATTCCAAATTTAGTAAGTGGCCTGTTTCCCCAAAAGTTAAAGAAACTCGTTTTAGAATAATTCATAAGATTTATCCAGAGTTTCTTAAACAAAGGTTTAAACTTGAAGTGGACTCCTGTACCTTCTGTAATGACACTGAAGAAACATTGGAACACGTTTTTGTTTATAATAAATTGGTTATCGCTAAAGGTGAACAACACTCCGTCCTCTGATCTTTTTTATGTGGATCATATATAATATAATAAGAAGAATATATAATAATATCATATGTAATGAATAATATATTTTACTTTCAATATCATATTCAGTGTAGTGATTGATTGATTGATTGATTGATTGATTGATTACTGATTACTCTGTTTTGTACTAATTGTACATAGCCTATATCCTCCAGGAGATATTGAATGTTTTTTTTTGTTCCCAACTTTGTACTTAAAAAGAAAAACAAACCTACACATTGATTATTTATGTGTTAAGTGGGTGAACATACGGACACAGGGGGGATTGATTTAATATACATAAAGAGTTCATACAGAGCCTAGACACACACACACACACACACTAGACTTGTAGTCAAGACCGCCTAAACCGAGACCAAGACACTACCAAGACCAGAGAGTATCAAGACCAAGACAAGACCAAGACCAAGACCAAGACGGACCAAGTCAAGACCAAGACTAGTTCAGCTCAAGACCGAGACCGAGCCCGAGACCAAAAAAACAACAATTTTTTTTGCCATTTAGCATGAGTTGTAGAACATAAGCACCATACTGGGTTGAGCTGCTTAGTATAAATATGAGATTGTATTATTTCAACTACAGGCACAATAATATAGAGACAGTGCATATCTTGTGTGTGAACTCACTATAAATGTTTTAATCAATTGGCTGAAATCAAATATGTGTAGCAATTGCATGACCGCTATTTCTACACTATTTGAGGATTGACTCTTGAGTGCTGTTAAGGACTGACATGACTATAGTCCCAAAGTCATCTAACAAAATAACAAGCCTCCAACACCACCCTGCACCTCAAAAAAGTCTAATGAATGGGAAATATGTTACTGATTTAAATTGTACTTAATTTGTAGATGAAACGTGAATATTA
Organism: Pagrus major; assembly: GCF_040436345.1. Classification (NCBI taxonomy): domain Eukaryota; kingdom Metazoa; phylum Chordata; class Actinopteri; order Spariformes; family Sparidae; genus Pagrus; species Pagrus major. The sequence goes on from NC_133237.1 coordinate 5,289,016, forward strand.
AATATTAAAATACACACAATTATCAACTTGAAATTGCATTATATTCATTATATTATAGTAGTCAAATTACACTGAATAATATCAGCATCACTGAAATGGCATAGGCCTAATGCCTAATGCTTAATCAATCATAACGATATGCAAATATTATTCAAAGGCCAATGATGCCATATATTTATTCAAACAAGGCCATTATTAGCACAATACTGTAATTAAATACATAGACACACACGCAGGTGCACCAAAAAATGCATAAAATCAAATGCAAAATACAAATAGTTTACAAAACTGTACTTCAAATTGTACATTAACAAGAGGAAGAACTGGTGATCACAAGATTCTGTCACCTTGATGTGTGCAATGGCATCTCAATTATAACACACTTTATCAATATATGAAGTCTGTAGTTCAGTGGGACAAGAACAATAGAACTTTACATATTGCAGAATGCTTCTTCTTCTTTGTTGTGTGGCAAACAAACTCTTTATGGTCTGTAAAACCAAACCTGACGACTGAGGAATTCGCCGACATTTTGGGTCCTCCTCCGTGGATCCGTGACCGTGCTTTAGAGGGGGGATGGGGGACGTGAGAGGACGAGCGCCAACGCCGTCTGTGTCACAAAATGCATGTGATTGGTACCACTTGAAGGGGGCGTATAATGATATCATTGATATCAATGATATTATAGGTTACAAATCCCTTCGAGACCGCTCGGCCAGTCCAAGACATTGCGAGACCGAGAGAACCGAGACCGAGACACGACCGAGCCCAATGGAGGGTCTGGGAGCCGACGGCGGGAGTCGTCGGAGGTTCTGGGAGCCGACGGCGGGAGTCGTCGGAGGGTCTGGGAGCCGACGGCGGAAGCGGTCGGAGGGTCTGGGAGCCGACGGAGGGAGTCGACGGAGGGTCACTGGCAGGGATCGGCCTGAGAACCGACGGAGGGTCACTGGCAGCGGTAGCCGTCGGAGGGCCTGGGAGCCGACGGAGGGAGCCGTCGTAGGGTCTGGGAGCCGATGGCGGGAGCCAATGGAGGGTCTGGGAGCCGACGGCGGGAGCCGTCGGAGGGTCAGGGAGCCGACGGCGGGAGTCGTCGGAGGGTCTGGGAGCCGACGGTGGGAGCGGTCGGAGGGTCTGGGAGCCGATGTAGGGTCTGGGAGCCGACGGAGGGAGTCGACGGAGGGTCACTGGCAGAGATCGGCCTGAGAACCGACGGAGGGTCACTGGCAGTGGTAGCCGTCGGAGGGTCTGGGAGCCGACGGCGGGAGCGGTCGGAGGGTCTGTGAGCCGACGGAGGGTCTGGGAGCTGACGTAGGGTCTGTGTGCTGCTTGGACACAGTTAACGATGTCAACGACCTCTGAGCAGCGGCATGTGTATGTGGCTGTGGAGCACTTCCTCTCCACAGCTGTAGAAGGGTGTTGCTGTGTAATAATGCTTTCAGTGGATAATGAGGCGGTGTTGACTTGTCTTTGGTTTCCACATCATTACACAGGTGCGACAGGAGGGTTCCCTCTCTGGAGAGGAGGGAAGGAGATCACAGCCAGCACGTGTCTGTAACGCAGAAGTGTAAACATGAGACCCTGACGCTCTTCAAAGCGCAGCCTTATTTCAAACCCGTCAAAATAATGACAAAGCCACCAGGTTGACTGGAGCACAGCAGAAAAAAATCTCCAAGCGAGGTCCATGGCTGCTGAAGAACGGGAAAGGCCGATGAACAGATTTGCAGTCTTTATAGGCTGGAGTAGGATGGTCCGGCCCATTATCAGGGCGGTACATCTTTTATCCAACCGTTGGATGGACAAAAATTGTTTGGTTGGAGGGAGCTGCCAGCGACCCGCCATCGGCTCCCACCGCCGGCTAAGTGACCCTCCGTCGGCTCCCACTGCCAGCGCTCCTCTGTCAGCTCCCAGGCCGACAGCTGGCAGCGACCCTCCATCGGCTCCAAGACGATCGAAGGGCTCCCGCCGTCGGCTCCCAGACCCTCCGACGACTCCCGCCGTCGGCTCCCAGACCCTCCGACGGCTACCGCTGCCAGTGACCCTCCGTCGGTTCTCAGGCCGATCTCTGCCAGTGACCCTCCTTCGACTCCCGCCTTCGGCTCCCAGACCCTCTGACGACTCCCGCCGTCGGCTCCCAGACCCTCCGGTGACTCCCGCCGCCGGCCCCCAGACCCTACGACGGCTCCCGTCGTCGGCTCCCAGACCCTCTGATGACTCCCGCCGTCGGCTCCCAGACCGTCCGTCGGCTCCCAGACCCTACGACGGCTCCCGCCGTCGGCTCCCAGACCCTCCGACGGCTACCGCTGCCAGTGACCCTCCGTCGACTCCCGCCGTCGGCTCCCAGACCCTTCGACGACTCCCGCCGTCGGCTCCCAGACCCTACGACAACTCCCGCCGTCGGCTCCCAGACCCTTCGACGGCTCCCAGACCCTACGACGGCTACCGCTGCCAGTGACCCTCCGTCGGTTCTCAGGCCGATCTCTGCCAGTGGCCCTCCGTCGACTCCCTCCGTCGGCTCCCAGACCCTCCGGCCGCTCCCGCCGTCGGCTCCCAGACCCTACGACGGCTCCCGTCGTCGGCTCCCAGACCCTCTGATGACTCCCGCCGTCGGCTCCCAGACCCTCCGTTGGATCCCAGACCCTACGACGGCTCCCGCCGTCGGCTCCCAGACCCTACGATGGCTCCCAGACCCTACGATGGCTCCCAGACCCTCCGACGGCTAGCTCTGCCAGTGACCTTCCGTCGGTTCTCAGGCCGATCTCTGCCAGTGACCCTGCATCGACTCCCGCCGTCGGCTCCCAGACCCTCCGACGACTCCCGCCGTCGGCTCCCAGAACCTACGACGACTCCCGCCGTCCGCTCCCAGACCCTACGACGACTCCCGCCGTCGGCTCCCAGACCCTCCGACGGCTCCCAGACCCTTCGACGGCTACCGCTGCCAGTGACCTTCCGTCGGTTCTCAGGCCGATCTCTGCCAGTGACCCTCCGTCGACTCCCGCCGTCGGCTCCCAGGCCCTCCGACGGCTACCGCTGCCAGTGACCTTCCGTCGGTTCTCAGGCCGATCTCTGCCAGTGACCCTCCGTCGACTCCCGCCGTCGGCTCCCAGACCCTCCGACGACTCCCGCCGTCGGCTCCCAGACCCTACGACGACTCCCGCCGTCCGCTCCCAGACCCTACGACGACTCCCGCCGTCGGCTCCCAGACCCTCCGACGGCTCCCAGACCCTCCGTCAACTCCCGCCGTCGGCTCCCAGACCCTCCGTCAACTCCCGCCGTCGGCTCCCAGACCCTACGACGACTCCCGCCGTCCGCTCCCAGACCCTACGACGACTCCCGCCGTCGGCTCCCAGACCCTCCGACGGCTCCCAGGCCCTCCGACGGCTACCGCTGCCAGTGACCTTCCGTCGGTTCTCAGGCCGATCTCTGCCAGTGACCCTCCGTCGACTCCCGCCGTCGGCTCCCAGACCCTCCGATGACTCCCGCCGTCGGCTCCCAGACCCTCCTTCGGCTCCCAGACCCTCCGTCGGCTCCCAGACCCTCCGACGGCTCCCAGGCCCTCCGACGGCTACCGCTGCCAGTGACCTTCCGTCGGTTCTCAGGCCGATCTCTGCCAGTGACCCTCCGTCGACTCCCGCCGTCGGCTCCCAGACCCTACGACGACTCCCGCCGTCGGCTCCCAGACCCTCCGTTGACTCCCGCCGTCGGCTCCCAGACCCTCCGACGGCTCCCAGGCCCTCCGACGGCTACCGCTGCCAGTGACCTTCCGTCGGTTCTCAGGCCGATCTCTGCCAGTGACCCTCCGTCGACTCCCGCCGTCGGCTCCCAGACCCTACGACGACTCCCGCCGTCGGCTCCCAGACCCTCCGTTGACTCCCGCCGTCGGCTCCCAGACCCTCCGTCGACTCCCGCCGTCGGCTCCCAGACCCTCCGACGGCTCCCAGACCCTCCGACGGCTACCGCTGCCAGTGACCCTCCGTCGGTTCTCAGGCCGATCTCTGCCAGTGACCCTCCTTCGACTCCCGCCTTCGGCTCCCAGACCCTCCGACGACTCCCGCCGTCGGCTCCCAGACCCTCCGGCGACTCCCGCCGCCGGCTCCCAGACCCTACGACGGCTCCCGTCGTCGGCTCCCAGACCCTCTGATGACTCGCGCCATTGGCTCCCAGACCCTCCGTCGGCTCCCAGACCCTACGACGGCTCCCGCCGTCGGCTCCCAGACCCTTCGACGGCTCCCAGACCCTCCGACAGCTACTGCTGCCAATGACCTTCCGTCGGTTCTCAGGCCGATCTCTGCCAGTGACCCTCCGTCGACTCCCGCCGTCGGCTCCCAGACCCTCCGACGACTCCCGCCATCGGCTCCCAGACCCTACGACAACTCCCGCCGTCGGCTCCCAGACCCTCCAACGGCTCCCAGACCCTCCGACGGCTACCGCTGCCAGTGACCCTCCGTCGGTTCTCAGGCCGATCTCTGCCAGTGACCCTCCGTCGACTCCCTCCGTCGGCTCCCAGACCCTCCGACCGCTCCCGCCGTCGGCTCCCGCCGTCGGCTCCCAGACCCTACGACGACTCCCGCCGTCGGCTCCCAGACCCTACGACGGCTACCGCTGCCAGTGACCCTCCGTCGGTTCTCAGGCCGATCTCTGCCAGTGACCCTCCTTCGACTCCCGCCTTCGGCTCCCAGACCCTCCGACGACTCCCGCCGTCGGCTCCCAGACCCTCCGGCGACTCCCGCCACCGGCTCCCAGACCCTACGACGGCTCCCGTCGTCGGCTCCCAGACCCTCTGATGACTCGCGCCATTGGCTCCCAGACCCTCCGTCGGCTCCCAGACCCTACGACGGCTCCCGCCGTCGGCTCCCAGACCCTTCGACGGCTCCCAGACCCTCCGACAGCTACTGCTGCCAATGACCTTCCGTCGGTTCTCAGGCCGATCTCTGCCAGTGACCCTCCGTCGACTCCCGCCGTCGGCTCCCAGACCCTCCGACGACTCCCGCCATCGGCTCCCAGACCCTACGACAACTCCCGCCGTCGGCTCCCAGACCCTCCAACGGCTCCCAGACCCTCCGACGGCTACCGCTGCCAGTGACCCTCCGTCGGTTCTCAGGCCGATCTCTGCCAGTGACCCTCCGTCGACTCCCTCCGTCGGCTCCCAGACCCTCCGACCGCTCCCGCCGTCGGCTCCCGCCGTCGGCTCCCAGACCCTACGACGACTCCCGCCGTCGGCTCCCAGACCCTACGACGACTCCCGCCGTCGGCTCCCAGACCCTCCGACGGCTCCCAGACCCTCCGACGGCTACCGCTGCCAGTGACCCTCCGTCGGTTCTCAGGCCGATCTCTGCCAGTGACCCTCCTTCGACTCCCGCCTTCGGCTCCCAGACCCTCCGACGACTCCCGCCGTCGGCTCCCAGACCCTCCGGCGACTCCCGCCGCCGGCTCCCAGACCCTACGACGGCTCCCGTCGTCGGCTCCCAGACCCTCTGATGACTCGCGCCGTCGGCTCCCAGACCCTCCAACGACTCCCGCCGTCGGCTTCCAGACCCTCTGACGGCTCCCGCCGTCGGCTCCCAGACCCTCCGACGGCTCCCGCCGTCGGCTCCCAGACCCTCCGATGACTCCTGCCGTCGGCTCCCAGACCCTAAGACGGCTCCTGCCGTCGGCTCCCAGACCCTCCGTCGGCTCCCGCCGTCAGCTCCCAGACCCTCCGTCGACTCCCGCCGTCGGCTCCCAGACCCTACGACGGCTCCCGCCGTCAGCTCCCAGACCCTCTGATGACTCCCGCCGTCGGCTCCCAGACCCTCCTTCGGCTCCCAGACCCTCCGTCGGCTCCCAGACCCTACGACGGCTCCCGCCGTCGGCTCCAGACCCTCCGTCGGCTCCCAGACCCTACGACGGCTCCCGCCGTCGGCTCCCAGACCCTCCGACGATTCCCGCCGTCGGCTCCCAGACCCTCTGACGGCTCCCAGACCCTCCGTCGGTTCTCAGGCCAATCTCTGCCAGTGACCCTCCTTCGACTCCCGCCTTCGGCTCCCAGACCCTCCGACGACTCCCGCCGTCGGCTCCCAGACCCTCCGGCGACTCCCGCCGCCGGCTCCCAGACCCTACGACGTCTCCCGTCGTCGGCTCCCAGACCCTCTGATGACTCCCGCCGTCGACTCCCAGACCCTCCGTCGGCTCCCAGACCCTACGACGGCTCCTGCTGTCGGCTCCCAGACCCTCCGACGGCTACCGCTGCCAGTGACCTTCCGTCGGTTCTCAGGCCGATCTCTGCCAGTGACCCTCCGTCGACTCCCGCCGCCGGCTCCCAGACCCTACGATGGCTCCCGCCGTCGGCTCCCAGACCCTCTGATGACTCCCGCCGTTGGCTCCCAGACCCTACGACGGCTCCCGTCGTCGGCTCCCAGATCCTCTGATGACTCCCGCCGTCGGCTCCCAGACCCTCCATCGGCTCCCAGACCCTACGACAACTCCGCTGCCAGTGTTCCTCTGTCGGCTCCTCTGTCAGCTCCCTCCGACGGCTCCCAGACCCTCCGACGGCTACCGCTGCCAGTGACCTTCTGTCGGTTCTCAGGCCGATCTCTGCCAGTGACCCTCCGTCGACTCCCGCCGTCGGCTCCCAGACCCTCCGACGACTCCCGCCGTCGGCTCCCAGACCCTACGACAACACCGCTGCCAGTGTTCCTCTGTCGGCTCCCAGGCCGACCGCTGCTAGTGCTCCTGGCTAGTGTTCCTCTGTCGGCTCCCGCTGCCAGCGCTCCTCTGTCAGCTCCCAGGCCCATAGCTGCCAGCGATCCTCCAATGGCTCCCAGGCTTACCGCTGCAGTGTTCCTCCGTCGGCTCCCAGGCCAACCACTGCCAGTGCTCCTCCATCGGCTCCCATAGCTAGCTAACAGCAATCCTCTCTCGGCTCCCAGGCGCAGGCCGACAGCTGCCAGTGACCCTCTGTCGGCTCCCAGGCCGATAGCTAACAGCGCTCCTCTCTCGGCTCCCAGGCCCAGGCCGACAGCTGCCAGCGATGCTCCGTCGGCTCCCAGGCCGACCGCTGCCACTGCTCCTCGAGATTGCCAGCAGTTTTGTCAGCGTCCACCTCCTCCAGGGTGACAAGCTTAGAGCCAACAACAGACTCTGCCTTCTTCATGAGTTTATTCAGTCTGTTAGTGTCCTCCGCTTTGATGCCCCACACCCCAGGACACCACTGTGAGGTGAGCACACATACTCAGAGAAATAACACTATTTGTATGATACAAATAGTGTTATTTCTGTGATCATCTATTTTGTAATAAGTCATCATATCTTTGGACAACAAGTTGTTCAGAGTTAGTTGGACGTTGACATTTGAGGATCACATAGACAGTTTTATGTTTTATTCTTCAGATACAGTGAAATGTGAGACTTTGAAGAATCCTTTTCTGCTTCTCAGTGCACTTTCACGAGGAAAGAGCCTACAACTCTCATCAGCTGTGTTTCATGTCTTGATGTGGGCTTTCACTAAATGAAGCCGAGGAGCAGTTGTTGTACATTTCAAGATTTAAAGTTGTGTATCTAACTTCACCCTACTGAATTTTACATCCTTGTGAAACTGAAATGCTTTTGTTTAAGCCTGAGTCATCAAATCCAAGATGTGTCTGTTATAACGTGTGTGTATGTGTGTGTGTGTGTGTGTGTGTGTGTGTGTTTGTGTCTGTCTCCTCTGCTTATTAAAGTCCATGTCCAAACTTTAAACTGTCATGTTGTCCTGGCCCGTTGTTTAAAATGTTCTTTCATCTGCTCATAACAAAAGTGCATAAAAACATTTAAACCGCACCAAACTGACACCGCCTCTGTGTATTAGTTGTACCACATTAATGATGGACACTACTAACTACATTACTAATTACATTCAGAGTGTGTATAGTGAAATAATCGCCATTGATTATTAATGATGGTCCATCTTCATCCAGACTACAGACACTGAGCACAGAGTCAAAAGCTGCAGTGACAGAGGAGACTCTCCTCCTAAAGCTTCCAGCACGTGACGGTGTGTGAGCCTGTGTGCGCTCTGGATGGCACAGAGGCTCACAGCGCCCGACAAACACACACACTAACTGTACAAACGACTGGTCGACCCAATGTTGTGTTCTGTCTTGTGTTGCTTTGAGGTTCTGTTGTGTTTTCACTAAAGTCTGTCATTATAGAGGAAAAGATTATAATCTTGTTGGACACTGTGAAGAAATATTTAGACAGTTTGTCTTGTATTTATTTCACTTTACTATTCAGGAGCTACAGAGCACACATACTCTATACAGTACACAGTAACAGACTATTTAACATGGACAAGACCTGTTGTTCAAATCAAACCAGACTGACAGTTTGTTACAGTGCGTACAGCTGCTTCTCCCTGCTCCACCCTATCCAGAGCAAACCTCTACAACTCTCCCACTCTCCTTTCATGTCAGTTCAGTTCATCAGAATGGGGACTGGTATAAGAATGGAGTTGCTGCCACCTAGTGTCTCATTTGGCTGTTGCACTGAGGGACAGGACAGTCAGAACCTGCTCTAACAGACCCAGAAGAACACAATTAAAACATCAGTTTTCACTGAAACTGACAGGTTGTTTATTTGGAGCTCTTTGGGAAGAGGAACCAGAACTCCTCTAAGTGAATCAGTGAAGTATCAGGCTACATGTTTCTGTTCCCAACTAATCCTGTCTCAATAGTCCAGCTGATGACACTTTGATATTTGATTTGTATCAGAACAATCAGCCTGTCTGTGTGAAAGCATGAAGCAGTGTGCATCCTCATACAAGCCCCCACAGCACCTTTAGCCCCAGATCCTCAGTTTGAGAGGAACTGCCTCAGTGTCTGAGTTTGATTTCTGTTTTATGAGAAGCGACTGTAACTGTAAAGTGTTGTCGACAAGTGTGTGGATCACGTTTGTGAACTGTTGGAATAAAGTGAAGTTAACTGATCAAAGTGTGTTTTTAAATTATTATAAGCTTTTAATGCCATCATAAATTACACTGACTCAGCACTATATAAGCAGCAATTTCTGTCACATTTGTGTCACAGGACACAGGACTTCATCTCACCTCTGACAAAAAATAAAAAACAAAAACACTCTTGATATTTGTGTGATTTTAGGTCAGAATTTTACTTTTATGTGACAAGACTGTCTAATAATTTATAATCAGGATTTCTCCATAGTTACATATGGACTGTCGCCTCTTGCCAGTAAGAAATGGTATTACAGTACAGGACAGGCAGGACTAGCTGCTTAACATGCCAACTTCAGTAAATACCTCTGCAACACAATACAGATATGTCATCGACATAATGTCAACATTATTGTTTCTTTAATTTTAGTTCGTTTTTGGAATGTTTTAAACTGAAATTCTGGTTATATCTTATACTGTGCACTGCCCCTTTAATGCGAATCACCTAAAATAATGTTGTTGATGGCAGACAACATTTTTTATGTAGCCTATTTGTTGTTAACAAAAGAATGACATTTTTATTAATGGACAAAAACAAAAACAGGTGTGTTACACAACAACAGTAATAACAGGCCTACATTATTTATTGATTTACTATTCAAAATTGGAATTAAAACTGAGAATTTTAATATTCACAATATTAACCCTTTCATGCATGGAGGTCACTACAGTGTACGGCTGTTTTTTCTCTATATATACCAGCAATTTTGGGCACTGCTGCATATAGTCCACTCTAGTGGAAGCTATTGCATCATCCCATACAAAAAATCCCATTGGCAGGTCATTGCAATGGGAAAAAGTAGTCAGTGAAACCAAGATGGCCGACAGACAGAGAGAAAGACCAACCACCTCAGCTATTTCGGTTTCTACCTTCTATAAAAAGGTGCCATTGCAGGGGAAAAAATATAATTACATCAAGTAACATCTAAGGTGACATATTATATAAAGATTTTCCAAGTTTTGATTTTATATTTGGAGGAAATACCGATTAATCATCTGTCCACTCAATTGTACACCATGCATCACAAGCTTTGTTTCAACTTCAATACAATGTCAATTACTACCAATGTTGTTCTTGAAAATAATTCATATCCTGTAATGTGTTGGCTGTAAATCAACTGCTTTATGTTTTTAGAATGTAATTTGAGGTTTTTTTATATCCATATTTTTTGTAGGGCTCAAAAAGACAGGCATACAGGGTAATAGAGGAGTTTCCAGACTCAAGTGAGGAAGAGTGTGCTTCTGGTAGCAGTGATGAGGAATGGCTGCCAGTACAGACAGATGCAAGCAGAGAAGTAGAATCAAGCAGTGACAGTGAAGGTGAGGAGGCTGGAAATGTTGCTGAGGGAGTTGACGCTGAGGAAGGAGATGAGGCTGATGAAGGAGATGAGGCTGTAGGGATGTAAAACAAGGTTACAAAATAAGATCTCTCAGATCTCTCTGAACTGAGGATAGTGTGACAAAAGTAACAGTCTCTGAACTGAGTGTAGATCCTCATAGTATCTAGCTGGTGTTTCTCATAGGCCCCGGATGCTTTGGCAGCTATCACAGAAAATAGTCTCAAAAAGGAGCAACAAGAATGCTTTGACAGGAAATAGATGACAAATGCTATAAGATACTATGAGGAGAGAAGATGCTCAGTTCAGAGACTTGACAGGAATATGAGAAGCACCAGCTACATACTATGAGGATCTACACTCAGTCCAGAGACTGTTACTTTTGTCACACTATCCTTAGTTCAGAGAGATTATGTCTTTATTTTGTAACCTTGTTTTACATCCCTAAAGATAAATAAAAACGCTTAGTGAAAAAAAAGACTGAGTCAATCAATAGAGCTCAAATAGAGAGGCCTACAGGGTAGTGGAGGAACCACTATTCCAACATAATACCATATTACAACTGTATAACTAAATTACAACTATACCTACATAACTCCTCCTCCAAACAAATTAGATTTCTCTTCAGATTTCTCTTTGCCCAATGGTCAGGTTCACTGAGACACGTTCCTTCACTTTATTGGCTCATGAAACTGTACATCCCTCCATCGTCCTGTCATTTTTATTAAGTCCAATCAATGCGCTGCACGACATCATGAAAGTGCGCGGACTAGCCAACTCCAGCCTACAAAAAGAACTGCAAGTGTGTTCACCGTCACTTCTCTTCAGCAGCCATGGACTTCGCACGTAGAATGTTTGTTGCAGTGTTTCATTTCTTGAACCGGTTTGAAATAAGGCTGCGCTTTGAAAAGCCTCTGCATCTCATGGTTACGGTTCTGCTTAACGGAAACCAGCTGGTTGTGTTCTTCCTCCCTCCTCTCCAGAGGGGGAACCCTCCTGTTTCACCTGGGCAATGACGTCTCCGGTGACATCCGCGTAGAGGCACCTCCAGTGACGCTCTGCGTCTCACGTCTCTCGGCCTATAACAAACGGGCACGACAGACATATCCGACCGCTACGAAACATTACAACTTTCGGCCTATAACAAACGGGCACGACAGACATATCCGACCGCTACGAAACATTACGTCTCTCGGCCTATAACAAACGGGCACGACAGACATATCCGACCGCTACGAAACATTACAACTTTCGGCCTATAACAAACGGGCACGACAGACATATCCGACCGCTACGAAACATTACAACTTTCGGCCTATAACAAACGGGCACGACAGACATATCCGACCGCTACGAAACATTACGTCTCTCGGCCTATAACACAGGCACGACAGACATATCCGACCGCTACGAAACATTACGTCTCTCGGCCTATAACACAGGCACGACAGACATATCCGACCGCTACGAAACATTACGTCTCTCGGCCTATAACAAACGGGCACGACAGACATATCCGACCGCTACGAAACATTACAACTTTCGGCCTATAACACAGGGATTCGGACGACGAAGGTGAAATTCGCATTACAACGATTGGCCAACAAACAAATGACCGTGGTCTATGGTTTGGCAAGCAAATATACAAGGCCGACACCACCGAAAACCTTCTTTGACAGGAGCTGGACCACCTGTGCTGCAATAATGTTCTGACTGGCTGAGCGTTATAATAAAGTTAATTGTTCATTGTTGTGTTTCATTTGCAATCCTGTTAGTAACTCCGCTCTTTTACTGAATGTATCTGTAATCTAACTACATCTTTTTACTGTAACTTTATAATACAGGTACTATACAGGTTAGTTTTTGGTATCCTAATTTCATAATCCCGTTACATGTATCCCAGTACTCCCCAAACCTGTGTAGCCTATGTCAGATTATTAGATTATTAACACTAATTCATCAATGTGTAAGCAGAATTTTATTCTTATAGCTGATATTGGCGGAGCTATTTTTCATAACCCTTTATCCAGTCGGTGTATAGGCCAGTGGTTCCCCACGCGGCGATCCACTGGTCAAAGGGTCACCTAATAAATCTCAGGGGTCTTGAGATGATTAGTGGGAGAGGGAAGAAGAAAAATGTTCTGATACACAGATATTTGACTTTTCTCAACTCAGTGCTGTTATTTGTGAAACAGTAGGCCCCTAAAATGTATTAAATAAAACGATGGTAGAAGATCAGAGGGGAAAGGCTCCCATATAAAAAGGGCCACAGATACGTAATCTAATAAAGACGTAATGAACCATAATTTGTATCAAATTAGGGAAAAACTAGAAATATGGTCTTTATTAAATAGTCAACAAAGACAGTTATAAGCTAAGGACACTAATAACAGTAAAAATCGATATTTTGTATTAAATTAGGCAAAACCTAGAAATGTGTTTTATTAGAGAAAAAACGGTGTTATATCCTGACTAACAGACTAAGTAGCAACGAGCTGAATGTTATATAAAATTAGACAAAAACTATAAATAATAGAGATATTTATATCCTCATTATAAACCAGACACCTACATGTCTAAATCACACTGTAATGTCATTTCTACAGGCTGTAATTAGACAAACGTGGTGCGATTTCCAGCAACAAGTAGTTTTAAAAGTGGCACCAGGATAAATCATCAGCTGTCCCCTCCTCAGTGTGTGGCTGCATTTCTCCACGCGCTCTGGATGGCACAGAGGCTCACAGCGCCCGACAAACACACACACTAACTGTACAAACGACTGGTCGAGCCAATGTTGTGTTCTGTCTTGTGTTGCTTTGAGGTTGTGTTGTGTTTTCACTAAAGTCTGTCATTATAGAGGAAATGATTATAATCTTGTTGGACACTGTGAAGAAATATTTAGACAGTTTGTCTTGTATTTATTTCACTTTACTATTCAGGAGCTACAGAGCACTCATACTCTATACAGTACACAGTAACAGACTATTTAACATGGACAAGACCTGTTGTTCAAATCAAACCAGACTGACAGTTTGTTACAGTGCGTACAGCTGCTTCTCCCTGCTCCACCCTATCCAGAGCAAACCTCTACACCTCTCCCACTCTCCTTTCATGTCAGTTCAGTTCATCAGAATGGGGACTGGTATAAGAATGGAGTTGCTGCCACCTAGTGTCTCATTTGGCTGTTGCACTGAGGGACAGGACAGTCAGAACCTGCTCTAACAGACCCAGATATACGAACCTCAGATATAGATTAAGTTAAAAAAATAACTTTTTTAATAAAGGAGTCTGAAATGTTGTTGCTGTGTCAAAATAAAAGCCTTCACATGTGGTCCTCTCATAAGGAGCTGTTTCTATCAGGACTGAAACCAAACTTCTATCAGACAACATGAGAGAGGACACAGTCACAGCTGGACATTTCTTCATGGTTACATGTTGACTTCATCTTTTGCAGGTTGATTGGATGAAAGTTTAAATCCAGAGGTGAGATGTGACTGTAAAACACACGCGCACAAAATGGCCGTGCAGGATTCCACGGTTGCTATGTTTTTGTCCAGGTGCATCATTTCTATCAGAGCATCATTTAAAAACAAACAAAGCCTGAAACCGTCAACACAAGACATTTTACCCATTTCACTCTCAGTTTATGTAAAGTTTTTGGTTTAACTGAAGATTTTTTCACTCCGGATAACAACGAACGACCCACTGAGACTGACAACAGACACACAACCGACTTCCAACATGGAAAATGTGAGACTTTGACAGTCTAATGCTGTTTTCTATGTGTTTTGCCATCGACTCTGAAGCCTGAAAGGTCAAAGTCATCAGGCTGATATGAACTGTAACATGTCTGATGGTACAGACAATATACTGAAGTACACAAACTAATAAAGTGTAGAGAAAAGAATAAAGATTATTAAAGTGTATGGAAATGAAACATCTGTTCAGGCCAAAGCAGACATGTTACACATAATGTAGTGGGAGGCAGTGGTGGACGAGGTCAGCTAGTCAGACCCTTCAGGCCTGCTTCAGTACAGGTGGGATATATCCTGCAAAAATACTCTATTACAAGTAAAAGTATCTTAGTATAATCAGGAAAATGTGCATAAAACTTGGAAAAATTGCTTTTACTGAACTATATATCACTATATTATTATTATTACTCATGTAGGCCTGTTGATAAGCTGGATGTTAATGTTGTTTGTTGAAGTGGAGCTCATTTTGAGATATTTTATAAAGGACTGCAACTAATGATTTATTTCACTGGAGAATAATCTTCTGATCATTTTCTCCAGTCAGTCCAAACTTCAAAATAAATACAAAATAAATTTAAACTATGAAAACAAAAATGGGGAAAAGCAGTAAACCCTCAGATTTTTTTGAAGCTGCGTCTGCGTCATGTTTTAGCATGAAAAAAAAGCTGAAACGATGAACAAGACAGTTGCCATTGATCAATCATCAACTTATTGAACAGAGAGTTCAAGATTGGGGAGTTAACAGTGGCCCAGCTGCTCATTGTTGCTCTGGAGCCTCTAAAAGATCAATTTTATCTTGTTTCAGAAAATAAGATTTTGGCTCCATTGGTTGAAAAGATAAACAGCCTCTATGCTCATAAAAAGGAATGTCATTTTTAAAGGACAGTTACAGAAATTAGATCTGGTCTATTCAATGCCACTTGTTGCGTTGACTGCTCTTACAGAGCCCCACTCTAACATGTGAATGTGTGTGTGTTGTTGCAGTGTGACCTTCCCATCTACCTGCGAGACCACGACTACAGCAGGCGGAGGAGAAGCACTGCACGCCAGGCACACGGTGCCTGGAGCAAGTGTCCATGCTGCAGGAACGAGCAGGTTAGACATCTGGAGGAAAACAGAATATTCACTTTGAATTCAGAATATGTGAAGGGTCTTTAACTGCCACAGTTTTCCTCACTAGTTGATGAAGATGTTTCTCTTGTCAGATTGTAAAAGTATTCTGTTGATAAGTAACAAGTTGACCAGCTTGACATCCTCTCATGTGCTGCTGACTCCTCTAGGTGAATTTAACCCTGGGGCCCCAGCACTCTGCTACTAAGGCCAACCTTCCCCAGAAGAGGAAGCGGAGCTCCGCGCCCCGTCCTTCTACACCTTCCGCTCATGGTCCAGGGAAGATGAGTTTGGTCCCACCGCCTCCATCCACCATCCCACCTGCTGACCTGCCTGTGGTGTCCAATGTGCCCCCCAGCCCCCGGCCCTCTGGTGCTGATAACCAGTGGAGCTCCACTGGTGTGAACCACGACGCTCCACTGAAGATACACAACTGCTCAGTGGAAGATTACCAGAGAGTCTACTATGAAGTGGTAGACGACCTGCTGAGGTACGATTGGGTCGAACACGCTGACTCTTTCAATCAGATCATCACATTTGCCAAATGATTTAAAAATCTATCACTTGAAGCTGTGATGGCCGAGAGGTTAAGGCGTTGGACTCGAAATCCAATGGGGTTTCCCCGCGCAGGTTCGAACCCTGCTCACAGCGATAAAAGTTTGGTGCCTGTTAGCTCAGTTGGTAGAGCAGGTGTCCCATGTGCAGAGGCATTGTCCTCGCTGCAGCAGCCTGCGGTTTGATTCTGGCCTGAGGCCCTTTGCCGCATGTCACCACTCCTCTCTCTCATGCTGTCCTATCAATACAGGCCAAAATCACTCAGGTTCATTTTATACCATTTATGTTCCTTCCACTCCTCACAGGTACAAGAGTGGCCAGGTTCGTCCGTACAGTTTACAGTCGGGACGACGTATCAAGCAGAAGCTGTGGGAGAGACTCGACCGCCCCACCATCACATCATCTACCCATGAAGACGGATTCACACATGTGGATGTCTCGTACAGAGGTGGAGACTTTCCTCCCCTCTATGATGTAGATACTTTGGGAGAACCGAGCCCTGGACAGCCTCCACATCAAAGAGCCAAGAAGTCCAACTGACCTGAGAGCAGCAGCTCCACTCAAACACTAATAATAGTTCAATAAGATCAAATCCAGCCTGTAAATATTAGAGACCTCAACACCACTGGCTTCATCTGCATCAGTACATGCAGCCTCCGTCAGTTATCAAGCCTCCACCTCAAACATCATCTACACCACCTGCCAAGACACAACATCTGAGAGCCACCTGGAGTAAGAGGCTCCATCCTCCACCTACAAGTCTCCTCCAGACACTTTTAAATCTAAACCGTGCCTTTTTACTACGTCAGCCATCTGCTGCACCTGCAGACAGCAGACAGCTGTAAACACATACTCCACCTGAAGCTTCGGCCAGAAACATCCACTGCCACCTCCACCTCCACCTGTAAATTCTTGTAGTCAGCTAAAACCTGATTCATCCAACTGCTGCTGCTTCCAACTCCTGCCTCCACCTACTGCCTCTGCCAGTAACCTGCAGTCACCACCTACACCTGCAGATTCTAGCAGAAAGCTGAGACCTCAACCTTCAAGATTCTTGATGACCACTAAGGCCTCTACCTCCACCTCCGACCTTATAGGAAACTCTACACTGCTACCTCCACATGTAGAGTTTTGCAAGCAGACACAACACAAGCCTCCACCTAAAGCCTTTTCTAGCAACCTGCAGTTTCCTCCACCTAAAGATTGTGGCAGAAAGCAAGAACACAATCCTTCACCTAAAGCCTCTGCCAGGAAACTGTAGCTGCCAACTCCACCTGCAGATTCTGGCACACAGTAAAGGACTTGAAGCTCCATCTACAGCCACTGCCAGAAACATCCACCTCTTCCAGAAAGATCCACCTCCTCCTCCACCTACAGATTCTGGAAGATTGCTGAATCCTCAACCTCCACCTCCACCCTCAACTGATTTACTAACACTGGTGCGCCTCCATAGATTTGTGCAGACAGACACAAGCCTTAACCTAAAGCCTCTGCCAGTGACCTGCAGCCACCAGCTCCACCTGCAGATTCTAGCAGACTAATTCAACTCTAACATCCACCTACAGCCTCTGCCAGCAACATCCACAGCAACCTCCACCTGTGGATTCTGACAGATTGGTGCAACCCATGTCCTCCAACTACAGGCACTTCTGAGTCCTCTTCTAGAAACCTGCACCTCTGACTCCACCTGCAGGTTATGGTAGGTTAGAGCAGCCAAAACTTCCACCTAAAGTGTCTTCCATCTTCTGCCTACAGTCTCTGCCAGTAACCTGTTGCGTCCTCCACCTACAGATTCTGGAAAACTGATGAATCCTCAAACTCCACCTCCATCTTTGACTGAAAACCAACTGCCTCCATCATCAGCTTATAAAACCTGCTGACTCCACCTGTCAATTTGTGCCAACAAGAGCAACACAAGCCTCCACCTAAAGTCTCCACCAGCAACCTGCAGCCACCACCTCCCCCTGCAGATTCTGGTAGATTAGAGCAGCCAAAACCTCCACCTAAAGTGTCTTCCATCTTCTGCCAACAGTCTCTGCCAGTAACCTGTTGTTTCCTCCACCTACATATTCTGGATTACCAGTAAGGCCTCTACCTCCACCTCCATCCTTGACTGAAAATCAGCACTCCTGGCTCCATCAGTAGATGTGTGCTGACAAACACAAACCTCCACCTAAAGCCTCTGCCAGGAACCTGCAGCCACCAGCTCCACCTGCAGATTCTAGCAGATAAATGCAACTCCTCCACCAAAACCTCCATCTTAAAGTGTCTTTTATCTTCTGCCTACAGTCTCTGCCAGTAACTGTTGTTTCCTCCACCTACAGATTCTGGAAGATGGATGAGGCCTCAACCTCCACCTCCATCTCCGACTGAAAACCAACACTCCTGTCTCCATCAGTAGATGTGTGCTGACAAACACAAGCCTCCACCTAAAGCCTCTACCAGGAACCTGCAGCCACCAGCTCCTCCTGCAGATTCTAGCAGATAAATGCAACTCCTCCACCAAAACCTCCATCTTAAAGTGTCTTTTATCTTCTGCCTACAGTCTCTGCCAGTAACCTGTTGTTTCCTCCACCTACAGATGGTGAAAGACCACTGAGGCCTCAACCTCCACCTGCACCATCAGCTTAAAAAACCTGCTGCCTCCACCTGTCAAAGAGCAACACAAGCCTCCACCTAAAGTCTCCACCAGTAACCTGCAGCCGCCACCTCCACCTGCAGATTCTGGTAGACAACTGAAGCCAAAACCTCCATCTAAAGTGTCTTCCATCTTCTGCCTACAGCCTCTGCCAGTAACTGTTGTTTCCTCCACCTACAGATTCTGGAAGATAGATGAGGCCTAAACCTCCATCTGCGACTGAAAACCAACACTGCTGCCTCCATCAGTAGATTAGTGCTGACAGACACGAGCCTCTGCCAGGAATCTGCAGCCACCAGCTCCACCTGCAGATTCTAGTAGAGAAATGCACCTCGAATGTCAACCTACAACCACTACCAGCAACCCGTACTTTCCTCCACCTATAGATTGTGACAGTCACTGTCACTGCCTCTGTCCTCTGCCATCCTCTGCAGCCTGAACCTCCACCTACAGCCACTGCCAGGAACATCCAAGAGAAGAGAAAACAGAACTCCTCTCAGAGGTCAATAAAATATCAGCCTACATTATTCTGTTCTCAATGAATTCTTTCAAAATAGTCCAGTTGAATACACTGATGTTTCATTTTATTATAACAAAGCTTGTCTATATGAAAACATGTAGTCGGACGCATCCTCATACAAGCCCCACAGGATATGTAGCCCAGTTACACCTTTACACCTAAAGGTGCTGAAATGTCTTTGTTTGATTTCTGTTTTGTAAAGTGTTGTTGACAAGTGTGCAGATCTGTGAACTGTTGGAATAAAAGTGAACTAAACTGTATAAAGTGTGTTTTTAAATTATTATGATCATTTAAAATGATAGTGACACTATAGGCAACATGTTTATTTATATAATAATACAAATTATCAAGACAAAATATTTATATTAATTTCTCTGGTCTTGTAAACATACTGTGTCAAATGTTTGGGTTTTTTTACGAAAGAAAACTCAGTGGTCACAAAGAAGTCACAGTTTACACACACAGATCTTCATGCCAATAAATAAAATGAATAAAAATATACATTGTTAACATTTCTGTTTCCTGCTGATAAAGAATTTTCACAGTCAACTGTTCAAGCACCAGAACTACCTTTCATGATAAATTTAACAACATATTTTATATTGATAAATATTTATAAATGTCACGACATCTCTGATGGACTCATCCACCTCCATCTTCTGCCAGCAATGGGCAGTTTCCTCCACCTACACCCCACAAGATTTACAACGTCATCAGTGTTTCTTTAATTTTAGTTCATTATATTTTAGTATTAATACAAACTTAGAAAGATTTATTTTTTCCATAAGTGAATAAACAAGCTGTTCTCAGAGGAAAATAAGGTCCCAGAACACTGTTTGAAACTACAAAGGTGGCAGGGTCCGCCAAATGTAAACAAAGAAAACAGCATAAATTGTCTTGTCCTTTAGGGTCAGTTTGATTATTCAATGTATTCAGTCATGAAAACAAAGAGAGTTTGTTTATTTGATTGGTTTAGTCATAAAAACCTCAGTCGATGCAGATCTTTCTCTTCTGATTAAAATGTCTTCCCAAAACTCCACAGTGCTCCTTTAAAGGTGCAAAAAGTGATCTGGAAAGTTGGTTGTTGAGTCTCATCAAATACTGACACTTTGTGTTGGTGGCTGGCCCGACCCACCAACCCAAAGCTTCAGTATCTGACCACCTGTGAATGAGACTCAGCAATCAATTATCTCACATAGGCACCTTTAACGGTGAGAGAATGGACGTGTCTGCCAACATTACATCCATGTTTTACACACGTGACAACAGTGCCCTCAAGTGACTGTACTGTGACAGTACATGTGAACAGACTGATGTAATTCTGCAGCAGGACACAGACTGACTTCTTCCTAAGTTTTGAATCAGCTGCTTAGTGGCACCAAAATACTTATTAATTTCGAATTAAAGACGAATTACCTACGTTTTGTTCCTTCTTTGGTAAAGTTATGCCCAACACTTTGTCACACCCCCTCGATGCATGTTCAGTCTTGACGTTTGACAACAAACAGTAAAGAAAAGTGAATTCAACAACATTCAGTGGTTGTAATGGACACAATCATTTCAGCTGCACCTGAGCCTGTGATTCACACTGTAATGTGTGCGTGGCAGTGATGTCACAGAGGAGGAGTCAGGTGCGCCTCCGCTGCTCACTCGATCTGCGGGATCCTCACAGATGAACGCATGCCTTCACCGCGGAGCGCTTTACGCGAACCTAACCAACAGGAAACTCTTTTTAGCCTGACGCCAACTTCTACGCAGCCGGCCTCAGTTTGACAGCTTGGTTTCTCGGTGTAAGCGGTGAATGCATCTTGATTTTCTGCGAGTGCTGCTGAGCTCCTAACAGGTGTTGGGGCACACCGCCCGGGCAGAGAACATGTCCAATGGGAAAGGCGCAAATGCTGCACAAAAGTGAGTACCAGTTACCGTCACGTTAACGCGCTACAAGTTGGACTTCTGTCCCGGTTTCTTCGCTTCTTTGGATCAGCTGGTAAAACGAACCCTCACAGGAAATAAACAGAAGAGATAATTTACCCTCAGCTGCAGCAGGAAACGCTCATAGACCGTTTCTGTTTCCTCGATGTCTGCAATCGTCACTTGTTGACTCTTTGTCCAGCACTTGTCATAAAATAGTGCCAGATAACTTAAAGTCGTATATTTTCCAGACAACACCAGAGCCTCTGTTAAAGAAATCAAAGAAACAAAACAAAACTCCAATAAATTAATCACCAACTATCTTGATAATTGATTAATCGTTTTTTTAAAGGGAGCACATTCATATTTCTCTGGTTCCAGCTCCTTAAATATGAATATTTTACTACTGAACTGAATAACTTTTGGGTTGTGGACTGAAGAAGACATTTGAGGACGTCATCTTGGGCTTTGGGAAACATTGGTTTGACACTGACATTTTGTAGACCAAACAACTCTCAGAAAATAATCAACAGATTGGTCGACAATGAAAATAATCGTTAGTTGAAGCCCTGGAAACATAATATGGATTTTATTTCAGTTGATACCAATAATTATCTTTTTTTATATATATACCGATACCGATAAGACAATTTTCCCATTTTTACCGTATTCTTTTCTTCTCCTCTGTGTTTATTGGTGGATCGTAAACCAACTTTCAAGTCACAAACAGCCGCCTACTGTATCGGAAATTGTAAATGCTGCTCTTGTTAAGACAGTAAAAGCAGTTTTGCTTTGTATTATGGGCTCCATTATTTATTGGCTAGAACTTCAGCAGTACCAACAAATAACTGATATATCAATTTCCCAATATCGGGCCGATAATTTATTGATCCAATATGGTGCATCTCTACTGATAACACTTCATTTTGAGGGACATGGCCCCGCTGCTTCAGCATGTTGCTTAATGATGCTCTGTGGTTAGTGGAACACCTTAAAGGTCCAGTGTGTAGGATTTGGTCGCATCTAGCAGCAGGTTACAGATTGCAACCAACTGAATACCCCTTCACCATACCTTGTGGTGTCTGCTAAAAATGCAGGAGCCAGTGTTTGCTTTGTCCATTCTGGGCTCCTGTAGAAACGTGCCGGACTCAAGAAGAGGACCCGCTCCCTTTGTAGATAGAAAAGACTCTTTAGGGTAACGAAGACACCACGATTCTTAGTTTCAGGTGATAATACACTAATGAAAACATAATTATGAATATGATATTACATTTCTGACTAGAGAGCCTCCTTATTCCCCCAAATTCTACACACTTGACCTACCTAAGGCAAATTTAAGAGCATGTTTACAGTGAACCTGTTACCATGGCACATGGATCCTGTGTGAAATTGTGCTGCTGTTCACTCTGCATCCCCTTCTAACCCCAGAACACGCCGCTAAGTCACAGATTAGTGCGTTTGCATTTTGCTGTGTGCATGTGTTTACCCATGTTTGTGTGGCAGCTCCTCACAGATGACCCTGAAAGAGTGTCTGGATGAGTGTATGGAGGCCTTGGATCTCTTCCTTAACAACCACTTCACCGAGAGCCTGGAGAGGCTGCGGCCAAGGTAACAGAATAATCCTGAGTCACAGGGGTTTTACCCAGCTGTTACTGTACGACTTTCAGTTTGTGGTGTGCTGTTGTACTTTACTTTTAGAACTTTTCATAGTGGTGTGTTTTAGTATGATGTCAGCAGTATTTGGCCTCGGGTGAAGCTTCTGTGGTGTGAACTGTGAAGTAGTGAGCTTCCTGTCAGCCAAGACCACGACGGTGGCTCTGGTCGGCTTCAGTTCTCCAGGATATGAGGTGTTTGCTGAAGGTGACGCCCAGAGTCTGACTGATTCAACAGCCAACAGAAAAGGCAGACCTGCAAAATAAACACTATGCACAAGACAAGCTGGGACGGTAGAGGAGATAGGAAGAATAAAGAGACGCTGATATTTACTCTTATCTTTTCTCAACAGGAAAATGCGTAGGCCATACTGTAGCTATCCTCCGAACGTTAGCTCTGTTTGCTCAAAGTATGATGTGTTTGATGTTGATCCTGCGACTCCATGCTTCCTATGTAGAGTGAAAGAGAGTATGTACCATGCTCTTATCTATGCCACGGTGCTGGAAATGCAGGCCATGATGACTTTCCAACCCGATGACATCAGCAATGCAGGAAATACCATGAAGAGTGCCCAAGAGGTCTGCCAGAGGTCAGGAAGTCTCGACACTGTAGTTTTTTTTTCACCCCCAGTCTTCACCTCTGTTATAACACCTTACTTTATTATCCAATTTGCTGCTTACTCTTCTTCCACAGCCTGTGAGCCATAAACTTTTAAGAGTGCATTTACATGGCCTGTTTCTGACCGTAGTACCAATTTGACTGTGTTTGCATGAAAGCTGCCATTAAAGGAGCTGCTAAGATAGCCGAGAGGCATGGATGATCCTTGCTGTGTTAGCAGGAATGCTGACACCATGTCTGCTGTTGATACTGAATATTGTTTGGTGTTTCAGGTTTCGACGGAAATCCCCAGGTTTGACAAACAAGTCAGTCGGGGACTCACTCACTGAAGGTAAAAGGCTTGGATGTCTCACTCCATTTTAAATCCATCCATAAATAGTTAATGCAATTGGACAAATGTGTCATTTGTATTGTATTTTCCTTTTTTTATGGGGTAACATGTATAATTCCAGCAACACCTGCAGCACGTAGAACGACTTTATTATTAGACTGACATATTTAGGCTTGTAGAGGTTTAACCTCATGCACCTTGCAAATAGATCAAGTTGTGCCATAGTGTAATTTTCTACCTCTAATGCATGCACACTGGCTTGCCTTGGCTTTCTGTTTTTCTCTTGTCTTGTCCACTAATTAATCAGTCGTGGATGGCGTCCTTCTCTTGGACGGATAAAAGAAATTAAAAGTAGCCGATAAGATGCTAAGACGGGTGGCCGTTCATACTCCTGGGCGGCCTGCTCAAGTAAAACGTGTGGGAATTAGCATGCTAACATGCTCACAATTAAAATGCTACCATTAGGCAGGTTTTAGGGCCCAATCCTTATGTCCACACTCACAGACTTTGAGGCCCATTCTTGGTAAGTCTGCAAGTGTTTAAGTGAATGAGGGCTCCCTCAGGGACCTTTTGAGGCCCTTATGGGCACTTTCCATAAGTCTGCATTTCTGAAGACTTCATAGTTCATAGCAATTTAACATTAAACCCATGGTTACCATGGGTTACCAGGGGATGCCTCAAAACATTTATAAAAAAAAAAAACAATAATCCAGATGCTTTCATTATTCTATATGCAACATTTTTTATTCACAAATGAACGTTTTCTAAATCACCACCTAACATCTGACATTTTCTCCGAGAACTGTTTCTGTGCTTAAATCACTCAGTAAAAAGTAGTAAGCTTTTGAAACATCATGGAACTTTTCCCCTGAAACCTTTAACTGAACAGGTTTCTATTTATGTTTATGTGTACTAATTTCTGTTTTTGATTATAAGGCTATATATTCAATAGCATCAAAGTGCTGTCCTATATTTATTATACTATTTCGGCCCTTTGCAGGCTCTCTCACTCAAACAATTACCAGGTGATGTCAGCCAAGTCCCCAGGTGCTCAGGACTGAAGGCCTTGTACCATGTTCACCATCTTAGTATAGTGTGTTAGCATGCTAATATTTGCCAAACAATTTAAACACTTAAATAAGTGATGCTTAATTTACCAGGTGCAATATCTAGTTTTGCATTTGCAAATGTCTGTGTGTGTTTGCACACAAGGGAGGAAAGGAAAGACTTATTAAACCATGAAATCTGCTCATCAAATGCAAATGGTCAGGTAAAAGGCAAGAAGGAATGAAGGCTGGAAGCACTTCTGTGGAAACATGGATTTAATGTTTTACTGCTTGTTGACTCTGATCATTGTATGTTATTTATTACTCAATGTGTGTTTGTATGGATGTGTGTTTGCAGTGCAGCTTCATGCTGAAGTGTGTTATGCAGAGTGCCAACTCCAAAGAGCTGCTCTCACCTTCCTACAGGTGCAGTAGTGTATCCTAATATATCTCTATCTGCTTCATTACAGCCCAAAGTTTACACATTATCCAGGTTTTCAAGACTGTATAATAGTTTTAAATGCGTTGTATGCTATGAAGTCTAATCCAGGTGCCACAACTGCAATATATATACACTTTTCCTTTCTCCCTTATTGATTAATGTATTTGTTTTGCAGGATGAGAACATGGTGAGTTTTATCAAAGGAGGAATCAAAGTACGAAACAGTTATCTAATTTACAAGTAAGTAATGGAAGAACAATTAAGTGAATGTCGGTGGAGTATAATGTTAATGAATAGTAAGAATGTATATGTTATCTGTCCAAACTGCAGCAGTTGTTAAAAGTGTTTTATGTGGTTATTAAAGGGCCACTACACTGATTTCACTGAGTACTGTTAAGCCTGTCAAAACAGTTGTATGATATTTTCTGTAGTTTTGGAGGGAACTGGGAAAAATAACCCAGATGATGTCATAGTGATGTAATCTCATTTTAGATTTGGAGGCAATTGAGTGGTGTAGTAGTTTGTAGTCCTAAAACCTGAAAGTCAGTTAGCATTTTTGCACATCCTGTCCCCTCGTCTCAAAATCGATGAGTTTTTTTAAATCCGTTTTCGGTTAAATGCCTGAAATAAGGGCTGTGGTTATCACAGGATCAGGATATTTACACGTTTTTTCGTCTACAACAACAAATGCATCATTAAATGCACAACAGTTGAATTATAAAGGGCTTATCTGTCTTAAAAACAGTTTTGCAAACAAGGCTAAATGAGACTACAGAAGTTGTCTGGGACATTAAACGTCATCACATCGAACACAGAGACTCATCTACTCACTAGTGCGTCTCTACAGGATGTCTTTACTTACAAACTATTCTTACTCTTACTTTATAACTTGTAGATTGTATAGTTTACAGAACATGTGTATAGTAACTGTGTAGTCACACACTTGTGTTTGCCACAGAGCTTATATTTGGCGATATTCAAAAATCCAATAGGCTTTTTGTTGAGGGAACCAGGGCCATGCTAACTTCTGGGTTAGCCTACAAAAATTCATCGTGCCTACACCACTCGATTGACCCCTATTCACATGGTGCCTATTTTGCTCAGGCTGAGAAGCTTGAATGCTGAGATAACAATGTGCTGCTGTGTTCCCGGCTGCGGGTCGTATACACATCAGGAATCTGACAAATTGTTATCAGTTCATCACATACTGGTTGAGTAGAAACGTAAAAGTTATTGGACAATGAAAATCTGGAGGGTATTTGGGCCATATTTTGACGTAAAACTACATATTTGGTAACCTATTAGCTAACGTTAGCATTCAACCACTTCCTAGCTAACATTACCATTTGATTACATCCAGTGTGTTTCACTTCTGGGCTTAAAGCAATGTGTCCAAGATATGGGTTGATATTTGAGAACTAATTTATGTCTTTCCTATCGCATCATGTAACACTATGAAACAGTAATGTTAGCTAGGAAGTGGTTGAATGCTAGCGTTAGCTGTTGTCTAACAGAAGCTAATGGGTCATTAAATATGCTGTTTTATCTTGAAAAATGGCCTGAAGTCTCTCCAGATTTTCACTAGCCATTGTCTTTTCAGTTGCCGATCAATCTGGACGCAGTGAAATGCTAACGATTTGTTGGATTCCCTGTGATTGTACAGCTAGCAATCTGAAACAAAGCAGTACCATAGTTGAGTTTCCCACGCTGAGTGTGGTGTCAGAGGAAAATGGCCGCTGTGGGAACATAGTCACTTACAACATAACATAACAGAGAGCATCCGCTACAAACTAGGAGTTAAAGTTAGGTAGTTCAAAAAATATGCTGCTGAGTTGCACCATGGGAAATGTAGGATCAAGTGTTTTTGGAGTACCTGGTAAGGATATTTTGGCTTCTGCTAAACCGATTGTGTTCAGTCTGTTTTTAAATGTGTTTCTAACAATATTCCTAACTTTATTAAAGTGCAACCTTTAATCCCTGGACTACCCCTTTAAGTGTTTTGAATAGCTGCATGTTACACCGTATTAGGTTATTATGCTAAACTGTGTCGTTAAACAATTGACATAGTTGCCTTTTATCATCTAGAGAACTGCACTCCCTCATAAAATCTCCAAACTGTCTCAAAGGACCCAGCCACGTCCACTTAGAGGGAGGAATATCCTTTGGAATAGGGGCGTTTAATCTGGTACGTCACAAAACATTCCTTAAACATCATCGGTTGACTTCCTGCTGTGTGTCATCATGTGTCTGTACCATACAGTTTATCAGGTCGTCTTTATTTACAGACACTCTCCTTATTTCCTCCACGGATACTCAAAGTTCTGGAGTTTGCAGGCTTCTCTGGAGACAAGGTGGGACTCATAGATATCCTCCATTATTCAATCCCCTCGTTAACTGATGCACTCATGGGTGTTTTTCTACATGTGTGGTCCTGTTTTAGGAATACGGTCTGTCGCTGCTGCATGAAGGTGCGACAGGGATGAATCTGCGCTCCATGCTGTGTGCGCTGCTCGTGCTCTGCTACTACACCTTTCTCACGTTCATACTAGGTAATACTGTACTCCATTACATTTTATATCATAACTTGCACATTTTTCACTGCTAGGAAGATTTATCTACAGTATATCATATCCTATCTGTTCCATCCCCTCAGGGACCGGTGAGGGGGATGTAGCTGAGGCTGAAAGACTGCTCAAACCTTTCCGGCTCCGCTACCCACGGGTGAGCGACAAAAAGGATCGTCTGTTTACAGAAAAAAATCACTTTCTAGGAAAAACACAGGGCCGTCTGTCTCGTAACGCAGGTGTTAATGTTTGCTATTCAGATGCAAAAGTTGCCTCAGAGGCTGATGTCATAAGCATAGCTACTTATTATCTTTAGCAGATAATTCTGTCAGAGAAATTTACCATATTTTCAGGTTCAAATGTAAGCAGTAGTTTTGGTTTGGGTATTATGGTTTTAATAAACGACATGTGCAACAGATGGCAAAATCTTACCCAACATACCTTAACTACATAGGTAGTTAAGGTACGTTGGCTCATTGGAGACAAACAGAACATCATTGTGCCAAATGATGTACAGTAGTGAATGGAGAAAGACAAATCATTTTTTATCCCGTTTTGGATTGTGCCATGAATCACAAATATGATGTTTATCAATTTTAAAGATAATTTTTCATGTCAAGAAAGTTTAAGTCAAAGTAGTTGTCGTAAAGATGGTAAAATTCCATTTAGTTTTATGTTAGACCGCTCAGTGAACTACATCGTCTCGCTCAACACACATCACCAACACCTACATGGTCGCCAACTCGACACAGGAAATACTGCTCATATTGACAACTGCAGTTATGTGAAAGGAGAGTTTTGTGAGCTGCAAATATACAGAAGCAGCTCTACAAGGTTTAAGTTACGGGTTTTGGTGACCGTTGACCGTCGTTGGCTGGGTAGTCTTTGTAATTATGTATTTTCACAGTCTTATATTTCATTGGTTTTATAACAAACTGCGTCTTTCTTGACTTGTAAATTATCTGTGACAAACATACGTGTGATTCATGACACAATTCAAACTGGATCCCTCTCTCTCCATTCACTACCATACAAAGTTTTCCTGAAATAAGGTCCCATGGGGCAAACTGGAAGGGGTGTGACTTAGGCTCCCTACAGTTCTAACAAACCGTGCTATGGATTTGCAGCGTGGGAAATGTAGGAGCCAGCTGTAACCATACTACGCTCTGGATGTTTGGATATTGCGGCCTCTATTTTGATTTGTGTCTCTCTCTGTTCTTTCAATCGTTCTATTTTTGCACCTCTTACTGTACGTCAGCACTTTCTTACAAATGCCTCCTTCCACTCACGTTGCTCTCTTTGTATCCCCACCCTGATTACCTCCATCTGATACTCACTCCACCCTCCACTCACACAGTCCCCTCTACACCCTGAATCCTCACACCATCTCACCTATACTTTAAGTGCACTCACACACCTTTGTGTTCACTCCACCTGACTCACATTCTTGTAAATCCACAATCCCTGTCTCCACTCCGCCTTTTACCCACATGCCTGCCCATCCCAGAGAGCAAACTCAAGAGCTGTGACACAATGTGTACCAAACCAAAAATGGAAATGTCTTGGTTAAACACAGCCAAGAGTAATTGCTATACAGTAGGTCTGCTTGCAGATGGACGACAGTTCAACACACAGGAGATTGAAGTGAAATGCTGAGCAACACTGTCGGCTGATGTACAATTTTTTTTCTACTTTTCTCGTCTCTCCAGGGAGCAATATTCCTCTTCTTTGCAGGCAGGACTGAAGAGATCAAGGGGAACATTGATGAGGTGTGTTTCACAAAATGTGGCTCGAAGAATGACGCTATTTCTGACGAAGGAACAGCGCCCAGTGTCAATATTTAATACAAAACATACTACAAACGTAACATTACATATCCTTATTAATGTGCCACTTGATGTGATGTCACTGTGCTACCAGGCGGTGGCACTATTTGAGGATGGCTGCAAGGCCCAGCAGGCGTGGAAGCAGTTCCACCACATGTGCTACTGGGAGCTGATGTGGTGCTTCACCTATAAGCGAACGTGGAAGATGGCGTACTTCTACGCAGACCTGCTGAGCCAGGAGAGCCGCTGGTCCAAGGTACAGAACACAAGGCGGACCAGAGGAGATCAGAGCGAATTTAGTTGGTAGATCTCTCAATATAAAACTGTGCGTTGATCTTAAAAACATCTTGAGATGTAAAATGAGTGAATCTCATTCTCTCTGTTAGGCCATGTATGTTTACATGAAAGCTGCTTACCTCAGCATGCTGCCTAAAGATGAAGCCAGGCCCTTTGGGGAGGACGAGGTGGAGCTCTTCAGGTAAACACACAGACACTGTGATTGTTCTGGGTTTTATCTCAGAAGCAAACTACTGGTGTCCCAAGACTCTGATGTACTTTCAAGGGAACTGTGAGTGGTATTGTTGGCATACATGTCTGTGTACTTTGTGTGAACCCAGAGGATAGAAGTGTTTTTGATCAAAGACAAATCTTTTTGCCAAAGCTGAAAACTCTTCTTGAAGATCTTCCAGATGTGCACAACACAGGCAGAAATACTCTGCTTTGTATTTTTTATTTTATTTTTTAAATGTATTTATTGTTTATTTTTGCAGTGACAGTGCACAAATAAAAAGCTCTTGTTAACTAGCAGCTAATCTGCACATGTTGTCCCTGGGCAGGTAAACCAAAAATACACAGAACAGAAAGTACACTACGTAAAACAGCACAATAGACAGAAATCCATCAGTATAACTTAAGTAGAATCATTATGATAGACAATATAGGCAAGACAATCATTGGTGATGACAGTTACGTGCTGATTATAGCCAAAACCTGAGCCTGGTTTTAAACATATACTCTCTAATGTTTGTAGGTGTTGAGTTCCACTTCCCCACCACTGTAATCAGAATAGAAAGCAGATTAACCAATGCAGTTCTTCTGAACTTTGGTACCCAGTCAGCCCCAGTAGATGCTCTAGTCCCACCAACTTAGCCACAGCTGGGATGGGCCATTCTCTAAGAGGAGGGGGTGCAAGACTTAATAGTTATAAACATCAGGCCTGCATCTGAGGGATGTAATAAGTTATCAAGATTATAATATTAATTTATGTTTCCACAGAAAAGTTATGTTGTATGTTAAAAAATTCTTATGTTGCATATTGGCCCATGTTTGGCAAGTTAGTCGTGATATCCCGAAGTCATCCACGTATTAAACTGAGATTGAACGTGAGCACCGAGAAACGTTTCCTCCTTTAGCAGATGAATTTGAAAACGGAATCAACGTCCAAGTGAATAAACTTTGCTGTTTGGGTTCACTCTCACTGTTGTACCTTGTTTTTAGCGAGATGACCTACTGGTCACTACTTGCCCAGCACCAAACTGCACAGATGAAGCCAGCTGGTGAACATAGTGCAGCATTTAGCAGCTACAGCACCAGATATTTCCCTCAGGAGTTAGTGGAGACTGAAACATGACTAAAGAGAGTGAGTATTGGACTTGAAGTCTTCAGGTAGACAGAGACACAGGTATAAATGAATGCTCGGTAACTGCTGGATGTGTTGGCTAACATGTTCAGTGTAAGGTGATAATATGTCACTTTTGTGTTCACAGCTTTTTACAGCCCCAAGTGGCCAAAAATTAGGCCCTATAAATGCAGGTATTAAAGCAAGCACTGTCACTAATTCAGACCCTGTTCCTTCTTTCCTAATGTGTCTTCATTATTTCCACGTGTCTTTAGAAAAGTGCCCACCTTCAAACAGAAGATAGCAGGGAAGTCTCCCCCGACTGAGAAGTTTGCTATCCGTAAGGCCAGACGCTACAAGGCTCCCTCCCCAACCAAGCTACCTGTGCCAGTGCTGGTAAAGCCTCACACACGCAAAAACCTCACACAACACGCAGTGTGTTTGACTCTGAGCCGGCCAACAGTAATCACTGTCTCATCGTAGGAGATGATGTACATGTGGAACGGTTTCAGTATGATCAGCAAGCGACCCGAGCTGACTGA
Organism: Pagrus major; assembly: GCF_040436345.1. Classification (NCBI taxonomy): domain Eukaryota; kingdom Metazoa; phylum Chordata; class Actinopteri; order Spariformes; family Sparidae; genus Pagrus; species Pagrus major. The sequence continues at coordinate 5,320,444 of NC_133237.1, forward strand.
AGGCATGATGCAGACTTTGGCGGATGCAGAGCGCACCCTGCTGGAGTCTCCTGGTAATACAACTTATCTCAAAAACACGAGTCAGAACAACCCCCCTCATCTTAAAATATAACTGTAGTTAAAGTGAGATCATGTGACACATCTGTGTCTGCTCCCTCCTCTACAGCCAATGAATATTCGGTGGATGACCGCTGTTTGATCCACCTGCTGAAGGGTCTGTGTTTGAAGAACCAGGGTCTCCTCCAGGCCGCTGAGGAATGCTTCAACAAAGTGTTTTCCAGGTGAGCTCCAGTCACAGATGTGGAATCCAGTCATCGTCAGCTCGAGTCACTGTTGTGATGACTTGCAGGTTGACTTGATATTAAATTACTTCAAACTCAGGAAGTGAAACACTCATGACTTCAACTGAAACATGATGACTCGAATAACTTCACTGTCTTCACATAATGTTTTCAGTTTTTATCTGTCTGTCTGTCAGTATTTTGCTGTTTAAAACATGTCAGATTAATTTCATGTGCGGGCAAGTTCTTACAAATCATTTTCAAGAAGAAAAAAATAAACCTTTATCTTTTTTAACCATTCAAAAAATCAGCGTGTGAACTGCATGTACAAACTGGACACGATTTTTGGCAGTATGGATAAACACACACTGACCATGTCATGTTAATTTAGGGCCAGAAGATGACTTAAGTGTGTTTACATGTCATGGGGGAGGACTACTGCATATGTGGAAAAAGTAGTATGAAGCCTTTTGTGGCTACAGAGGAAGCTGCATGTACACAGAATACAGAATAAACTATATTAAAAAAGTAAATGTGCTAAAAAGAAACCACACATACAGCAATTCAAAATAGAGGTTAGACATTATATACATTATTGTGTTGTGTTGTTTTCTCACATCTTAACTGAACTGGAAGTATTGACAGTGTAATGTTTCCTTAGCAATTCAAGCCTCCTCGCTCACCCATCAGGTCAGAGTTAATATTTACAGAGCAATCAAGACAACAACAAATATTAATTACAAATTTTAAACAGGTTTACCCAGGATGTCACAGTATACCACAGAGTATTGACCAAACGAATGTGTCAACTGTAACTGCATGTGACCGTGACATTTCATTTTTTCTGTGTGTGCTCAGTGAAAAGAAGATCAGGTTTGACCACTACTTGGTGCCCAACGCTCTGGTGGAGCTCAGTCTGCTCTTCATAGACCAAGGCAGAAGGGACGAGGCTATTAAACTACTGCACAAGGCCAAGTAAGTTATTCCTTAATAACAGCTGCATTGATGCATTGATGTACTCTGGCACATGCACCATTGGGGGGGGTACAAATTGCATGGATTATTGTGAGGGTACACATTTATTTTGGAAATGATAAAACAATAATAAATAAAACACTTATTTACAGTTATTAATGCACCCAAATGATAAATATGTTTTCCATTTCCTGCCTTTTCCTTTTATTCAGCCGCATTTTAACTGAACTAGACGACAAATTGTACCTCACACAGCAGGAAATCTTTGGTTTCTCTTGTCTCTTGTTTGAGCTAACGATGGACACATTAACTGAAGAACCGTACTTGTACTTTTTTAGACTCCATTTATAAACTAACATAAGCTACAGTTGCTCTCTGTTAGCGGCACATAGACACTAATCCACAATCCAGCAGCATTAAACAACTTGAACAAATCGTCCACAGGCTTGTATAAGCAACTGAGAGAGACGGGGGAGGTCTCATTTTTCACGTCATTTTCGTGTTACAATCTGCTCAAAACTTGATTAAATAAAATTAAAATAAATAAATTGCTACAAATTGTTAAATAGAACCCCTTTAACTAGATTATTGCTGCCATTTTAGGTTACTAGCTAAAGTTACTGGTTACTTTACAAATGAATATGATCAGCTCATAAAATATTCAATTTATCATTCAAGTAACATGGTGTTTACACTGTTTTATCCACTGACATGATCTATCACTTTTAATATATCATGATTACCCAACAAACGATTGTTAAGGCAGCCAACTATCAATTAGAGAAATTGCTTAAAATGTGATTAAATGGTCTTTGTTTTGTTTTTTATGGACTGCTACTGAAGTTTCACATTGACACATTTTGTTCTGTCACCAACAAAGTCCTATGTACAGGACTGTAGGGACAGGGGGGTTTTGTCTCTGGTTGCTGTGTGTAAGGCTCGTACAGGAACACTAGAGGTCGCTCTCTCCCTGTTACATATACTGTAGGTCTGAAAGGCTGGACTTTTATTTAACTGCACATCAAATATCAACACTCTGCTCCCATTGGATCTAAATGGAGAATCAATTAACAAAAAACTAAATCTGAACAATACCTTAACACGTGCAAAGCAAATGAAATGTAACCACATGTTCTTGATAGTTTAAAAATAGATGGTGTTTTGAAACCATCATCTTGGCAGTTTTTCACACTGAAACCGTCTCTGTTGTTTTTGACTTGTAGACACAACTACAAAGAATACTCGATGGAGTCTCGTACACAGTTCAGGATACACGCTGCTCTGGCCAAACTCAAGGCTGACCCTGGTGAAGAGGAGGACACTCATCTGTAGGAAGACCTTTCTTTGTAAAGGACTCTGTTTCCACTTACAGTTACGGCTGTTTGATCGTGACAGTTTTTAACCGATATCCATTTTCATCAAGTAAATACTGGGTATTTTATCACTGTGTTCAGGTATACCTGTTTTAGGTGTTTGTGTCACAGTCTACACCAACATATCATCGGACAAACCGGTCAGAATATTTACATGAGCCCGTCCTTTTCTAACCCGGCTTCAAAGAGTCAAGTGGAGCTTGACGTTTTAAGCTGAGGGACATTTTATTTCATGGACAATGTTTTTATTGTTTACATCAAGAATTAAAGAACACTCAGTTTTAATCAACAAGTGATTGAAAGCCACTATAAATAGCAAATGTAAGAAATTGTATGACTTAATGAAATGTATAGTACTGACTGTTATTTTACTGTGTGATTTTAACATAATTAACTTTAGGATAATATGCTGTTTTTGGAAGATGACAACATTTTTAAAACCTGATTCAGAAGACTGTCAACTGGCTCGAAGAAATGTGGCGATACTACAGGAGACTGAAGAGGTGAAATCAACTGTTTACAGCTGTCCTAAACTCATTTTCACTGTGAGTGTATTGAATTAATCAGATTCAGTCTTGGGGCAGGTCTGGAATATGTGCACTTTCCATAAAGTTATTTTTGCACAAATAAAATTCTACATATGAACATCTGTGTTTTGTCTTAAATTACACCAAAATTCTGTGGTGTTAATCTTCTTTAGTGAAAGTATTTCAGACAGAACGCAGTCTGTACAGAGGGGAATTTATTTCAGTGACAGATAAATACATAAAGAGGTCATGAAAGATTGTTTAACAAATGGAGAAAACAACTCTGGACTCAGTTTTTTTACAGAAGAAAACAAAAACATGGAGCTTTCTTAAATCCAGGTCATTACAGATGTAGTCGGGTAACACAAAACAATGAGCAAACAGTTATTCGAATACTTTCAAACAACTGTCCCACTGATTTGTGTTGTGCAGAACGCTTCCCATCTCATTAACTACAGTTCGCCCAAGTCCCGACAGTTATTTATGTCTGAAATGACTCAGGCCAAGACTATGAGGCGGCAGCAGGAGGTGTGACAGGGGCGGCCGCCTGCTCCTCTTTCAGTCTGCGTTTCATCAATTTCTTCTTCTTCTTCTCTTCCTTTTCTATTTCAGCAACCATTTCCAAGAACTTGGGGCTGCGAGGGTCCAATGCATAGCCAAATCGCTCTCTGGCCTCTGCCAGCATCTTTGCACGCCGGGCTTTCTCCTCCTTTAGCTTTCTCTTGCTTTCGTGCTTTTCTCTGCGCCAGTCAGCTACCATCTTGGGCATTTTGGCCATGTTGGCTGCAATGATTTTCTCTCTGTGATGGAAATTGAAAAGATTAGTATAACAGATGTTAATGTGGTGCATGATGCATAGTTGTTCGATGGCTGGTCAATTTAGATTATGTCTCGACAACAATTGGATTGCTACGGCAACTATGGATGTGAAATTTGGCACGGTTCATCTTCCTCACATGATGACTTGTGATAACTTTGATTCCCTGACTCGTCCGCTTGCTTGCGTGTTTATTAGGATCTCTTTTAGCTCGAGAGCTTTGTCCATATTGAAATCACAATGAAATACATTATCTGATATAATATACAGTACACATCCACATCATATATACACAATAATATACACCTTAATACACAAACCTAGTTTTATGTAATCACTTTTGCTTTATGTATTTATGGGACAGTGCACACATAATCAACACTGATGTTAAAAACACCCATGTAGATTGGATTGGGTTTATATTGACAGCTAAGGAAAAAAGTTCATTGTTTCAATCATCTTTAAGCAAACACATCAAATCAATTTTATCTATATAGCCCAAAATGAATATATTTGGACCTTGGACACAGAGACAAGACATGTGAAGGTACCACTTTGGATTTTGAGAAACTGTCACGTTCACTTTTCACTATTTTAGTGTACATGATTAACCAAAACAATCTGCAGATTAAAATGATAGTTAGATGCAGCCCTACACACCTACATACAATATACAAATGCAGCTACACTGACAACCAATTTTATACTTAGGATATTATCTAGTTGCATTATGGGAAATGTAGGATTCAGCATCTTTTAAGCCTGATCCATACAAGAGACTAAAAGCCGGGACCAGATCTGCCTCTTTGCTCCAACTTGAACCTCTTTCTTGTTCAATACTAATTTCTTTGTGCCCCTTTAATTGTTGTTGTTTTTTTTTAATCTTTAAACACAATTCCCTCTAACGTCCATGGCAATACATTAAATTTGTGATAAAGTTCTGAATAATCACGAATATCAGGGTAAATTTACTCTGAGGGCCTGTGTACTGTCCTCCATCAGGTGGTCTTCAGGTGGCTGCTGGCTGTGTTCTCCTGTATTCTCTTTACATCAGTCCGTGCCTTCTACATATTTATATAATAACATGATACATTATTACTGCATCCTGCCTGGCAATAATCATGATTGCACAAGACTGAACTGAACTGGACTGATCTGTAAACACACCAGGACAGTTTCTGCTCCACCTGTCCGATAATTGACGCACTGGTGTTAGCTACAGTAGCAGTACTTACTTCGCCAAACGTTTTTCGGTTTCCAGCTTCTCCCTGGTCTCGATGTTCTTCAGCATTACCTCTAACGGAGGGTGCCACTCATTTTCCTCCGCGGTAATCTTGTCCAGCTCCGCATGGCTGGGCCACAGAGACGCAGGGTCGATGCCCGACGCTGAGCCGTAGCGACCGAACAGCTTCCTGTCATACCGGGCCGTCTTCTGCCACTCCGGCGTTTTCTCGCTGTCCTTGTCTGGGACATACGGCTCTCGGAGGTTCAGCTTTAATGGTTTGGGGTTATAGGACGCCGTCTGCAATAGAAGTCCATTCTGACAGCTCGCAGAAAGTACGGTTTTTGAAGATGAAATCCCCGTTAACGTCCTACACAACACTGCCGTCCTCCTGCACAGTATGGACGCCGCCATGTTTCTTCTTCGACGAGAAGGACCCGGGGAACAGACAGAGGTGTCCGCTGCAGTGCCTGCTCATCACGGCAGACGGTATAGTATAGTTTGAAATGGTTATAGCTACATTAAGGCCATATTGTTGGACATGCATGTACATTTATGTTTATACCATACACATATATGTACTTTCTTAAAGGCAGGTCAAAGTGGTATTCACAGTGAAAAGCAGCTTATAACATGAAATTAGGGAGAAAGTAGGGCTGAAACGATTATCTAATATTTACGACTTACCTATTTTGTTTGTTTTTTTTAAACTAAATGCAAATTGAGATTCACATAAACTTAGCTATTTGGAGGCTTTACTTTGGTGTCTGAAGAATTGTGATGGACAATTTTAATTATCGATATATCGGCTGATGAACACACTTTCTTTGCAATGATCCCTCATATGTCATTACCACACACTTATGACAAAGATATGTAATGGAGGTAGGATATTTTAGTTTAACAATAAACTTCACTGAAACAGTAAACGTCACTGGGAAATTTATGTTTATAAATTACACAGTTCATCTTTTTTATGCATCTGGCAACACATAAACCGATGCTGATATATCTGTGATAAGCCAATATCAGCTGATAATATTGGTCAACCGACATATCGGTCAGGCTCTGATTTATAAACTGTAAAGATATCTCACAGACAGTAATAAGTTACTGTTGGTGGCAGCTCTAGTTGAAGGAAATGGCAATCCTACGCTGTGCATTCTGTAGGAACAGGAGGAGTTTCAGACATTTTCATTCATGAGAAATGGTTTTTCTCAGATTCCCTGTATCCTGGGAGTCTGTGCTGGGAATTGTGATGGCCAAATGTCAAAAGGTCCATAGCTGAATTAATCCCTTTCATAGGCACTCTCATTGACTTTCAGGAGTTAAGTTCAGTCTGGATGTTTCTCACTAAACATCTCCGTTGAGTTGGAAGACTTTGTGAGCAGGTGGGCCGTAGCCAGAGCACCAGAGCAAGAAGGGGAGCTGAGACTCCTTTAACACCTTCTTTGAACATTTAAGGACCACTGGGCAGGGAAATAAACCTTCTTTGAAAGAGAGGATCTTTTGTTTTAACCTCCTGAGCTCCACCTCCTCCTTCCTCCACCCTCCCTCAACTTTTACATTTGATTTCTTTTCAAGAAGCGGAGATAGAACAAATGGGGTTGCTCTGGAGTGCAGCACTTACAGACACAGATGTCATCGCTTTTGTGTCGTGGGAGCGCGCAGAGCTCTCCATCGTCATTAAAGATTTAGGGTTCCCATGGCAGGGGTAGCACTAGGCTGGAGGTGGGGGTGGGCATGACAGAGGCTTAATTTGGCTTAGGAGCGATCTGGTGCCAAGCCCGGGGCTTTGGGGATCACATCAACGTCAGTCACAGGAAAATAGGCTTGTTAGCAGTTAGACGATAAGGCGATGGTGGCAAGATGACAGGTCTATTTCTGAGTGAGTGTGTGAGTAGGAGGGATGGGTGGTGTATTAATACATGTTTAGGGAAGTTATGTGGAACACGCTCACCTGAATTAGGACTCTTGAAATTGCATCAGTTTTTACAGATGGATATAATTTGTATAGAGCAGTGCATTTGTATTGGATGCAATGAGCTGCAGTGGTACAGAGTGAATGCTGGGAAGTTTTGGTGTTGAACAAGCACAGAACAAGCCTTCAGTGTCCACTGTTGGTCACATATGCAAGACCACATCTGGTCACTAAAGACAAATCTCTCAGTAGACCTTAGACAGGGTTGTGTTGGGCTTTAAAAAACCTGTAGCACATGTTAGCAAACAGCTTTTCCAACGGTTTAGGTGCTCACCCTCGAAGTATCCGATCTTACAAGAGCAACTTGGTGTCATAGCTCTTTTTTATAACAACAGAGCAGCTGAGTATGTTAAAGACCACCTTCGAGGGTCGGGGAAGCTCATGCACGGCAGACAAGAGCTGGTGCTGCCAACCTAGGTTTGCTGAGGTTTAATGCCAACACTGGTACCTGTTTTATGGAATGAGTTACCCTTGAAGATTAAAATAAGACACGTAACATCACAGTTTTAAAAAGAAGACGTTTTGGTAACACTTTATAATAACCATCATTAATAAATGGAACATTCGTAGTTAATTAAACTTTAGTTAATAGTTATTTCACCGTTAACAAACAACAAAAGCTCTATAAGCCATTTATTAAGTAATTGTAAAGGTTTATAAACATCAGTTACATCTTTGTAGTGGGCCATCCAAATAATGTTTTTAGATGAACTACACAGAATTCTTAACAAATGGTTTGTAAAGCATTTAATTGTTTGTTTAACTAAAGTTTAATTAACTATAAATGTACTGTTTATAAATGATGGTTATTATGAAGTGTTACAGAGTTTTATTAAAAGGGGAAACTTTGTGCTGGTCATGTAATTGTTTTTTAACATAATTTATTTGTTGGCTGTTTGTTGATTATGATACAAGTATATATAATATCATGTTGTTTTTTAGGGAGTAGTATGTAACTCACAGTCGCCCTGCATCTTCTGAAATATGTCTCAGATTTGATAGTGTCATCTACATCTGAAATCATTAGTTGTTCAACAGAAAATCTATCTAAAATATTAAAGTATGAATCGTTTATATAATTTTTCGCACATAAGTGCCAAAAACTCTGCTTGTTCAGGCTTTTAAATATGGGGATTTGCTGCATTTTTGAAAATATAATTGTACGTTTAAATATCTTGAATTATACGCTGAAAAGATTTTATTTCATCTTGGGCTCAGGGAACTTTCTTCAGACTTTTCTTCAATATTTTCTGACATTTCATTGACCAACTGAATAATGCATCAGGAAATGATGGGCAGCTAATAACAATTGTTATTTACAGCCGTTATGTAATCTTTGACTTTCCTGTCGTGTGCACTTTAATGTGCACCCTCTAATGATAAACTTAAGACAACATCTTAATTAAATAAAATCATCATTAGTGGCCATTGCTGTCTCTGGGGCATCTAATTAAATTTTAACTGCCTCCACATTCTCATAAACACATGCAAAATTCATGCTTAAATGACTGGAACTGTAGTCGCATGTCAGTGACCTTTGCCTCACTGCACTCATTTAATCCTGTTATTACAGTTCATGAGTTTACAAGTGGTGCCCCTGTGCAGCTGTGCTTAAGTAGGGTGGCATGCAGAAATCGTTATTTTAGCCTTTGTGAACTCGGTAATTAACTGCACCAAAAAGTCTTGGACATACTTTTAATAAACTGTTATGTGATCAATACTTATTATGCACATTTTAATTATGTTATTTTTTAAAAACCCAAACACATTCCCTCTCTCTCTCTGGCTTTCTCTGCCTCACACATACACACACACACACACACACACACACACACATACCGAGCAAAAGCTTGGTGTTGTCTTTCCTATGAAGCAATTTGCCAAGCCCGTGTTACTATTTGTTGACACAAAGAAGAAATCATAATAAATTGAGTCTAAATGAACCACTCTTTTGTTGGCCTTCAACAATGACAGGGTTTTACTCAGAATCTTGGCACCAAGAATTCGATTTGTCAGCATTTCCCCAGAACAAGGGATGAGGACAAAATCCAAATAAAAGAGAGCTGAGCCCCAAAATATCTCCATTTCCCGGTAATGACATCAGACTGTGGCTTTACTGCACAAAGTAAGAGAAAAAAGGACGAAAAAAAAAAGCCTCGTTGGTAAGACGAGTCCCTGCAGGGCTGATGATAAATTACAGCTTTCCACAGAAATCACACAGAATGAATAATCCAAAGGTAACTAATGTTATCCTTGGCAACATGGATATACATTTCCCATAGATAACTTAAACTTGTACACTCTGCACATTTGTATGGCATTACTGGTTCTTCAGTTTGTCGTTCCAAAAAGGCCATCATGCTCACAACCGAGCAGAAAGGAGTGTAGTCATGTGCAGATATTTTTTTTTTGGACTGGAGCGTAAGTCATGCCTGTGATCACTCTCTGCAGGCTGCTTTTTAAACACCCCAACCAACCCCCCCACTAATGTTAAACTTGGACTTAGCCCAATTCAGAACTGCCAGCGTAAGCGGTCTTGCGAAGGGGGCTGGGGCGGTGGAGTTTGGGTGGAGGGTCTGATGTGTGTGCGAGGGAGGGCAGAGGAGGATGGTGAGCCTTCAGTGGGGAGCAGCAGAGTATTTTACGGTAATGGATGTACCACATGGAGATCCAGTTAGTGATGCGTTTGGAGCGCGACGGGGGGTTTTGAGTGAGGTGCGGGGGTGTCTCTGTGCCCTGCTGCATTTTCCACTGAGTTTTTTTGGTGAGAAAACACACAGGGGTGGTTGTGGCTTTTCCGAAAGATTCATCCACCTGGGCGAAGGGGTGATGGAGAGACGAGCGGAGCAGAGCAGCGTAACCACCAGAGAGCTTTTATTTCTGCTCACTTTGCAGCAAAGAGTGCAGTAAAAATGGTGGGCTGGGACTCCCACTGCATTTCCTGCCACATAATGGCTGTAACATTTTAACGAAATTATCTTGCATCACAAATCTTTATATCTCACGTTCATGTAAACACCTGAAGAGAAACGCATTCCTACAAACATGCACACACACACTGGGCCTACATAAAGATTTGGCATTTGTTCCCAGTCTGTAATGGCTCCGGATTCCCACGGTAGTAAACAACTGTGCCACTGTCTGCCTCTGATACATTAAGATTTTTTTTTCCTACAAATGATCAAATGGTCTTGGGAATTAAACAGATTGTGGTTTAATAAAAAAAAAAGAAAAAAAAGCTGGATTTGACAGATTTGTAAACAACGAGGACATCTCCAAAATGTTTAGCTATGATGGAGCTCATAGTTTCTTCCTTCTCGTTGGGAGACGTCAGGCCTGTGCAGCCCAGCCCAGGGTCCTAATGAGATGATGAATGGGAGCATACGGGCTGATGGAGGCTCTCGATCCACCAGTGACTGCTAATTTTAAGGGGAGATTTATCAAACGCGGGCCTGCACTCACATGCACCTTCATAAAACAGTGCCGGGGTCCAGTGAAGATGAATGGAGGTAATTACCAGCTCTACCTGCTCACAGCCATCCTCGCCTTCTCTGCGGCTTCCTGGGGTTCCAGGCCTCGTAATCTGTCTGCATGATGAGCTGATGCTTAAATCAAACTCCTCTTTTTACTGATAGTTCTCAATTGAGTCTGAAGTGAGAGATTATTCCACATTATACTAATGCTTCAGTATTGTTGCTCTCATCTGACACAAAATGCCTGAGTGCCACGCTGAATGTCTCATTCTGCACATTGGCACCGACCGATCTAATCACCAGGCTTTCTCCACTGATACAGTCAGACTACAAGTGCTACTGCTATCACTTGGTCAACAGAGCTATTATTGTTTGCACTTCCAGTTGGCATTGTTGGAAAATGTCATTGGTGTCTATGAAATCTCCTGCCAGAAGCACTGAATATGCTTTCTTGCTGCCAAAATACCAGAGTAGTGACCGCTGATGGAGCAGTTAGGGGATAATATGACAGAAACTTTAACAGTGCTGGAGTTTCATTTCCTTGTTGGCACAAACCGAGCCACCTTTAGTGGTTTCCACCTCAGTGAGTAAAAGAGATGTTTCCTCCAGATTCGTCGAAAGCCGCAGGGTCCCCTAACAAAACTGACTATTCACTAAACCCTGCTCCCTGCCAACGGCCGTACAGTCAATCACAGGATGTATTTACCAACAGAGTTTAAGCTAATGTTAACTTTATTGGATGATGTTTGCCTTGTCGTAAAACCCTTCTTTCCTGTAACATTACAAGTGAAAAATACAGTATGGAAAACACAAGCAACAAGGCTATTTAAAGGCACAGTATTTAATTTCTGCCCCTAGGGGTCTCTCAATCAAAGCAAAACAAAAGGTGGATGTAGCATGGGATCATGGGAGTTGCTGTCTTCATTGCTAAACAACCACCATTGCTGATGAAAATCTCTCTGATTTGACTCCCACGTTACCTTTAGCCTCATTCTCTGACTTCCTTCCTCACTCTGACCCCCTTTAGTGACATGCAATCAAAACAAACACACAAAATTATGGATTTCTCTGGGTTTGAATATTGTTGGAAACATTTAGGATAATGTAAGTACACAACTCAACAAAAAATAGGCTATGGATGAATTCTCAGGTCATTTTTAGACATTTTAATGCAGAAATAATTAGAAAATAAAAAAGCAGTTGTATCTTACCTTTCCTTACTACATGTATAATACTAGAAGTAAAGCTCTGTAATACAAGGACATACTTCTTTATTTCAATGTCTTCCACATGGAGCATCCACTGGTGATGCTACTGACTTTTTGCCTGGAAAATGCAGCTTTAGCCTCAGCCTTTAAATATAACAGTATTAGTTCTTGTTTTAAACATACAATATGTAACTTCTGCCACTAGGGGGCTCTCTATCAAAACAAAACAAAAGACGTTTGCGAGTGTGGAGGGCCGGGCGGAGCGGGACGAAAGAGTCGCTGCTTAGAGCGGCTAAAGAGTCTGGAGAACCAGACCCTCGGTGTTGAGAATGTATCTGATGTGACTCAGGCACAAATGTTCAAAGGTGAGGTAATGTTTTACAGTTTTTTTCACTTTAAATGTAGTCTCGTTCGCCTACTTCCCTATTCTGGAAGTAGCAACGGTGACCTAATGAAATGCACTGTTACCTGGAGTAAACTTGTGGACTTCTTCTTGTTTGGAAAATTGTAAGTACACAAATATATAAGAAAAGTATATTTGTTTTAAGACATTTTCATGCAGAACGAGTATGTCTTTTTCAAGGGCTAGCTTGAAACTTAGCGCTCACTAGCCATAGTTGATAAAATCTACCAAGGGTTTTCATATCCGCTGGCAAAACTGATGGCCACCAACTAGAAATAAGAAATGAGGAGTCTGCTTGGGTAACTGAAGGAAAACGTACACATTGCCTTGTAGCTGTACAGTCTGACCACAGGGTGCTGAGTCACTGCATGTGCACATACACATTCATGATCAATATTCACACACACGTACAGATACATACATACTGCTATACACCCCTCATTTTGGGAAATGTTGGGATGGGGGACTCTGCATTACAGAGGGGGAATGAAGGAGGGAGGGGGGGGTACGTGGCACCAGCCTGGCGCAGACATCGTTCCCGTTGCTCCCTTAGCTACGCCGGCGCCATCTGTCATCTGTGTGAACATCTGCAAAGCCAAGGTGCCCTTGTCACCCAATGTTAGAGCAGTATGTTTGGCTTTTCCATTAAGGAAACCTGGAGTGATTCACCAGAACCAAACCTATTAGACGGGATGGCGTTGTGGTGAATCAGCTGGGTTGCAGAGACACATTAAATAGTAGGATTCCTCCTCAGGCAACGCTGTCCGCCTGTCTGGCGTGTCTGGCTAGCATGACATCTCATCTACTAACTGACTGACAATTTGGCCTGAGTCTGCTGTTTTCTTTATGAGCCGCGGCTCCATGATGCAGGCAGTAGGGGGGTTAGCAGCACCTCCTAAAACCAAGCGTAATAAAAACCATCAGTTAATTAAAAAAAGTTTGAGCACGTTTTTTTTTTACATGTGCAGGCTGTGTTTTTGTGGCGGGGAAGATGTTTTACTTCATTTTTTATACATAAATAATCAATATATGTATGACAGCTTCTATTTTTAATACTTCTTGAAAAGACACATTGTGGTGTTTTAGAGAGTTTTCCAGGTTTCCCACTGAATCAAAGTAACCAAAGACTTCAGGGCACTGATAATTCTGTGAGACAAAACCACTGGAGCGAGTTCAATCCAGTCATCTACAGCTACAGTGTGTGATTTAACTGTAACTACTGCCTCTGTACGGTGACACTTAAAGGCTGTTTGTCATTTTCTTACACTTTTCATGCTTGAATTCAGCGTCATTGCCTCGCTGTGACCTACAAGTCTGCTGTCTGTTAAGCGTTCTCAAATTGGTGCAAAATGTCGTTCAACACTATAAGATATAAATTATCGTCACCCTTCAAGGTAATGCCAAAACCATGAATGTGGCACCGCTATTAGTACGACATCATTATATAAGCTGACTTTCCCTCTGCCGCCCCAACTTTGACTGATTTCCAGCGTCCCCGCTCGGCTCCTACAGATTTCTTCCTCTGCCTCTCTCATTCTGCCGCAAAACAGATGGCTTCACCCCATCCTCATTTTGAATTTACCTCCTCTCTGTGCACTCGGGGTTATGACCAAAATTGAAATCATAATCATGGTCCTTTTCAATCGAAATTTGTAGCTGCAATTTGGCATCATCCAGAAAAAAAACAGATTGAGAGTAGACTAATATGCTGCCTCACAGTTGATTCTAGTGGAGATATTTTCAGACACAGAGAGCCGGCGGCAGATGGATTGCCGTGCTAAGACTGGACAGTGTATTATTCACCACTGCAGCTCTCTAGAGAGCGTTGCTGTTTATTGCATATGGTGCTGAGCTGGATTACGGCAACAAGATCACAACAATATGCTCATTGTCCACCATGCAGGGATATAATCTCAAGGATTACTCTCTGATGAAACTGGCCGGGGCCTCTCTGGATGATACAGACTGATAGCGGAGATTTTACGCAAGCCTTGTCTGCAAGCATCCTGGTTTTTTTTTGTTTTTTTTAGATTCTCTGATCTTTCAGACTCCAGAGTTTTATTTCAATTGTCCTCCTCTTTGTTGCCTGCACATGAAGCTGGACGCAGCAGTGGGCAAAGCTTTGCTTCCCACAGCTGCCTCTCCAAAAGAAATGGGCAAACACACGCGAACAGCAAGCTCGCCGCCATCTGCTGCAGTGAATGAGCGAGGATGCTGCTGTCAAGTTAGTTGTGAATTCGAAACAGCAGCTGAGAGGACACACTGTGCCCTGACCACACAGAGTGGCACCGCCGCTGCCCGGCTGCCTGGCACAACAGGCTCCATCTGACACACTGATGATTTCTCACACACACACACGATGAGGAATTGTGGGCCAAAATCATGGACAGGATTTAAATGTAGTGTGAGACTGAAAACCTATTTTTTAATTAGAAATTAAAGGAACAATTCATTGAAAAAATTTAAATTCAGTCATTGTCTACTCACACCCATGCCGATGGAAAGTCGGGTTAAGTTTCGTAGTCCACAAAACATTTCTGGAACTCCACAGGAAGACTCATTCTCCTAAACAACTGAAGTAGATGGGAACTTAAAAATAAAAAAAGAAACAACCAAAATAAAACCAACATTAAATAGCTCCATGCAGCTCATCTGCATGCTAACACTACTCTCGTCTGGCTGCATCAATTATCTTTCTGCTATGGGGAAAAAAACGCTCTGTCTTGTGTGTATTCTTTAAAACCAATCACAATCTCTTTGAGCGGGGATAAACCCAGGATGCAGTGAGGGTGCCCCTGCAAATTAGTGTCGGGGAGAACTTGTTTAGTACGTGGGGAGGTGAGCCCCGGCATTAAAATGCCTTCATTTGCAAAAGAAAAGGTAACAACTGTTAGCTTGTTTAAGTTCATACTGTTAGCGACCAGGTTAGTGTTAGAATAATTCAACATTTTTAGCATGTAGGTTGCTAGATCAGAGGTAATTGTTGTTGTTTCCTGTAGTGATAGGCATTTTGCTAACAGTCACACACAGACAGCAGAAGGGAAGAGGCTGAAACAGGCGCCCAATGGCAGGCTTATACCATCAGCCTACATCTGCTGAGTTAGACTACGCTAATGCTTTTAGCTCAGCAGCTACAGTGAAGATTTCTGCTTGAAAAGGCGTTTTTTTAAATCAATTTCTGATCCCAGGGCTCTTGGAGACTTGGATTATGCAGGACAAGCTGTATGGAGCCATTTTATTTCATTTTTTAATGTCTTTTTATGTTTAGAAACAAGTCCCTACTTCAGTTGTTTAGGGAAGTGCTGCAGCCCTGTTTTGCTGTGGAGCTCCATAAATGTTTTGTTGACTTTTCCAGACCTTCCACTGGCACGAGAATGAATAGATGAGGACTGAATGATTATTTTTGGGTGAACTGTTCCTTTAACTCACCAGTTTGTATAGGAAAACAAGAGAATTCTCCAGAGAATGAGCGATGAAATCAGCAACATTCACTATATACAGCATGAATTCTCTCTGCAGGGCTGCATGACTATATAAGGCCTGAGAACTTGCATCTAAGTCTCCCGTTGCTTCTTTTCTTTTTCTTTTGGTGAATGGAAAAACTGACCTACGCTCTTTGTGAGCAGGTTATATGTTTTGGAAAGCTTTGCAAGTGTTCTCTGAGAAAATGTGCGTTTAAATAACAGAAGAAAAGAGGAATAGGTATCAAGCAGGCATAGACACTAAGCATACAAAACAGAACCCAAACAAACACCCTGGGAGCCCAACATTCAACACGGGCCAAGAAGTGCCCGGCGGAGAGGGCTGCCTTTGAAAAGAGCACCTGCACGCTATAAGAGTCTCCAAAACAAAACGTCTAGCCTCAACAACTCTTTCACAGCTCTGACAGTCGCTGGTTTTCTTGTGAGCAAGTTTGTATGCGAGGACAGAATCTCCATCCAGCCTACTTGATGTTCGCTTATTTGCAATTTGTCACCTGGCTTGTTTACTTTTCTTTCCGCTCATTTGGAGCTCACCTTTGTCCTAACGGGCTCATTAGCAGCGGCCTCGTTCCAGGAAGAAACCACCAGGTTAAAGCTCCACATTTCTGAACCGAGCGACACGGCTCAGGCGCCGCACTTTAAATGAGGCTTGGCCCCATTTCTCATGGGGAAGCTGCAGAGAGAGGAGCCAACAATGTGTTTTCACTTTTATGTATTTTCATAAGTCATCTAGTTGGCCATTAGAGTTGATATTATTCACAAGAAATTGCATCTTTTCCAAAAAAGAAACATGCCTGCGCTAAAATTAAATTCCCTCCTTCTGGGCTGGACTGTTGCACATAAGAGTTTAAGCAATACGCTGAGAATATGTTTCATGCAGGAGGTTTGTGTCCACATAGACTGACCTGAAATACAGTGAAGGGAAAGGAACACCGACTTTATGGATAGATGGATGGACTACGAGACAGCTGGCCCCTGCACAGACATGTAAAAGCCCCCCCTCATTCAGTCCTGTCTGTTCCCATCGTCTTGTCTGTTTTTATTCACCTTTATTTGTTCCTGTTCAAGTGATGAGAGAAATGAAAAACAAAAAAGACAATTTCCTTGATTGTGGTCACCGATTGGGCCAATAAAGCTGTTTCTGATACTCATACAATTACACAGTGAAATTACATTTTCAGAATTAATTTCAAGTCTGTAAATCACCATGTTAGCTTTTTTCCCGGTGAAATGGTTCATCTTTTGAATGTTGTATTGGATTTTAGCAGAGTGACACTGAGGGAAAAAAAGAACATATATATATATTTAACGAAAAAATTAAAGGCAATGCTTTGACAAAAGGGAGGGGTGAGTTGTTCCCATTAAAACAAATTAAACTGTTGAAGACAATGGGTAGGGAAAAAAAAAAGATGTGGTCAAGGAGAGGTCCCCAAACATCCAAAACACTTTTCTGTGTTTCGGTGCTGAAGAGTGTGCAGCTGTAGCCATTTGAATGATAAAAAGCACCTTGTTTAAACACGAGGAATGTGCTGATTTCCGATGTCGCGAGTATTTTGGCTGCAACCGTGCCCCCCATTAATACTAGTAGATGGCTGTACAAAAAGCTTTTTTTTTCATCTCAGAATAACCAGAGATCCTCCAAGAACAAATCTGGTTGGATTGCTTTTAAAAAACAGAGCAGAACTAGAAAAACCATCTGAATGCTGTGAGGCAACAATCACATAGGACAGGACAAATGAGCACAATGCTGGTACTAATAGATTTTATTCCGTTTGGAACAGTGGAGATATTAAACAATTGTTTACACAAAAATTGTTCAAGATTTTGATGTAAAAAAATTACACTTTAATGTCACTCTTTTGTTCATCAACACAGAATATCAGCCTCCTTTCCAGAGCTTCTAAAACTGAGCACAGACGCACACAAAAATAGCACAGAGCACAATGTAAAATATCAGAAAACCATCATTCTTGAAGGATGTGATGCAGGTTTTATTCCTGTAAAGCACTGCTATATTGACATATGCACTGCACGACTGCACAATGAAGAAAATATTTTTAAAAATGAACTCAGATACTCAATATGAAAAGATTCAGACACATTTTAAGAGTGATGAGGACATTGACCGACCTTTGACTTTCCAATTAGACAGCAGGTCTTGTTCACTTCCAACAATCACCTAAAACAGAGCGTCTGGCTGAGGGACCGCTTGAAACCTTGGGCTCCGGGCCTGGGCTCAGTAGGCACACAAAGTAAGGGACTGTGGGAAAGTGATTGGGGTGGGTAGCGGGCCTGAATCTATTATTTCAATTTCTTAAAAATCAAGCCACTATATATATATTTTTTCTTTAAACTCACTCCTTGACTTGTAAAAAAAATAACAATACCCTCACCCTGATATCCCAAGACAATATATCTATGGCAAACATAGGAAAATAGATTTTCGGGGGAAAAAAGAGCTGTTAAATAAACTGTAGCTGAACGATGGTAAATCAAATGATGCTATATTATGCTTGATATTTTATTTTACAATAAACCTCGCATGTAAAATAATAATCAGGGAATGAGACAAATGTAAAACACCCTCCTGTGCTCTCCGCTTCATTCAAAAGAAAAAATATACAACCCTCCTCCTTTTTGAAGCCCAATTCCCTTCCTTATAATTTTCACACAGTCCCTAACCCATCCATGTATGTGTATACACACAGTTGCACATTTGCTACCCAATATTTTCCAAACATGTCAAACGTGAAGTTAATAAATTTCCCTTTTGATTTGATTTCTCCACATTTTTTAATTTCTTCCAGGTACCTGGAAGAAATTAAAGGGTGTGTGCCAACACATGATTGGGAGGGTGTCAGACTGATTTGATTGGTGGAAGAGGGAAGAGAGAGAGAGATGGATGAATCAGGATTGTGGAGAGGGAGAGGGGGTTCGGCTGAGAGCAGACAGACAGGGAGGTAAAAACTGAAAGCAGATGGCAGAGCTGGCACCTGTCTTACACTAAAATCTGTTTGGAGCCGTTTTCCACATGTCTTTAAAAAAAAAAAAAAAGAGCCAATTCTGCATATTATGCCAAAAAAAGACACTCTCAGGTTTTAACCCTTTGTGACCATGCCCTCCCTTAGCTTTTCACTCATAATAGGATGCCCCCCTCTGAACAGGAGGAGATACAAAAACCCTCTCAAATCCTTCCACTCTGTCTCACCCGGGCCTTGTAAGCAAACAGAGGGGGCATTCAGAACAGGAGAGAGTCTCATTTAAAGCGTTAATCTGCGGGCCACATGCTGCACAACAGCAGAGGACCCAACGAGCACCACAGTAACAGACCTGACAACACACACACACAAACACGCACACTCAGACACACTCAGCGCAGCCAGGCTTGCCCAGGATAAACATGGCATGTATTTGGCAAGTGAGGGAGTCTGTTCCAGGTGGCTGCATGTATAAGTTGATATATCAGTTTGAACCCTCTTAGGTCGCTCTTCACGAAACCATACTGGTACTTTTACATGTTTGAGCCCATTAACTGCTAATCACTCGCACGCTACATCACTGCCAAAAGACTTTTGCAGAACATACCAAGGTTTTTCAGGGTTTTTTTTTAAATATGTGTTGATTTTTCTTTCCAGACAGAAAATCAACTTGCAAAGACTTGAAAACCTGCATTTTGCATTATTTTGTGTCTGTCAAAGTTATGTTGTTGTAACACTGCTGTAATGCAGACTGTAGTGAAAATCCTGCAGCTGCGTAATGTCATAATAAAGTAACTTTGACTTAAAATATTTGCAGCTGATTCAGCCACCCAAGGCAATTTTAGTCTCTGCAAGTTGAGGATTCTCAAACCATATGAAAGAATAAAAACCAGTTGTGGCAATACAGAATAAAAACATTAAAAAATCCAACAGACAACTCAAAAAATCCTCACATGTTTGTGTATAGGACTAGAACAAACACCAATGCGTGGTGTTTGCTTTTGGCAGTTACATGTAGTGCTTTTAGCTTTATTGTTCATATATAATGTATCATTTTACAGATATTACAGTCAAACACAGTATGGTTTGTTTTGCTTTATAGCATGTTTCTTTTATTTAAAGATTTTCCAGTTTTACTCTATATGTTGTAGATCGATTTTTTGATTTATAACAAGCCAATAATCTCTTGTGTCTTTGCTCAATTAGAGGATATCTATAGGCAGAGGATATCTTAACTAATAATTAGCGCATGAGTCCTGATACATGAACTGATGGAGGACGTGTATTCATCAATTTCTGTTGAAATGATCAGGTCACTTTGAGTTCATGGGATTGGTTCATGATTAAAGGAAGACTAATTCATTAATAAAAATGTTAACTCAAAGTTACTTTATACATTAGAATTATATCTCACCAGCACAGAAAAGATTCATTAATCTGCAGCTATGTGATCAAAAGGAAAAACAGCACATGTTCTCACACTAATACGAAGCATTTAAAATGTTATTTGATCAAACTGGTGGTCAGATGCAAATATCTAAATGCTGCTGCATGAGCTGCTTGAATAGTCTTTGTTTATGTTACATTAACGAGCTGGGAAACTATTATGTTTTTCATTGTTGTTGGGAGAGGTGTAGTGTGGCACTCCAAAACCAAAAACATCTCGCTGGTGCCAGTTGATGAATCAGAGCAAATGGACCTCCAAATGTAAACACCGATAAACAGTTTACACTGCACTGAAGTGAGAGTGAAATTAATGTCAGGGATCTATTTTGGACTTGATATTTGCATCTGACCGTCACTTTGATATAAACAGCCTCATGTTCCTGTGATTCCTATTGTTCTGATCAAATACATCATTCAGGTACAAGCTACATTACACCTGTAGTCCCTGGGCTGGAGACAGAGACAGCATCTCTGTTCAGAAAATGAACACTACAGTATTTTTTCTATTTTTTTATTGATGAAACACAACATGATAAGACGACTCAACACACAACAGATGGGTAAACAGATAAAAAACGTATAATCACTGTAACAGCTAACACATATGGACATTAGTAAGACTAAACTACAACAATAAGCCAGATTTGGGTGAGTTATGTGGATACAGTATGCAGGTGGTGGAACAACATGGGTTAATTTTGTCTGTGGTAGGGTGTGTGTGTGTGTGTGTGTGTGTGTGTGTGTGTGTGAAATATTATGTAACTGTGTTCCAGCTAATTTGTTGGCACACAAATCAATATATGTAGTAACTGTGAATCAACATCCACTAAGCGTCACATCAATTCATATTGATGTGATGATTTCTGAACGGTGAGCAACAGGATGTCGACACACATCCTGCATTCATTCATACATTAAGCTGGTGGCTCTCAAACGTGGAGGGGCATAGAGCCGCTGCAGGGGAGGGTGAGGATGACCAGAGAAAAAAAAATATGGAGCGAAACTTGAGCTGAGCTTGAATGAATATGATTTATGTAGCAGAAATAAACAAGGGTTTGCTGATGCTGTCGTGCGTACGTTTATTTCCCTTAAATCCAACTTGGATCCTTTTTTATTAGTAGAAAAAGTAGTAAACCCTAACAACCGCATTAAAGTCCCATTGTGTAGGATTTAGTGCATCTAGCAGATTGTAACCAACTGAATACTCCTCATCTCACCCTCCCCTACGGTGACCAATAAAAACACAAAAAATGTGCTCTTAAGAGTCAGTGTTTGTCCATTCTGGCCTGTAGTAACACAGCTAAGGTAACAAAAACACAATGATTCTTAGTTTCAGGTGATTATACACTAATGAAAACATGATTGTGAATATATACATCCTTTAAATTCTACACACTGCTCCTTTAAGTCATCATGAATCATTAAGCATGTGTTTTAAAGTGTTACCAAGCTACTTTAAACCCTTTTTTTCCCAAAACGTGTGAGAGCAGCATCAGCGTTAGTGCCTGTAGTTCTCCAAACACACCAGCAGAGTGCGCCAGAGGACCCGCATCTCACCCCAGACCGGCTCCTCTTTCTTCCACACTTAATCTGCAGCTCACAACTCTCCACACATCCAGGCCTTCACTCCGACACGAAGGTTGCAGTGAGCCAGAGAGCGCACACCTGTCAAAGGTTGTTGTCACCTACGCCTTTCAACTCCCACCAAAACTTTTATAAACTGAAAATAGCTCCTTTCCTTCCCTCCTCTCGCTTTTCTTCTTCTTCTTTTTTTTCTTTCCTTCCAAGGGAACCACAAATTGTGTCCAGATTTTCACACATAGTAACTTAGTGTTTTGGGCTATTTGGAACCGAAACAATTAGAAACAAACCTGTATTATACCCGCTCTCCACTAATGGATCTGACGAGAGAAGACAAGAAAATAAAGCGTTTCTGTTTTCCCCCCTCAGGTTATTTTAGATTGCGGGCTCATTTTTCTAATTGCGGTGGCCATTCTTTGAGCATGCAGTGCATGTTTCTCGGTAATTTTCAGGCTTCAATGAAAACCTGCACACACCACTGCACAAAAAATACACGGCCAGATCATTGCTGATTTGCTAACCTTTGACAAACACGTTGCGTTTGTGTTTGAGGATGATAAATCATGATCTGAGGAACAATTACTTTCCCTTTCCTTTTCCTTTTTCTTTGCAATATGCTGACAGACTTTCAGGTTTGTGTGCGGGACAGATGAAGAAGCAGGTAGAGAATAAATCAGATTGAGGAGAGTTCATGTTTATGTTGCATGGCAGGCTGGCACTGCCCCGTGCGAGATTTGAGCTACTTGCCGGTGCTGGTGGTGCCCAGAGGTTGTTGCCATGCAACTCAGTGTGGCACACACACGTACACACATGCACACACACACAAGCACCAACAATGGTCTGCTTTATGAGGTGCCCACTGATGCCATGGTAACCTCCTCGTTCTGGGCAAGACGGGCAGAGCGGTGTGCCAAAAAAATGCCATGCTTCCTTTTTTTTTTTTTTTTTTTTTCCCTTTCTCAAACCACGTTGCCCAGAAACCTTTTGAAACTTAATAAGTGAAACCAGTGGGCAGACAAATTACGAGGAGTTTGTGTGCGAGAGGGAGCGCGGGGGAGCGGGTCAGCTCTGGAGTTTTGGTGCGTCCTGTCTCTCAAGAAGCATAAATTTATCCTCGAGTGGAAAAATGATGCCGGATGATCAGAAATACACAGCGGGCTGCTCTGACTCCACAAGGTCGAGCAACTTCACAGAAAACAGAAGTTTGCAAACACACAAAAAACGCGCGCCAGAGCTCAAAAGTAAGAGTGCGCAAAGGTGAGCGCGTCACTCTTCTTTGGTGCACTTCACTGTAGCGATCAGCGGCTATTCACTGAGCTCTTTGACCTGTGCTGTGAGCGTGCAGGAGGGAATCTGGTGCAGTTGCGTAACAGCGGCCCTTCTGCAGAGGTAGAGGGAGCAAGGGGACAGAAGGGCTCCGAGGAGGGGAGCGTGCTGCTCTGCTGGCACAAACACTTTCAGGTGAAGCGGCTCTGATGGAAAAATGAGAGAGCCGACGTGCCGCATATGTGCTCAAGTGAGCACCTCGGTGCGCGTGTGAGTGGGTCCGTGAGGGGTTGTGAGTGGTGTTGCTCGGTCCATTTCCATATTACCTAGGGTCATCTAGGCTTTGCGCCCAGTCCCCGTGCTTTTAGGCTCCGCTGAGGCCTGGTTAGATTAAAAAAGCAGGATTGAATCATGACTGGAAGGTAGCGATGGATGGATGGAGGTGGAGGAGGAGGCAGAGGAGAGGTGGGGTCACACAATAGAGCCTCGTGTAGTGCTTTAAAATTCCCTTAAAATAGGGATCCGTGCCAAGTGTGGCCCGTCGAGCAGGCTATCACACTATAACTGGGCCTGTAATTGCCACTCGTCCCCCCTCCTCCCCCCCTCCTCCTTCACTGTGGTCACCCACTACGCATGTAAAACACAGAGACACTCACTGCAGGATCACCACTTGGGAATACATGCGATGTTAATGGCACTCTCCTTCACAAGCTGTCAATGCCTGTTAATGAAGCCATACATAAACATATACAGGTCTGTGGTGTCTGTCTGCAGGCTGGCAGGTACACAGACAGACAGACAGACAGACAGAGTGGACACGGAGACATGCAGACAGACAGATGCATAAAGACAGCATCACGTGTTGGCGCACGGACAGACAGAGACAGGCGGACTGATCACACAGATAGGACGCATCAGATAAAATGTGCCGTTCCATTGGATCGAGCACGGAACTCAAACAAAAGGGCCAAACTCAATTTTACTCTCAGACTTCTCTTTTTATTTTCTATAACAAGCATGACTAAATAAAATCCACAATAATGCCGTCCTCATGTGAAATGACTAACTGTTTACACCGCAGAAGAAAATGACTTTCGTTTGTTTTTATTATGTTCATCAGCAACAGATTGCGCTCTGGTTTGCATGCAGCCAGAGAGCAGAGGAGGAGCGTCGTGCCTGGTGATGTGACCGGGACTGAAAGCTGTATGGTGCTGGCTTTTCTTCTTCTTTTCCCCCTTTTTGTAGTGTAAACAGTCCAAACACAGGTGGCCATAGTAAAAGATGCCTTGCAGTTTTGCTCATGTTAAAGTGGTGCAACACATTCAGTAACAGTAGAGCAGAACCAAGAGGAGGTTTAACATGTATAAATGGGTCAAATATGACATCTGAACAGCTTTAATTTGCCCTTAATGATGCTATCACTATCCTGGTGGTTGTTTTACACAGTGTTCATACACAGATTACAATTAAGTAATCTGCTTTGACTGTCATGTCAGCTAACTTTACAGTTTACTCTACTGTAGCTGTGGATGGATTAAAATGACTAATGCTCCTGGGCAAACAGCTTGATAGTACCTGTCAGTGACAATGTGATCTAATTATTTAAGTGCTTTACATGAAACGTCAAAAACACTAAAAACATTGACACAATATAAAAGACAAACACATTTGAAGGAGTTAAATGAAATAAAAATAGCTTAAATAGAATAAGACAAATTAGGCCGTAAAATTGAATTGAATGATTAAATGTAATAAATTGCGTGTGTTGAACAGAAAAGTCTTCAGCCATGATTTCAGAGTCGGGGCAGAGCCTCAAGTTTTCTAGGTTTGTTTCAGATATGTGGAGAATTTAAACAGAATGCTGCTCCTCCATGTTTAGTTTCAACACTGGGGAAAGTTAAATACATTATAATTGTTTAACAGTTGCACACTACTCACCATGTTTACCTCCCTACGAAGCCAAAACACACTAACTACAATTTTGGCCAAAATGAATTCTGACTGAAATGGATTTTATAAATGTCTTTGGACAAAATTTCCAAGTTGACTGTTTCTCTGTCTGAGAGAAAAAATGATGTAAAAATAAAATAACTATAACATCCAACCAAAAACCAATAAGTACGTGTAGTTACTACACTCCTCCTTGGTTTTTCTGTGCTTTGTATGAGAGCACATTATTCTAAGTGTATCTTTACAGTGACACTAAATGTATCAAGCCATCTTAATAGGTTACACCTCACAAAATATTACTTGACGATAGCTTGAATTTTTCTGAATTACTCGTCTAGTTCAACGTTTTGAATGTGCAAACATTAAAACAATTAAATACAGATGTGATATGATAAGAAATTAAATTACATTTAGATTTTCTTAGGAATAACACAAGAGGAAGATTGTAGTTACTGCACTTTGCTGTTGCCCTACATATATATGTATATCTTTTCTAGCAAATACAAAGACAGAATGCAGTATCTGCCTTTTTAGGGTCATAGGTCAATTAATTGGTGGTGATTTTTAAGACTAAAAATCATTTAAAGTGTACATATTTGACAATAACATAACTGTTGTTCTACATATAAGGCATTTGGCCTGACAGTCAAAAAACTTTTTTTCTCAGTTTCATAGTTGTGCTAATAGCCTTTGTCAGGCAGTACAGGTGTGACATGATGCCATCATTGTTGTGTGCCCTTTGCAAAACATGAACAAATACATACATACAGAATGAATGCCATTAAACTTTCTTTTAGTTTGACAGTAAGTCATAACTGAAAAAGATGAAAAAGATTTATGTTTGCAGTCATGTGTCTGAAGTTACACACTTGTGGTGTATGGTTATTGGTCACTTGCGCATTAAAAAAACCTGTTACGTCGCATACGAGTACAGGATGCTGCAGGGTCCCATTTTGGGGCTAATAGATTACGTGGTATCGGATCGGGACATTGACTCATGTATTTGCTGAAACCAAATTCACAGTTTTAGGCAGTATCAGAGGACATTTACATTATTACAACCTTACATGTATCAAAACCAACCAACAGCAGTATTATAAAGTGGATTCTAACAAACCAGAAGCCAGTGTAAACACCTGACAACTGTAAAGATTTGATTCCTCAGTCTGTCTAGGTCAGCAGTGCCCAAAGTTTTTCTCTTGAAGGGCTGAACAAACTGAGTGGTCGACAGTTGACCAAAAGCAAATAATACCTATTGTAGGCTATTATATTGTGTTGTCAAGATGCAAAATGGTGCTAGGATCCCAATTAATAGCGACACCTTTTTTTTCACAGCAACCATTTTGAGATTAAATGTTTTACAGTAGGTAAATGTTTACCTTCATTTAATGTCAGATTGGCTACTGTGAAACAGGTCTATGTGTCACTCTGCCTGTCATGCTCAGATTATGAGAAATAATTTATTATTAGGGATTCTACATATATAAAGAGCATTTTACCACACAAGAAATAAAAGAGCATAAATGTAAATTTATAATACTATTTTTTGTCTTTTCTTCTTTTTTGCTAGAAACATCTAGTCGGCCAAATTGAACCTAATGGTGACCACGGGCCCCACTTTTGGCAGCTCTGATGTAGGTGACAGTAGGCTGATTTTGTAAGAGCCTTAATGTACATCATTTCACATTTGTGTACATGTATATAGTGATTATATGATATGATGATTTTTGTATTTTATTTGTTGTTGTTGTGTTAACATGGCTACCAGATAGACAGCTGAACTGGTCCTGAAGACGCTGGTTGTGGAATCAGTGATGGTGTTCAGGCTGAGAGTCTGACATCTCTAAATGATCACAGTGTCCTCAGCTCACCACGAAGCAGCTCCAACCACACAGCAGACTGGATACCTTCACCCCAGCTATTAATCCAGTCGTATATGTCGTATCTGCCCAGTAAAAGTTACCGTAAAGCAGGAGTGCCCTTTTCATTTGGAAGGCCAAAACTAAAACTTAATGGTGGGTCACTGGCGTACAGCAAACACCTTTGTATTGTATTTTATTGTAATGTATTGTTATTGTAATGGTGCAAAAATGCACAGTGTCATGTTTAGATTGTAAAAAATAATTAATGATTAGGGATGCTCAATATTTAAAGAGCATTGTTATCTCACAAAGCAGCATAAACCAATTTATATAATAATATTTTTTTAATTAATAAAAAAATATTCAATAGAAACATCTTAATCGAACCTTGTGGTGGGCTAAAACTGGCCCTTGTGCCCCACTTTGGGCAGCTCTGCCATAAAGGAAATGACATTCAGAAGTGTGCAATGATTCAAATGGTTTCAAATCTTCAGTATTTCTTATGTAGAATTTATCAAATTCTCCTCAAAATTTTTAAGACACCATATATTTAATATGAGCAAAAGCTACTGGATGAAATATGGCCATTTTTTGACCTACTTATGGAAGAGTGTTGATTCCAGTGACCTGTGCTTCTAAGGGTTTGAGTAATGAAGTGATGTAACTTCAACACTCAAACCCTCACTCAAAAGTGATGTAAATGAAAAGATGATAGAAGGGTACACACATACTGTAACAAGCTTTGCTTTCAGTGTGCCATGTCGAGTGTCCAATGGAAGCTCTGCAGTAACCTGGCTCAGACATCTGAGCTTGGCCCGGGGCCTCCTGGAAAATCTATATCAGCACAGAGCACAGCCGATAGAAACGAGCGCCTTTGACCGACATTTGACCGACATTTGACTCATTAAATTGTTAGCAATATACATACTGACAGGATATGAGCGTAGCACTCATGTGCAAGTCATTCCATGTGTGTGAAGCGCCGTATAAAAGCATGTACCTCAGGATTTGGTGCAGGGTTGGTGGCTCGGTAAGCCCGCACATGGCAGCAGGAGCAGTTGGACTGGCGAAGCGAGAGGCACAGCTGCTTGGAGAGGGCTCCGTGGCATTTCTGTGTCTGTGTCCCCTCTCCCTCCAAACACACACACACAGACACACACACACACACACCAGAGCATACATACAGTATATACCCACACATACACACACCCTCTCTATCACTCACACCGCAGCAGCACCCCGGTAACAGATAGCTCCTGATTGGTGACTCCATCCGTGTTTTTGCCCTCACTGACTGTGTTTTATATATTTATATAATTATCAGCAGTCCCAGGAAGAGGATTCTGGCGTGGGAGAGGCAGCGTGGCAGTGTGTGGAATGGCGTGGGAGAGGCAGAGTGACCCCGGGCTCAGGTGGCAGCTGTGTTATGACTTCTCTGCCAGGTCATGGTGGATGGTAGGATGGATGCTCCCCATCTCTCCCTCATTCTGTGTCGATCGATCCGTCTGTCTCTGTCTCTGTTTGTGTTACATATACTTCTGCTCTCTTTTGCACTTCCAACCTGTCTTGTTTTGGATGAAATATCCCTCTGCTCTGCTGCAGAATGCTGACATGTTGTGCACGCTGCATGTTTTCTACACTGTGCAGCTGAAATGACTGCGTTCAGTCACTTGCTAAGTGTCTGTGCAAGGTGTTTGGTGCTTAAGGCCAAAGGAAGGCCAACTCTGGATCAGTCAGTTGTCTATTTTTAGCAGTGGGGTTGTTGGGATTATGATGCAATCATCTGAAAACCACCACTTATTTCAGTGTGTGTAAACTTGAATGAAGTGATCATATGTAACATTATATTCACATTTGGAAAATGTCTTCGGGCTGACGGAGCCACTTTCCCAAAAATGCACTTAGTTTTTCTCCCTAAATTCTAATCACAAGTTAATTTGGGTGATTGACTCCATCAAAGATATCTGGGGCTTATCCCAGAGGATGCGGGTTTTTAATTAAAACCTGTTTATGCCACCAGAGGAAATGATTCAGAATTTTATTAGGGCCATGATACACTTCTGAGCTAACACACATGGACACTTTTTTCCTCATGAGCAGCACTAATTTAAACCCTGCTGTTTTTCTACCTATAATCCCCACCTGCTGTGTGGACACTGTTGCCTTCAGATTCAGACATTTTCACAAGCAATGTATTACAATGACTTTTTGATTTGAATTTGCAGGGTAACTGCAAATCACAGCATCTGAGTTCAACTTGTGCATTGTGAATGGCTGTAGCTTCTTGGCTTTTGACCTTCAGTCTTCCTGTCACACAAACATCCACAGTTTGGATCAGATAAGAGGGCTAATTTATTCCAGATTTCACATATTGACAGCATCAATCACTCTGATCTCTTGGTAACGCTTGCGTTATTATTTCCCCCTCATGTGGCGGTCGGTGTTGATCACAGAGGTGTCTCGAGGCCTGACACAGTTTGTAAACCCGAGGGCTCCTCTCAGCGCCAGCCTGCTGCGCTCGCTGCTATGTAGGGCAGAGCTAGACCCTCCGCCTGGGTGGGGATGAGGAGGGAGGGGGGAGGTGGCGGTGGGGGAGGAAGAGAGAGATGGGGGAGACAGGGAGGGATGGCAGCCAGCATTGGGGCCCCATGCAGGGATGCAGGAGATGGAGAGCTGGGAGGAGGGGGTGGAGGGGTTACAGGGTGCTACAGGGGGCACAGGCTGGGCATGGCTGGCAAAGGAGCATTCCCTCCGTCTGTGGACATGTCTCAGCTCCGTGATACACAAAGCCGGGGGGTGTCGGCAGGTTTCACTGGGATTATTATTTTCAGAATTTCAGCTTTCCAGACACAAACTCATTCAATTCTTAAGATGTCTATTTTCTTGTTTTTATGGCTGAAATTGTTCTGAGACAAAGGCAAGGATGCAGTGGGAGGTAAACCCATTTTACCGGCTGTAGAGTTGAGATTATTCACATTTTAAGGTTGCCATGTAAAATAAAATGATTTTAAGGACTACTCAAGCATTTTGATTAAATTATGGGACTGACTATGGTTGGGAAATATAACATGATATGGCATAACTGTTGTCTTTTCCTGGTTTTAAAGGCTGTATCACAGTAAAGTGACGTCATTTTCTGAATGGTTCTTCTTGTTCTAATACTTGACTTTAACCACTTATTCATTATAGCCACATTACTGATGATTATTTATCAAAAATCACATTGTGTTAATATTTTGTGAGTACCAATGTCATCCCTACAATATTGTTGCCATTTCGATATTGAGAAATTTGGACACAGATATTTGATGTTTGATTCTGTCGCCCAGTCATAGCATTTGTGATGCTCTTTCGATGAGATTTCAAAATATTGAGATAGATTTCATGTATCACAATACAGCCTAAAACTATAATAGTAACTATATTATTTTAAGACCATATTTTCCAGCCCTAGGAAATATTTGATAAGGAATGTTTAAAGTTGAAGCAGCAGAAGCGCAGATATCCAGAGATTTTGTCCCTGATATGGGTCCATCTCACTGGATCCTACATTTCCCACAATACAACGGGATGGTGCTTCATTCGACCATAACTGCACCCCTGCTTTCTTTTTTCAAATTCCACACTTCTTGTTTGTAATGTCGCCTTTCAGTGAAACACTCCCTATGACATCATCAGGGTCAGGACACAGCTCAGTTACTAGTCCCTGATGAAGATGATTGTGAATCAATGCTTTCTTAGTAAAACAACTAATTTTGTTGTTGTCTTGATAATTTCCTCATGATGATTACCGTAGACGGACCGTTTATACACTTTCCTCCAAATCAGTGATTTCCACATGTTTTGGCATCGGCTGCTAATATCTTCTGCTTGGAACTCCTCATCATAGGTCTGGTGTGAACACAAGGTGTGAGCAGCTCAACCAAAGAGTCATTGCTGTCCAATGAATGAATTCTCAGATTGTCTCATTTGGAGGATTTTTAACAGGCCTGGTGAAAAGACAGCGTTCAGTATTTCACAAGAAAAAGAAGCAAAGAAGTCAGAAACAGGAACTCATTTTGTGAAACAGATGTTTTTTTCTTTCTTCCTGTAATCATCTTGTGACCAGAGCTGCAGCTATGACACAGCGGTCATGACCTTGGTGGTATTTCTGTATATCTGGAGGGTTTAAAAAGATGAGGAGGGAGTTCACATATTGTGATTATATACATATTAGACACAATGGATTTTAAATCTGAATATGATGATTTATGACGACACAGTATTTTAATGGGAGGTGAAAACAATTTTTCTCATGCACTGGTCAATTTTGAGATCTGGGAATATTTTGATTCTATAACATGCCTTCTTTTGGAGTAGTGGAGAGAAAAGTCCAAAATACACATTTAGGTGTTTATTCTATCTTAGATTATTGTTAATGTATGCAAATCAGTGCATATTTAATTCAATAGTGTATCATTAGCATATTCAAACATAACATTTCAGAATACATTTAACACAAAAAATAATTGTCTTAATGAAAATAATCAACTGGTAAAATTTCATGGTGCTATCTATGAGTTACATTTTATTTATTTTTAACCATATTCACCTGTTAAGCCCCTTAAAATGTAGCTATTTTAGAAAAAAAAATCTACCTAGCCGTGTGAAAAAGATTTGAAACATCTAGAGCAACATAAACTCAATAGATAATAAAACCCAATAGTTAAATAAATACGTATAATGTGAATTATTATTATTTTATTTTTTTTAAATACCCAGAAAATTGAATTGGGTTTGGTGGATAGCTTGTCGAAAGCCTCTACACAAGCATTAAGGTCAGGTGTGTGTGACACCCCTCCATCCTCTCGTCTCCACCGCTGTCGCTTTGCAGGTTTTGTCTCTTACATTCAGATGCCCCCTTGTGCCGCCCTCCCTCTGTCTCCCTCTCTCCCATCTTCTTTCAATCTGTCTCCCCCTCCGTCCCCAGACAGACCCTCCCATCAGTGCCCATTTCCCTCCGTCTGGCTCGTCCCCTTCCTTTTCACCCAGATGACCCTGCCACCGCCCCGTTCCTTCTGTCTGTCTGGCTCTCCTTTACCCAGATGCCCCCCAACCTCTGCCCATTCTATACCATCCCTACTCTATCTCTACATCTCTCTCTCTTTCCCTTCCCTCCCGCTGTCTCTTCATCTCTGTCCTCTTTATCGGTTTCTAACAGCGTCTCTTGCTTGCTTTCTCCCTCCGTCTCTCTTTTCCTCATACTCTCCCACTGCACAGATGCCTGGCTTGGTTTGCAACAGCTGTCTCGCCATGTGCCACTACCAAGTGTTGCCTTCGACTGCAGGGCCGAGTTGGGGTGGGGAGGGGGGGGGGTGGGGGGGGGTGATGGTGGTGGTGGTTTGGGGGTGGAGGGTGCAGAGTGGATTCGTCATGAATATTCATGTGCTCTTGTATGTACTACCAAACAGAAAATGGCACCACAGCAGAGGCTCCACCCATCAAAAAAAGGAGGGAGGGGGATAGTGAGGGAGAAGGAAAGGAAGGAGGAAACAGGGAGGAGGAAGAATAGGGAGAATTGGGGAAAAGTGATGGAGGAGTACGGGAAGTGGAGGCAGACGGAGAGAGGGGTGGGAGACCAGACTGAGTGGCAAGGATCCATAAAATGATAGCCCCCCTCAGAGGTGTGAAAGAGGGAGCGCAGTGAGAGGAGGGCATGGGAGCGGGTGCTGGAAATTTAGGAAACAAGACGGGAACATTTTGTACTTTGAGGGCGTTGCTTAAAATCTCATGCTGCAATTAAACATGCATGAAGAAGTTGGAAACAGGCTGTGAACAATGACAATTTATTGATAAGCAACGCTAGATGCCAGTAGCTTTATGAGGCTGTGTTAGCATGCTAACGGGCCAACAATGACAATGCTAACATGCTGTTGGTTAGTCGGTATAATGTTTGTCATGTTGGTCACCATCCTAGTTTTGCATGTTAGCGTGCTAGCAATAGCTAATTAGCAACGAACACAAAGCACGGCTAAGGCTGATGGGAATATCGCTACCTTTGCAGGCTTGGTCATAAACCAAAACATTAGAGCTGCAACTATTAAGCCATTAATCAGTTAATAAATTATTTGTCAACTATTAAATTAATTGCCAGCTATTTTGATAATTGATTAATCCAAATTCTCTGATTCCAGCGTCTTAAAAGTGCATATTTTCTTCACTCCTCTCTGACAGTGAACTGAATATCATTGGGTTTTGATCAAAACAAGACATTTGAAGGCATCGTCTTGGGCTTTAGGAAACACTGACCAACATTTTTAACCATTTTCTAACATTTTATAGACCAAACAACTAATCCATGAATAGAGGAAATAGCTGACAGATTAATCAACAATAAAAAAAAATTAAAAAACACTTTGTTGCAGCAATTTTAGATTTTGACCTGATGGTGGCGCTAAAGGTGAAATCAAGGGATCACCACAGCTGTTACAGTTTATCCTGCCAGGGGCAAATAGAACATTTGTTGAGATATTCCTCTCAAAACCACAAATGTCAACCTCACATTGGTGCTAAAGAAAAAGTCAGGCATAACCAAAGTGAGTAGGATTCATCCTCTGGGGACCGTGAATGTCATTCATGTCATTGCAATCCATCCAGTAGTTCCTAAGATGCTTCAATCAATCGATAGACTCACCAACTGCAAGACCATCGTTAGGGAGCGTTTCCATCTACCTGTTTTCAATTTGCACTAAAAACCTCACAACTAGAAAAAGTCTTGAAAAATTGCCAAAAAGTTTTGAGCCTTGGCTGAGGTGGGAAAGCAAAATACGACAAAGTCCAATAGATTTTGTCAATAAATAATGACTGCAATGGAGCATGTGTTTTCCATGTCCACTAAAGTGTACGCTCCACTGAAAAGGCGAAAATGGCGGCAGGTTAAAACAAACTCCCCCTCGCTCCACACAGATCTGATGTCACCTTCCTCTCATTAATACATGATACAAAAAGAAATGTCATATTTCCATCGTGCTTTCTACATTGCTTCTGGCCAATTGAGGTTCACCTGGCACACTTCCAATTACGCCCTCTTCTTGTGTAACGACACGATGGTTTTCTGACATATTTCATGTATGTTGATCGGGTATGAAATGCTAAGGTTGAGCTTGGTCGTGTGTGTGTTGTCATATTTTTGTTGAGCCTTCTTCTTAAGATTGTGGGCCTTTGTTTTGTTGGTGTGGTGATGAAAAATCTAAATAAAATCTTAGATTGCACCATCTACTGCTTATCTCAATGAACCAATTCCTAATAATCAAATCAAATAACAATCAAAATTTGGTTAAAATTTGCAATACATGTGAATGGAAACCTGGCTACTGTCATCATCCCTAGAGCCAGGCTGTTAGCTCAAAATGACTAAAGACGGGAACACAAAAGAGACGAGCAGGCACATACTGTAGATCCAAAAAGGCAGTGACTGGAGGAGTGAGAAATGACACACAATGAGCACACTTAATGCATGAATGATGAAGTGCGACCGTGGGGGGGATCCTGGATGAGCAAGTAAAGCGACGGATGAAGAGCAGGAAGTAGAGAGGGACAGACAGGCGGAGAAAAAGAGATAGCAGATAGAAGATAGACAGTTGGGGTGAGGGGCAGCAGATCTAAGCGGACCGAGGCTCTGGTGGCTCTTCCTCTCACTTTCATGGAGAGCCAGGAAAGGAGATTATAGCAGCCCTGTTTTCTCCTATGGGGGGTGGGGACAGGGGGGCGACCATACTCTTCCCCCTCGTTTCCCTCCTCCCCCCTCTGACGATGACACTCTCTGGTGGTACCGGCTGGACCCAAACCAGAGCAAATCATATCGCTGCGCTCCACTCTGCCGGGGAGGAGTGAGTGCTCCAATCACCACGATGACAAATGGTGCAATTTGATACAGAATTTTACAAAGCAGGGACATTTTTAATTTATCTCTCCCCTTTTTTTTTTTTTAACTTTGGATCTTTGTAATGCATCACAGCGAGTTTGCTTTTGAAGGACGCTGTGTGTGTGTTTTTTTTTACACTCAACACTCGACCTCTGGCTCGCGACGGAGTCTTTGTGTTACTTCCTGGGTGCCTCTGAAGAGCTGCGATTCGCTTTGGTTTTGTGTGTGTGGCATCCTTCACCGTGTGGTTCACCAAGAGCTTACTGCACTCGAGTATAAACACCTTTCTCACACTCACAACCACTTATCCAGCCACCGCTGCATACACAAACACACATTAGTCTACAATGCACAATAATACAGCCCCGGCTCTCTCTTCTTTTCTCATATACACAGCACATACAAACAGTGAGTTAATCAGACCTATAAACCCTCCTTGCCTGTAGAAGATAAGCGGTGTGCTGGTAGCCCTGCCCTCCTGAGAGCAGCGCTCCTCTAGCGGTGCCGTGGAGCTGCCTGATAAGGCAGGGGAGTGTGGGATACCCTAAGAGATCCAGGCACACACACACACACACACTCACACATTCTGCTCAGCATCAGTTAGCCAGGTTCTCTGCTGAGCCAATCAGAGGTTCGCAAGGGCCCGAGGCTCCGCCAATCACCCTTCTCCATCAGGTGTTGTTAATCTCAGCGCTCAGCCTGCAGGTGGATGTGTTTGCTGTGTGTGTTTGTGTTTAGCAACCAGACTATCTCATGCTAATGTGAGAAAAGTGATCAGAGTGCAGGATCTGGTTTCACTGCAACAATAAAAACAAAATGGACGTCTGGTTTTTGCTGTGAGACGAAATTCAGTTTCTCCAACCCACAAGATGCTCTATCAAAAAGCCAATCAATTCTAGAAACCCTTTGTTCTCCGATCAGTAACGTGAACACCTCTGTTTTTGAAGGAAGTCACTGTAAGTCTAATCCTGCTTAACAACCTTCTCCTACCTTCATGTACAAAGGGCCAACACACTTTCTCAAGGGTCTTTTGGTAATTAAGTACCGTTTCTAATCTACACTCAACCTGCATTTCAAAGGCCCTTTGGGAGTCAGTTACTTTCACAGATGAATCAGTCTATACACTGTGAAATGTGGAAATACTGCATTTCAACATCAGAAACTTGTTTGAAGAGTCGTGTCAGCGGAGGCACCTATAGAAAGATATGTTTTCCTCTCAGAGGCCCAACCTCTCTCCGGGGCTCTCTGAATCAGATTTATACAGAGTGAGATAAATATATAATTAACTATATCATTCATCCTACAACCAGTGAACCATTCAACTTATAGAATTAACTATATTCTAGTTAATATCCTTGTTTGACTCTCTTCTAATAATTATGATTCATTTTTAACTAAATGTTGCTGTTAGCTTTTGTGTTCATTCTTTAATATTTTTGGTCTGTTTTCATCATCTGTATTTTTTATTGTAATTTCCTTCTTTTATTTTTAAAGGTCCTGTGAAAGCATTTTAAAATATACGGTTTTAAGTGTTCATTCTCTGAACTTTACTGTGGGGAAATGTTGGCTGTGTTTTTGGTTCGGCTGTGTTTTTCCTCTGGCACCTCAGCATTTTATCAGGGGTGCAGTGATGAAGAGACGGGGCCACCCACCGGCCCTAAGATCGATGTTTAATTCTGTAGGACTCTGGTCGCCATCATTATGCAGTGATGGAAACTTACAGTACTGTCGCAGTGGCCTCATTATCTGTAGTGGAATATAACTAAAATTACTAATTTACTAACTGTACTTCAGCACAATTTTGAAATACTTGTACTTTAATTTGCTTGTTTCTATTTGTAGCTACATTATCCTTTTCCCTAACTAGATTTTAGAGGGAAATGTACTTTTTACTCCACTACTTTATCTGACAGTTGTAGTTACTTTGAAGATGTTGGATACAAAATATGCAGCAAGCCCTAAATAAATAAATTAAATACATGAATAAATAAAAATGATACATTGTTATATATTAAACTTCTCATTTAGCTCAAATGTTCTGCCACAACCAGATAAGAT
This sequence comes from Pagrus major, assembly GCF_040436345.1. Classification (NCBI taxonomy): domain Eukaryota; kingdom Metazoa; phylum Chordata; class Actinopteri; order Spariformes; family Sparidae; genus Pagrus; species Pagrus major. The sequence goes on from NC_133237.1 coordinate 5,357,230, forward strand.
ATTCCATTAAAATGCACTTTAATGCATTAATATTAATAATCCAGTGATGCAGGGGCCACTCTCTTGCCTTTAATGATTACTTTTACTTTTGAGAGTATATTAAGTACATTTTGCTGTGATGCTTTTGTATTTCTATGGAAGTTAAAATTATGATTCTAGGATTTTTACTTGCATTGGAGTATTTTTGATGTGATAATGTTATTTTATATAAGTAAAAGGCAGTGATACTTTTAGGTTTATTCTTTAACCTGATCCTCTCAATAATTATATTATAGCCTATAATAACACACTCTTCCTAAAAGCAATTTGTAGCCACCTTAATTGCTTTTGAGTTTTTCCTCTCCGTTATTCATATAGATGAATTAAAGGTGACCTTACATTATGGTTTTCTTTACATCTGGGAACATTGTTCTATAAACTTCAGCCCTCACTGGTCATTTTCTCAAACTGTAATATGAAGTTTCTACTCTTCTAAACTTTATCTCAGTCAGTCAGTGCAGGCCAGCAGCAGCAGCAGCAGCCTATAGCCACATGGCTCCAGCGCGCCTCTGAACCACCGTGGCACCTCTTGGATGTTGGCGCAGGTCAAATGCGTCTTAATTCAAGCCCCAAAAGAAAACGGGAGAATGGCCGTGAGTCGGGCCGGTTCCACTGGCCGTGCCAAGGTCAGCATTCCTCGACAGGCCGTTGCCTAGTGGAACTTTTGTCTCACAGTTTGTGTAAACCTCCAGGGAGAGACGGTATATAGGAGCGGGAGAGGAGAGACCAAAGAAAGGAGTGTGCAAATGAGCTGGGACTGCATGCTGCAGGCGGGATGTATGGAAAGGTACAGACACTTCAGCCTGTAGGGAAGTCTCAGTGCGCTCTTTTAGCAATAAAATATATGAAATAATAACGAGATCTGGCCTTTATCTGGAATCAAAATAAACAAGTCACATTAGAGGAACGTGTCGAGCCAGGGGAGAGTTTGGTGACCACCAAAACTAATATTAATATCAGTTACCTGTGATTATTCATGCGGTTTCTGTACTAAATGCGCGTTAAACAAAGATTATTGCTCATATCAGCCACAACTGGTGTTTCTAAATTGACCCTATGTTAAAAAGAATCCATCCTCATATTCGCGTTTCCATTTCCCCCCAAATAAAATAAGCTGACATTTAAAATTCCGAGCATTTAAAAAAAACATCTCCAATTAAAAATGTATTTAGGTCCTGAGGAGGCCGTCTGTTCAAGGAAGTTCAAATACTCCAACAGTAAGGTCAAACAGCATGTCAGGTGGGAGCTAAAACTACCCAGCAGTCTGAGATGACTGAGTACCAACGTAATAATATGAGTGTGTATGTCACACTTTACATTATTAAGGTTGATCTCGTGCAACAGCACACTCACCAGCCTTTAAACACAAGTCGCACCGCAGTTATCAGACTGTGCAGGATGACAGCATTTAAAGGAAACAGCAGGCCGGTGTGTTCATGTTACACACACTCTCACTGACTAAATAAAACACACACACGCTGTAACAGATGATTGTGCTCTCACAGGCCCAAAGACGGTTTAAAGTGCAGACTCGTGCTCTCCCGCAGGCCGCTCACTCGACAAGGCCACACACACTTTAAACACACCAAACTGTCATTTTATCGTTTTGTATTTTAAACGCTTCGGTTCTGGACACTGTGGAGCCGTGACTGGAGTCTGACAGAATCCGGGCCTTGGATTGTGTCGCCTGATAACTGAAACAACAATGAGGAAATCAAATCAGTTGAGCAGATTTGCAGTTACTTCTCCTTCTGATGCTTTTGGAGCCTTTTTTTAATAAAATGTTCGGATATTTACAGTCCAGAAAATACGACATCCACACATGTATCCAAACTGCCACTGCGTTTTATTTTAATTTACACCAGGCTATTTAAAGTTACAAATGAAATGCTCGGGGCCTAATCTAATTATTTGCCCTGTTGTTGTTGGTTTCTCTATTTTATTGTGCGCTGTAAAACGTTTCGAAACGATTAATAATCGCATATTTGTTCTTTCTTTTTAAATAAACTTTAAGAAACGGGGTTTATTAAATGTAATAAATATTAAAGGGAGCCTGGTGTGTGAAATTAAAAGACTTGATTGCGCCTTAATTGACAACGCTTTCACGTGAGATAGAGTTTAAATGTAGCTGTTTGTTGAAAGCTGTGTAGACAGATATTGTAGTCAAGAACTGCAAAATGTAAAACTTAAATATATCTGCAGCTTATATCGTTCTGTTAAAGAAATGTGAGGCCATTAAAACGTCATAATATTCCTGTTTTCAATCTATAGCTCCAGAGTTCATAATATTAGTCTGTGTAATTTTTTTTTAGGTCTATTAAAGTCTATAAAAATCTGAATTTCATGAAGCCTCACAGTTTGAGGCTCTGAGGCTCTCGGTGATTTCAAACATTTAGAGAATCAAGCTGCTCCTCTCTCTGAAGTATCCCAGCATGCCTCTCTGTAAGGACCAGGCCATAAGCTTTTTATTTGTCTGTTTGTAAAGTGATAAAGTTGAACCAATACAGACTAAATTGGTGGCAGGTGGGCTCCATTTTGACGGTGCTCGTCATTTTTATTGCGTGACGTCTGCGGTTGCGCACTTCCGTGAAGCGCTCGGTTTCCCCATAAAAGGTCAAAACGCCACTTTGGTAATTAATTCATGACTACAGTCTCTCTTTTGAGGGCGTGTCTGCTGGAATACCATCTCAATATCTGGGATCATTTGATATTTGTGCTGAATAAATATTTTGTGTTCTGTGCTGCAGCCAGGAGTCATGCACCTGCTCTTTCTAACGGCCCGACTCATTGCTTTTATTCATGACAAGATAAACAGAGGTTCACCTGAACAGAACAAAACACACAAGTTATTTTTTTTTAATATAGTTTGTGTGATTGTGAACTATCAGGCCTGCGGTCCAGCAGTTTGAGAAGTGGTGGCTGTGCGTAAAAATCTGTGAAAATTTGGCGATTACAGAGGTGTTACAAATCTCTCAAATAAGGCTGGACACGTGACAGTTAATGCTGCTGCAACTTCTCACATTATTCCCACCACAGGCGTGACACAAAATAGATCTTTTTACAGTCATTTGCATTGAGAATTAAATGAACCCTGGGCGGCAGAGCTTTAACACGTCTGGACCCGGCTTAACCTCCTTAGAAATAAAATATAAACATATTTAGATTGTGGGTTGATGAGGGTCACATTTCCCCAACCTTTTGATCCCTGCCTTTAGGCTGAATATAAAGTTTAAAGCTCCCTCTCTCCTGTATTTCACACGCTTATAAAAATATTTGGGTCTATCTATAACCTGCCGCCGCGGCTGCCTCCCCCGCCGCTCCCTAACCTCCGCTCCCTCCCGCCCTGTCTGTCGGCCCCGAGCTGCCCCTACACTTTTGCCGGTGAGAGCTACTAATCCCCTGCGTCCATGGTTTACTCTGAGCCCGTATTTAATTCCTCTAAACCCCCAGCTGCCGCCCTGGTTACTCACTGAACACGACAGACTGTGAACCGCTCTGGTTATTAATAATTCACCAGCCCTCCGCTCCGCTTCTCCGGCCGCGGCCGCAGGACACCGCGCGTCCTCACTGGTGCGTGCGTGCAGCCACGCTGTGCTTTCCCTTCTCGCATTTGTTTACTTAATTTTGGCCGCTCGGTGTCTCACGCGGGGGATTTCACCTCCTTGTTACTGTGTTCAGCCTCTAGGCAGTCCCGGCTGGCATTGCCCACCAAGTCCCGCCATAGTCTCATCAGCCCCTGGTGTCTCTGATGTTGCGACGTCCGCGCTGCCACATGGTGAGTTTTGTCTCAGACGCCGCTCTCTCCGCAACTTTCTCCGGACACTGAGGAACAGGTGGGGTAGGACCCTCCGCATTTTCATTGTGAGCAAAAAAGCCGGAGCATGCACAAGGGGAAAGCGCGCGGAGTCGTCCCCTCTGCAGGAGCAACAGCTGATTTGGTGAGCGCGTAAGCAGAGAGTGCAAGCTACTTACTGTCGGTGCACAGCCAGACTCCTGCTCTGTCACTCGGGGCTCAGACGGTGACTGTGTCGGTGGCGCAGAGCGCGGCGACTCGGTGGACATTACGGCACCGGGACGGACTGGAGTGAGAGCAGCGCGCACTGACGGGCGAGCACAGCCTCGACACGGACGGTTTTCATGGAAATATCACGAGTCGAAGGCGAACATAAACACCTTGCGTGAAGAAGTCGGGGAGCTGAAGACTTGGATTATACGGCCGCGTCCTCCTTTGCCTTGACTGAGAAGAGTTGACTACAAATTAGAAAAAAGAAAAAATGTTTACCGGGCAACAGGCCGTGTATTAGGGCTCTTTTGCTTCCGGTATAAGGCCCAGCTGAACAAGAAACCGAGCAGTTTTCTCTCTCCCACACACTTTTTTTTTGGAAGCCGAACTTTTGAGAGTGGAAAATGGGTCTTTGAGAGTGTTGGCACATTTCCCTGCACCACAATGGTACGTGCTATGTAAACCAATAATTTGCTCATTTATGCAGTCAGCTTTCAGATTCACTGTAGTTGTTCATAGATTTAATGATACACAGAAAAAAAAAAACTTGAAAGTAAAGTTTAGTGCGCTGAGTTTTAGTATTCTTGCGTGTGTTACTATTTACTCGTGTAGCTAATGGGTACAAGTCACCACAGAGTGTGCCAAGTCCTTCCACCTACCTGTATGTGTTTGCTGTCACAGTTAGACTTATTATGGTTGTATGGTTATTTTTAAATTAGGAGAGTTTGCCTTGCTGGAATATTGCATGCTGATTTGAAATGGTGTGGCTGTGAGGAAATCATAATGCAAATAATTTCAATAGCCGAATAACATTTTGCCAGAATTTCTTTCTAACTTGGACAAATCAGTGTCCAGCCCTCTCAGTTCACTGCCCGGTGCCCACTGCCTTCTGCCGTTTTACCCACATGGGGAACATGACTCCCCTCTTTGCAGTGGTCTCTGATGTGGGCCTGTCTGTGGACTATTTATAGCCACATGTATGATACGCGCTATCGCATGTCATACAGTGTAAGGAGCTAATCAAGAGGCGTCTTACTGCGCGTTGTAAAGGTTACATGATGACACGTGAAGAGCTTCCAAAGCAACAATCCCACCTAAAGGCAAAGTTTAACAGAGTTTGGAAATTTGGCTATGAGAGGATGGAACTTTCTCTTTGCGCCAACATTTAATTATGCGCCCATTTGATTTGTGCGTAATTACGCACAGCGGTTTAGACCAATTCCTTCAGTACGCAGGTGATTTATATGTGCAATTCAGAGAAATCCTGTGACATCACAAAGCAAAGGTTTGTAAAGCCTGACCTGGAAATCTGCTCACTTTAAGCATTCTTTTAGGATACAACCACACTTTTATTTGAGGTTTCCTTATAATATATATTTGAATTGGCTGAGTTCTTTCATAAGAAAATCTATTATTATTTCCTGTGTTATCCCCATTTGCCCCTAACAGGATATTTGTTCAAATTGGCAAATGTATTCCCTGTGAGGCTGTGAAAACATGTATTTTAATGCCCTGCTTGTGGCTTTCAAAATCAGTAATAAAAAGTCTGTTTTATACAGATTTTTGATTTATAGCTTACACATCCTTGACCCTTAGATATTCCCCTTTTTTTGGCATGAAATGAGTCAAGTCAGGCAATAGTTAGGGGAACCTCCCACATACAACCTTGAAGCTGCTTAGATAGCAGGAAGGGATCTTATTTGCACATGAATATGGAAGATTATTAGTATGAATAATTATTTGTTTACGAGCATCCTAGCTGACATGGCAGCTGCCCAAGAAGCTCATCAGTAAAAATGATACAGAATTCAGGACAGGCCTCACATGGGATTATCTCGACTTGTTATTCTCCTACTTATAGCAGCAACACACCTCTTTTTTTTCCTTTTTTTTAAAGGAAATGCTATTTTGTGAATTGGTGCCAAATTATTTCAGTTGCATGTTGGTTTAGTCAGAATGCACTGGAGGCATCTGTCAGTCAGTGTCAGGGTTCCTGTTAGTTCCCCCCGAGGCTGATGCTGTCTTTGACACACAAATAACCACTTAAACTCTTCCTGCAACACTGGCACCACAGGTTATTGATTTTTCCAGATAGACCCATGTTGGAGTGCATAAAGAAAATGTGACCTATCATCATGAAACTGTAAACATGACACACAAAGGTCCCAAACTACAGCTTACATGGATATTAGACCTCAGTTAGAAGCAATATTAGTCCTGTTTTAAATTTACAAGTGTATTAAAAGTATCTCTCAGGGTCATTGTATGAAAAAAACAAACACCGTAATCACGGAGTGTAAATAAATAGCTTTTTATATAGTTGGTGTAATCGTATCCTGCACTGTGCGTGCATGTGTGTGTGAGTGTGTGTGAATGTGTGTGTGTGCAGCCCGCCTTATGATGATGATCAGACAAGCGGTTTTCCAGTCTTGTGTGATCTCCCTCTTGGCTGTTGCTGCCAGTGATGTCATTCCTCACTGTATACAGAATATTATGCTATTATGTTTGTCCTGGCCTTGACATTTCTCTGGAAAAATAAATAAGGCTTCAAGCAGACTATCATAGCTTATGTAGCGTGTAAGCTTTTGCCGTAGTTTAAAGATGGAAACTCTGATATTCGCTCAAACGGCGTAAATATTCGGAGAGTGAGCTCAGATGGGTTTGTCAGGTTGATTGGTTTTTAAGCTGTTCTAACTGTTTTAGCATGGTTTAGAAGAGTGGCTATCGAGGACACATCAAGAGGCGTACTCATGTGATGCGTCCTTTGATGTGAAATTCACGTTGCACTAAATGAGTGAAAGGAAAAAGAAAGAGAAAGAAGTGTCACTCCCGACAGTCAAAGAGTGGCGGGCCTGAATTGCTTGCATGTGTCTTCTTAAAAGCTGCACAACTGGTAGACGCAGAGAAAACAAGCCTTAGAGGGGCACTCCAGTGATTTAGTCTTGCACTTGCGTGAAGTTGAAGGACTAATGAGAGACAGATTAAAAGGAGATCAGTCAAAATCAAAGCATTAGAGCCGGAGATAGTCGTTCTGACGAGTCAAGCTTCACGAAAGCTGCGTCCTACAGTTCCCATAATGCAATAGCATCATTCATTAAATCTTTCCTGCTTGTTGTGTTCCCTCATCTTTTAAACGCCACGGTCCCAGTTTGTTACCAAATGTTCCAGTCAAATTGTGTCAGCTTAATTCAAGAAAACCCTGATGACATCACTGTGACCTCATCAGGGTCATTTTCTCAGACTTTCAGTACGTCGTTATGCTCCTGTTTTCACATGGCGAATAAACTGCCCCTTTAATTTCTTGTTAATGAGTGTAGGATGTCTATAATAACTATTTTCCCATCATTATGAGTACACCTGAAAATGAAGACAAACACCTAACGATTTACGAGGTACAAGCTAATAAAAACATTATATTAAGTAATTCATATATTAAGTATAGAGACAGCTCAATGTTTGCCGGTTTTTAAAAGAAATATTTATATTACAGGTCAGTCCTCTTCAGGGACACACTTGTAAATCATTCAACCTAATTAAAACAGACACTCTCAAAGGGACAAAAAGGTTCTTTTATGAAGTGGTACCTCTTCTTATGGAGCATTTACTCTTGAAAAGATGAATGGTGATTTCAAAAGTATCAGAAGTGCTGTGATTAACTTGTTAGTGGAGAGCACTTTGTGGGGAAGGTAGCAGGGTCCCTTTTTACAGCTTGTCTTTACGACTTGTTTAAATGGGTTTTGTCTAACGTTTTCTTCAAATAAGTGACTATACCTTGAAATAAAACAGATGTATGAGGATTATTCGACTCCGGTTTGCTCTGGAAACAGCAGGGCACACCAGACAACACAAACGACAGGTTTATCTAACTTGTTTCAACAAAATTCAGAGACTTTTGCGACAGATATTTTTTGCAGTGTGAAAAAACCCTTACTTTGTCTCATCGAGCTCAGGCTGATCATGTAACACTCCTAACTCTTCCATCTCATTTCTACCCGTGCCTCAATTACTTTATCAAGACTTAACCCTCACATTAATTGGTTTCACAAGACACCGCAGACTGCACACCAGCTGTGTAACCGAGTAATTTGAATCTACTTAATTTGGAAAGGTGTTGGTATCTTCTGCCTTCGGAGTTTAATTTGGGGGAAAAAAATCACAACAATACATATATTTTCTCTCTTCACTCTCCTCTTTAGGGCCTTAATGAGGAATTAGAGCCAATAGCATTATTCATTAAACAGAGCTTGCCAGCTATTTATCACTGTAACAATATTAGCATATTTGTTTAAATTTTCAACACTTTTTTTTCGAGCATTCGTAACCAGGTTTAGCATTTTTAATAATCTGGCATCGAATGCGTCGCACCAAATTGAATGCTGAAAAAGAACCAGTGGCAAGCCCCAGAAACATACTAAAAATCCTTTATAAACACACACGCACGCACACACACGCTCCTCTAATTACCGCCTCCCCTGCTCCCTGTCTCATTCCTCACCTCCTGAGATGCAGGTGTAAAATATCACATTTTTCCAGCATTTCTCCCTGAGGTGGCGCTGGCTTGGACTCACACAACGTAAAATTTCCCCTTTCATATTCCCCCACACATTTTTTTCTACAAACAAGTTCCCCCTCCCATCCCTCCCTCTCTTTGATGTGTGTGCCACATCTGCACAGGTTTGTTAGCTTGTTACCAGGTGAAGAATGAGGATACAATTAAGGCTGAATGAAGTGGGACTGGGTAGGATGTCAGCTATGTATTGCAGTTGAAGTCTGCGATGCTCCAGAAACTGTTGGGCTCCAGTGCTGCAAATGATTAGGATGCTACAGTGGAAGGATCAGAAGGTTTGTTAATCAGTGATTGTGAGGATACCTGCCTCACATGGATTGTTGTGTATCTAGAAATGTGGAGACCCAGGTGGTTTGTGTGCTGGTGTGTGTCTGTGTGTGAACAAGAGAATGGGCGAGACAGGAGAAGGAGGGCCTTATGGGCATGAGCTCTGATATATCCAATGCCGTGAAAGGCAGCCAGCATTCTCCCTTACATCTGACTTATTGTACACAGTATACATCAGAGAGAGGTGAGCAGGCACAGTGCAGCTGAGGTACTAGAGATCAAGTTTCATGTAAACACTCTTTATTGTCCCTAGTAGCATGACTGCTAGATTACAGTGTATCTGATATTGCCTTGTTGGTCTTGTTCCTAGATCATAATTAATGTTGTTCCAGGACCTTCATTAAAACTGACCAATAGCGTTATTCTGAAGTCATAGCTTTGTGTCTCATGTTGGTGGAACATCATAATTAATGTTGCTTCAGGACTAAGTTCACTTATTATTATTCTCCATTTTTTTCAGTTTTCTGTCAGTGTTTGGTTAGGCTTAGGCAACAAAATTACTTGGTTAGGTTTAGGCAACAAAAGTACTTTGTTTGGCTTAGGCAATGAAAGTGCTTGGTTAGCTTTAGGGAACAAAAATACATGATCTGGGTTCAAATACACCCTTACACAACACATATATTTGAAAGAATAATTTCTCCCATGTGCATATTTTTACCGTCTTTTTCCCCCGAGTCGCTATGCTATGACATTTAAAAAACGTCATTGGTCAGTTTCAGCGATGGCCCTGGAGCAACATTAGTTATGATGTTCCAGGAGCAACACCAGGACGGCAATATCAGATCGTGCTTGTGATCAATCTGCGGTTGAATGCCCTCGTTTGTTTTCTTTTTGACATTGAGTTTAGCTAGCTCAGCGTAAAGACTGGAAATGGGGAAAACAGCTAACCTGGCTCTGTACAAAGTTGCCTACTAACATCTCTAAATCTCACTAACAACCGCAATAATGTGAAAAATAACTCAATGTAATTTTACGAAAGACAAGTGCCTGAGCTAGCCTATAACCTGGACAACTGGGCGCCCTGTGCAGCCTCCAGAAGTCTTTCTGTGAGAGTGAGGTTTGGCACTATTGTGTGTTTTTATATTTATGTGCATGTTCAGGTTTAACAAACAAAATACAGTGAGTAAGTAAGACAGCTTGAGAGGTGTTGGTCGTTGTATTTGTTCACTTTGGACAGAGGCAGGCTGCTCTGTCCTGCCTCTCGCCTTTATGTTAAACTGGCTTACACCTCCAGACTCCAGGTCCGTACAGTCAGTACGAACCTCATTTGTGACCTTGGGACTCCGTGATTCAGCCAGACAGTATTATCAATGCAAACATTACAGGTAAAATCAAAACCTGATTTTTTTATCCAGCAACCTGAAATAATTGGGGCAGCAGAAACAAGCTGTAAGCACAAAACTTTAAATTTTAGGTTGACACGGCTAACACGTTAGCTAACAGTAGCATTCACTCAAAGTCATGTTTCTGTCTACATTTTAAAGTCAAGTTCAATATTTTCTGTCATTTTAGCTTATTTTGAGCTTCACTAGCTAACTCCTGTGGGAATTATCTGGCTCTTTAGCCGCTAAATGCTTCACTATGTTCACAAGGTAATTGCTAATTTTGTCTGAAATTGTGGGCGTAGCTGGGCATGTAGCGTAAGGTGGGTTTTTGGAGCCTTTTTTTGCTGCAAACAGCTGTCTGATGCGGTCATAAACACGAGGGGAGCAGTGAGAGTGAACTAAAATAGTAAAGTCGTTGGCCAGAAAACTACAACAAGATGTGATGTGAAGATGCCATAAAGCTCTGTACAGCTGAGGGAAAGTGCAAAGTCAGAGGATAACCGTCTGTGGGTTTTTTCAGCGACCCCTTTCACATTGCACAGTCATTCATTGTTCATACAAAAATACTGACCCATAGATGAATAATTTGTACAAAACATTTCAATTTTTCCAACTTGTGTGGCTCAACACTATGTGACTCAACTATGGAGAAAGGTTGAATCAATCTTTTCAGCTCACTCATGAAAAAGAAAGCACAAAGGGCGATTTCCCAAATTGTCGAATTATCTATTTAATACGTAGTATATACATAATATGGAGACTTGAACAGTAACAGTGACCACAAAAACGTTCTCTCCTGTTATTTGGCCAGTTGTCGGTTATCAAGACATTCTTTGCGCTCTCCATTGACAACACCTGACAAGCATCTCCGTGTTGAATTACACGAGGTCCCCAAAAACCTCAACATTGAAGACTTCTAGAGCTTTTTAAGTGTTAATTACACAAGGCTCTGCGTCTATTCTAGCTCAAGGCCAGCCATATGGATTGGGCATATGCTGCGTATATATAGAAAAACACATATATATAATTGATACCATGCTCCATAAAAAGGGTGGAAAAGGGGCCAGTGCTGCAGGGAGCTACATCAAACAATCAGTCTCCAAAGAAACGATGCCCCTCTCTGAGGGTTGGAGATAGAGAGAGGTAGGAAGATATGACAGATAAATGCCACACTCAGTCTTTTTATTGTGTACTCACCTCGAGCCTGAACTCCATCGGCTGTTCAGCACAAACCATTTCTCAACCTTAATTGACTAAAACCTGTCAGAAAGAGGCCTCTAGATGTACCAGCCCGCCTTGTTTTGTGCTGCTCTGTGATTATCAACAGAGTAAAATATATCCTTCAGCTGGTCCGGGCAGTTTAAGAGCTTAACAGAAAGCCAAGGGAGCTTGACAAGGGCACCATTTAGTGGGACAAATGGTTTCCCTCCAGTGTTCCCCCACGTATTAATGATGACAGGCCAGAGGTTGGATGCTGAGGCTGAACTCCACGAGTGGTGTTTTCTTAGTCACTTGGATGACTTGAATTCCAGCTTTGCCTAACCCTGACCCTCGCTCAACTCATTGTGAGCGAGAGAGGCTAAACAAAGACAATGTTAATCTTATGTTAATCAATCTGCCTGCTGGACCTTTTGCCACAGCGATGGGGTGAAATCACACACACAGATGCCCTTCCTGTGTTACATTAAAAAGGGAAAGGGAAAAGACTCAGGCTGTAACCTCTCATTCTGAAGGATATGAATAGACTGTGTCTCCAGCCGCAGCTTGGTTAGCCCCAGTCTGGGACTTATTATAGCGCTGTGTGTTTATGCATGTGTCTGCGCATGCATTTGTTCAAGTGCAATCCCGTGTCACCGTATGCGTGTGTGTATTCTTGTGCATATGTAAATGCTTAAGTAAAATTGTTTACCTCACATGCCAGTTTAAATAGTATAACTTTACATTTTGTTGCTGGCCACGAGCAATGTTTGTTCCTGTTTTGGGTCTGTGTTTGTTTCCACGTACGGTATGTGGAGATAGGAGGACGTAAAGTTCTGGAAAATAGGATTATTTCATCTCTTCTCCTCTAAACTTAAAACTCCTGGTCTCATTAGGAGCAAAACTTCCTTCTCCTAACTCACGGAACCCGAGTTATTTTCATGAACCTCACCATTTTTAGCCCTCGCCTGACAGGTTTAGTTGATTTCCAAAACAGACATTCAAATTTAGCCTGGCGAAAAACCAATTTGTACCAGTTTGGACTTAAAAGTAATGGCCACGGGCGAGCTAACCAGGCAGAACTCCCATCCCTGATCCAGATCCTCAGTCTGTGCCTCCCTCCCGTCCATGTTGTCTGGCCCGGCTGCCTCAATTGACAGCAGAACTGCAATGGATGCTCATTCAGAGCCCAAGTCTCTGCTGGCGCGTCCCACGGCATACAAATGAACTGCGCTGAATAGAAACAAACACTTAGAATAAATACTTTCGCTGCATCTACCAGTGAATGCAATGTAGGGCCTGTAGTGCAGCCAAGAGCTCGTGTTTATATATGTGTTCACGCGGGTAGACGTATGGCCTCTGTATGTGCGAGTCTCTGCCGAATGTGTGTAGTATGTGATTGTGCCTATGAGCGTGTGTGTGTGTGTGTGTGTGTGTGTGAATGATTTGTGCTGAATCAGTGCACGCTGACAGAAAAGTGACCATGCAGGTGAAACAGCAGGGACAGGAAATGCCATTGTGTCGGAGTATTGTGTGCGGGTACGGCAGCTAAACACTTTGCTCCCCATTCAAGTGCTGGTGACTGGCAGGGCCGGGCCTCAGGCCTGCACAGCATATGGGTTCAGGCAGGCAGCACACACCGTGAACTCTGTGTGTGTGTGTGTGTGTGAGAGAGAGAGGAATGTAAAAATGAAAGACATTGTTTCTCCAGTAGTTATCATGGTGGTGGGACTTGAGGATGGTTAATAAACAGGTCGATGTAAGAAGCTAGGACGATTCTCACGTCTAAATGGTGCGCTTACAGCTTTGCAGACAGCTTTTTTGTGTGTTTTTAACTTCCCTGACATAAAGTCAGTGTCAACTAATGAATAAATGACTGTTGTGTTACATTTCAGGCAACCGAAACCTTTCTGTTGAACGAAGAACCCTCCAGAGGTCCTGGGATGCCTGAATGCTTTGTAGTATCAGATTCATACAGGGTATGCATCTATTATTATTATTATTATTATTATTATTATTATTATTATTATTATTTTTATTATTATTTCATGTGTTGGTATTAAATGTGTTATTTGAGTCATTACTCATTACTATGACTGACAGTCTGTTTTCATGCTCTTGGTAATTGCACCGCAATCATAATGTCATTCACAGCTCCCTCTACTCAGCTGCAAACCATTACAATCATTATTTCCACACGCACATTTAAGAAAAAAAAAAAAAAAGGTGGGGGGGTGGTGGGGGCCTTCACAACTCCACCGAAGCGCCCTCGCCTCATGGGAGTGAAAATGACGACGATAATGTGCAGCGTGCCTAGTTGTATAAAAACCAAAAGAGTGGAGAGTTTAGAGAAAGTGAGCAGCACAGCGGATTTACAACGATCGACGTGATATAAAATGGTAATAAAAACAGAGCAGCGGGGATGGGGAGGGGTGAGAGGAGAAGGGGTGGGGGTGGGATGGGAGGGGAGGGGGTAACTGTGGATGACTGAAAATGTGATTGTTAATGAGGTGGGAGCCAGTTTTCTAGGCTGCAGTCTTTGTTTCCCAGAGTTAAGACTAACGCCAAGTCTCCCAGAGAATCTGGGTTGCTACAGTGTATCGTGTGTCTCGGGGTACAGAAATGAACCATTATGGCTGTAATTGAGTAGCGCGGCTGCTAGAGGAGAGAGTTTTGGAGAGGGGGAGGAGCGTCGGTGGAGCTGTATTGGATTCCAGGGGCAGTGAGTTCAAGAACATCCACAGGAGGGTGTCCACCTCCAACTTCTCACCAGGAGGTCTGCTGTTGGGGGCTTAGTCTTGTATGAAGTGCATCACGGCTCCATTCTTTCCCTGTCTTTGTGTGTATGTGTGTGCGTGCGTGTGTGTGTGTGTGTGTGTGTGTGTGTGTGTGTGTGTGTGTGCGTTTGGCTCACATGTCAGGGTTCTTCTTTTAGTCGAGTTATTTCCAGAAAAGACTATAAAAACTGAATGGAGATATGAATTTAGCACTCTTTCGGAAGTGGTAGGATCCCGAAGAGCGAGATGTTGCAGTGCCATAGTTTGGTTATTTCAGCCACCAACCCTGTGGCATTGTGACCCCTTAAAATGAAGAGTTATGAGAAGGATTTAAAGAGGCCTGACTACATCACCCTATCCAGTATTTCACAAGAAAAAAAATCTTAAAATTTTCTCTAAAAAGTGACAGAATCTGCAGGTACAGTGACAACTTCAATCTCTTTCCATCAGAAATCAATTTGTTCCAGGAGCTTGATAGATATTATTATGCCTCTGTGTGTTAAACAGGAGAGAACAGGGCATGTTAACGCTCTATAGTGAGGAAAAATGAAACATGATTTTAGAAAATACTTAAAACTGAGAAGAAAGAAGGAATCCAGCACACTGGTAATCACTCTAATGACGATGTTTCGGTCCTCTGACCCTCATCAGGCAAAGTTATATATATAGACATACACCATACTTACATATATAGGCTATAGGCTCTCACCGGGGAAAATCCACCAATCAGAGGACGCCAGAAACCCTCTCCACTGTGCATACAAATTCAGGTCAATGAGCTCTTCAAATATAAAAACAAACATGATGCCGAGCTCCAACTGCAAACAGACATAGTGAATTTTCCAATATAACATCACACAATAATTTTTTTAATGAATCATTCCTTTATTACACAATGTAGCCTGTAGTCTTCAGAAGGAGAAAAAGACACTTTGAATGTTTGAGCTTCACTGTGTAGAACGATCTATGTGAGGAGTTTGACACGAGAAGGCTTTCTTTCCCCACATTCATTGCTCAAAGTGTAAATTTTCTCTGCGTTCACTGGAAATCAGATTTGTGACATCACAAATAGTTTGGCAGCCGGCACAGCAGTGTGATGTGGAAACTTTATTATTTATTGAAGTTGGAGACATCTCTTTTGAAGTAGTTTTGCAATGAGACTTATTTGCATAATAACTGATTCAGGAATTTTTTATTAAGATGGAAAGAGTAGATAGTAAGTTTGTGTTGTGTGGAAAAACCACGTCAGAAACCTGTTATCATTCGATGTGTAGTGTTTGATATACATCTTAAAACATGTCTGATCAGGATCTTTAAAGGGGAACTATGTAGTTTTGGAGAAGAATTTTAATATTCACGATATTAATGAGGTACTAATACCAACTCAGAAATATAATTTTTTTCATAACTGAATAAACAAGCTGTTTTTAGAGGGAAATAAGGTCCCAGAACACTGTTTGAAGCTAGAAAGGTGGCAGGGTCCGCCACAAAGAAACAAAGTTAAACAGTATGAAATTGTGTTTCAATTTCAATTCAATTTAAAGTGTGTTTATTCAGCTTAAAGTTTATTTACTTTGTTAAGGCATAAAAAATCAGTCAATAAAGATCTTTCACTTCTGATTAATATCTCTTCCCCAACACTACATAGTGCTCCTTTAAAGACTGAAGTCACATGTATGAAGGAGCTTTTTGCAGTGATCTCATGGCCCCTTGTGATTGATCAGGCCTCGACCCCCAGGTTAGGAACACTCCTGTAAGCCCTTCTCCGTATGTAAACTGTGGCCCACAATGGCTGACATCTGCTCAGCCAAACATCGCAACCACACTTCCTTATCTCCCGTGTGCTGTGTCTCTTTTTCGCACCCCACAGACAGCCAGGTGTGGTCTCATCGCTTCTTGTGAGCGTCTCTAGTGAATTTTGTGGTTACTGTCACCCTTGAACAACTTGTTCTGCAGACCTAAACTTCCCGTGAAGTCGTCCAATAACACATCAATTTCTCTGATGGTTTATTAGCCGGAGCCTCTGCTTTATTTTTTAATGCAACTTGTACAACAGCTCCGAGCTGATGGGGGAAGTCATTACAGCGCCGGCCACTCTGAAGCAGTGGTAAATATGTATATTCCAAGCGTGTGAAAAAGCAGAGCCGCAGCAGACCCACCAACCATAGCATATGGCTCTACCATGTGTTACTTAATGAGAGATTTACTCACACAGACCACTAAATGTGTGGCTCATTTAAGGAGCCACGGCAGAGGAGTGTTTGCATGCAAGTCGACTCTATAAAGGATTGAGAGGGGGGAGGTTTGATCCCGATCTAACCGCTCGCTGTAACCTTTTGCACTTGTGGTGCTTTTAATGACTCCTCCGCAAAAGAGAGCTGAAAGCATAGGAACCTCCCTCAAATGTAGCAGGCAGCACTGACGAATCAATACACCTGCCCAAAGGTGTGTGTGAGTGTGTTATAGGGCGCGTCTGTATGTGTGTGTTTCATATTAGTCATGTATCGTATTCACAGAAAGGAATGCTGGTATTCTAGCCCCGTGTGGCGGCGAGGACAGGAGGTTGTGGCGTACATACACTCCTGACCGCACACTTTCTCCCTCCCCGCCTGCGTCTCTGGCTCGCATATCTGGCCGTGCGCAGTAATTGGCCACACAGAGCCCAGATCTCTTTGTTTTCGCCCTGCAGAGGCTTGCGGTAGACATGCACAAGCAGTAGGCCTCGTAAATCTGTGGGACTCCAGTGTCAGGCCCGAAAGTTTCAGCTCCGCTTCTTTACAATGACTTCACTCCCACCCAAAATTCCCACTGTACCACACTGAGGACCCAATCCGAGAGACTCTATTATATGACTTTTATGTGATATGTGTTTCACTCACTACGGTTTCTGTGTGTGTGTGTGTGTGTGTGTGTGAGAGAGAGAGAGAGAGAGAGAGAGTTTCTATTCCCTCACGCCCCAATTTAACCCAATCTTGATGCTGCTCAGAGGCTGTGATTATGTGTCTGTCTTCAGTGTTTGCTAGTCTTCTACTTCAGAGTGAAGGCTGCAGTCACTGTTTGGCTTGGACTCACTTCACTGGTTTTTTAAAACTACAGTTGTGGCTTCCAGACTGGGTCAAATATGGTTCAGTAAATAAATAGTCTTAACTTTACAGCCCTGATGAGATAATGCGTCGATTCAAATGCCTGCAAATGAATTTAAGTATATAATCCAGCGCAAACTTTAGCTTTTAATACACGAGACTTAAGAGCTGAAATCCTCACATCAGGAGCTGTAGCTGAATATTTGATTCATGCAGCTGAGCGGTATTTAAACAGCCCTGGCTTATACATTATATACAGTATTAACAAGCTATTTTGTGAGTCAGATCAGAGACTCTTAAGAATGTGTCCAAGTTTGCACAGGTCTCATTGAATATACCACCACACTCCCTTTTTTTTCTGCCTCACAGCTGCACTCTGATCTATCCTGGTGATGCGTTTACGTGTCTCCTTCAAATCAAAATGCAACAACAGCGTAACTACACAGACATTCAACGCTATTATTATTTCTACCCCCTTAACCTTGAATGGACGGGTCAGCGAACGCAACCGAAAGCGTGACATTACCATGTTAAAAGGTGTAGGGGCGCGCGGATGTGCCCTATAGGCTCTGCGTGGCGCGTCAGACGGCCGTCGAAGATTGATGAAAAAGAAAAAAAAAGATTCATCTCGTTTCAAAAAAAAAAGTCAAAAGTTGCGCCAGCGACACCTTGATGAATCCGCACATAAATAATAGCGAGAACTTTTTCTTTTTTTCTTTTTTACTTTTACCGCCTTTCGGGAGAACTCGTTGCAGAGAGGAGAGCGATAAAAGTCGTGCAGGAGGAGAGGGGAGGGAGACAAAGTTTTTTCCCTGAAAGTTTGCAAGCTTTCACTTTCTAGGCGGGGTTACTGTAAGCTGCAGCAGCATGGAGTGAGAGAAACAGGACGGCGAGCGATTGCAATGCAGCACTATACCGAGCTTCCATCCAACTTAAATAAGCTCTCCAATTCTCCTTTCTAAAAATAACCATGTACTCCCCGTACTGCTTGACACAGGTAAATTGTCTTATCTTATTTCATTGTTTGGCTGGGCTGTGGTGGGGACGCCGGGCTTTTTTTTTTGTTTTTTTGTTATTGCGCTGCCTCTGTCTGTTATTTTACATGTGTTTATTTGTTGTGCCGGAGCGTCTTTCTGCTCTCTGACTCACTCGGAAACTTCGGCTCAACTCTCGGACGCTCGTCCCGCCTCGGAGCGCGTTTGTCGCCGCAGGAAACTTTCTTGCGCGTTTCCATCGCACATGGTTTTGGAGAGAAAATGGCGCTTCTCCCGAAATGTATTTCATATAAAAAAAAAAAAAAAAAGGAAGGAGGGGAGCCGTGCAGGAGGAGGGGAAAGGCAGAGCGCAGGGACAGGCAGGCTGTGTGTGTGTGGAGCGGAGTTTAATATTACTGCTGGAAGATTTTTCCAAGTGTCGAGGCTCGCAAGAGGTTTTCTGGCCGCTGAGAGGAGGTGCACACCGCCGCCTTTAGGGCTGCTTTCATGTGGAGCTGAGACCGGGAGAAGCGAGCGTTGGAGCTGGTGTGTGTGTGTGTGTGTGTGTGTGTGTGTGTGTGTGTGTGTGTGTGTGTTATATACTATGAAGAGCAGCACAGACGTTCAGCATCTTTTTTTTAAGTGTTTTTTCTGGGAGCTCTGCTGCACCAGTTGACTATTTTACAAGTTTTCTTGCACTTGAATGCAACACGTGCTGACATGTGTGGTTACAGGTTAACAGGAGTCACAGGAACTACATTGATTTTATATCTATATGTCAGCCTGTGTCTTATATGTTCCTGCTGAGTGTGCTCAGTTGCTTCTCACGTCACATTTCATTTAGGCCAACTTAACAAAATAAAAGTCTCTGTTTTTTTTATGTAAAATTGCTCCTTTAACATCTTGCTGCACCTCATTAAACACTGGTGTTTGTCTTTTCAAAGCTTTTCATAATTTGGAAACAAAAGTGCTGATAGTTTTTTAATAGTTTTTTTAATGATGCAGCAGCATATTTAACACAGTCTTATTTTTATTCTCACGTTGTTGCTGCTGTCGAGGAAAAGTGTCAGGAAATTTCCACAAATGTTTCCCGAGCAGCCGGTTGAACTTATTTTGTTAGTGTGACACAATGTGGTGAAAGGCGTCTCTTCAGGTGTGAGGCATCTAGAATAAAAGTTGCCTTTTGAGCAGTTTTAAATTTCTCTTTCGTGAGGTTTGAACTCTCTTCAGTAATGATTCACCATCTTAAAACCTGCGTTGTTTTAATCATTTATCTCAGCCTACAAATAACACTTTGGCAACAGTTTGAGAGAGTGAGCTGAAGTTTTTCAGGGGGCTTTTTGTGCCACAGCCGTACAGAAATGTTCAGATTCAGAGTGAAGAAATCCAGCTTCCCTCTCACACTATTAATATTTTACAAACTCAAGTGTTCAACTGTCCTTAGTCCTGCAAAATAAAAAAAAATTAAAAATCTCAAATGTTCCCAGGAGAAAAAGCCTCTTTTTTCCTCGTCTTTATTATTTTTGAGGGTATTTCCTTCATTTCAGCCAGCCGGTGGCACCGACCTGCCCGTGTTATACAGCTGCTGGAAGTCTCACTCTTATAAAGCAGACTTGTTTATCCCTCATTGGCTTCGCCTGACAGTGGCCTGCCAGGAGGCGTTTGATGTGTAATTCAGTCCTGATTTTTACAGTGCTTTTACTAAAAGACTTTTCCTCCCATCGTACGCCTCTGACGACTGCTACCAGAGGCTGAGGCGGAGGATGCTCCTCTCATGTCTGCTTTCCATTTCTCGGGCCATAATGTCGCTCACACCACAAAGGGGAAAGCAGATTTTTTAAAAATTATTATTTCCCCTTAATTCTTCACTTTATTGAAGGAGCTGTTAGAGGCCACTTAGTGTGGTGATTTAGAGTGAAACTGATTCAGAAATGTGGAGAAAGTAGAAACAGATTGTTAAATTATGATTCCAGACATCACACATATTTCCTATAGATCAAGATAAGATGTGTGTATGAGATGTTTGACTTGCAGATTCCTTTTTAAAATGCCTCTCAGCCCTGAGTCTCTCCGGCCTGCGTCTCCCCGCAGGCCTGCAGACATGATGACTTTATCTGTAATTGATAAAAATCTTTCACAGCAGATAATCTTTGCACAAAAGAAGCTTTTATTTAGCTACATAAATTTCCCTTCATCAACACTAATTGGCAACAGAAGCTCATGCAGTGTAATGTAGTGCACATGTTGCACATAATGCTAACTTGCAGTGTGTCATTGGCTGGGCAGGAGGACGATTGGAGCGCGTGTGCAGCAGGGAAAAGCCCCTCACACTGTGTTTCTTGTCATTTTTAAAACATTTGTACCCATCTGTGTGTGTGTGTGTGTGTGTGTGTGTGTGTGTGTGTGTGAGAGAGAGAGAGAGAGAGAGGGAGAGAGGGAGTGTGTGTGTGTGTGTGTGGAGAAGAAACAACTTCAATCTCCGTGCAAACAGCACCAGCAGCACTCTCTCTCCACACACACACACACACACACACTCTCTCTCTCTCTCTGTCTCTCTCTCACACACACACACACACACTCCACACTCTCTCTCTCACACACACACACACACACACAGCATTCCCTTGCAGCACCGTCTGCAGACGGAAAGGCACATTTTGTTTATTTAATTGCTGTTAATAATTAAAAATTCGAGCTTGGACCTCGGATATGGCAACAATTGTAAACAATCGAATGAATTATTAACTGTGATAAAAGCCTTGGTGGAGAGAAGCGGCGTGCAGGGATGTGACGGACGGTGCGTAATGGAAGCAAATTACGGGCAGAGCCCTGAGAGGAGAAGGAGTGCGTGTGTGACTTGTAGTGTGTTTTTCATGTTGAACTAATTTAGGATAAAAATCACATTTATTTGAGGCCTTTTAAACGTAGAACAGATATGATACTATCGTGAAAAGAAAGTGGAAGCCAGCTCTTCTGCGGGGTGTTGCATTTTTAATCTCCTCATTCATTCTTTAAACACATTTGCAGCCTATGATTTAACGATACAGTTACAATAACCTGCCTTCACACTATTTTCTCTCATCATTTACAATTGTTTTTTTTCCATTATGTGACTTTTTTTGGTCCGTTTTTTTGTTGCTTTCCTCAAAAACCTAAAGTGTCCGTTCCCTGCAGGCCACAATGACGCAGCACAAATCTGCACCTTGAAAAAAAAAAAGCAAACTTCTTCTGGTTTCATTGCATTTCTCACTGTGTTCAGTCGTACTATTATTCAGCTCGTAATGTTGTCATCTCAGACTGTTTTCACTGGTGCGACATTTTAACTTATTCCTTCCCTCTGCCCCCCTCTGCCCGCCTGGACGCTGACCCCTGCTCTCCTCGCCTCTTAACACCCTCTCAACACTAAAGTATTACCCTACTCACCTTCTAAACAATGCCTTAGTGGTAAGTCCTATTTAGTCCCTATTTATTCCGCATTAGGTGTGTGTGTTTTCATATATTCCATCTTGAGAAAATGTTTTTTTTTCTTCCTTTCCTTTTGTGATCCTCCTGCATGCAGGGCCGCTCACGCCGACCTGCAGCTGGATTTATTTTTATGGCTCGTGCAGGAAAGACGAGAAAAAGTTGTTTTTTGGGGGGGTGGGGGGGATTATTTTTGCGCACACACACTCCATGAAAAGTTGCATTTTTTTTTCTGTGTGTGAGTTTTTGCAGGCGGCGTGGTCTGAGCGGACGACACCTTTTTTTTTTTTTCTTTCTTCATTTCCAGCGCAAACAGACCAAAACCTGGCTGCAGCTCCGACCACTCTGTGTTTTAATGTGTGCAAAAGGAAAAAAAATATATCAGATCGTGGTTTTGGAGCAGACATAGAAAGATGACATCACAGATATTACTTCTAAGCTGTGTTTAATGAAGAAGGCGAGGTGCCTTTCATGACGCTGTTTTTTTTTTTTCGTGTTTAAAAATGAAAAATAATCCTGCAATCATTTCTAAAACACCAGCCTCCATTGAGAAATCGCTCATTTTTCATATATTAATTTGAATTGCATCATTCAAACTCTAACCTGCACTGCTCCCTCAGGCCTTTCGTCTCCACTCACGCAGCTGCAAGTCCCATTCTGCCTTGATGTGCGCTGATTATCGGACAATGCACTTTCAAGAGCTCTTTTTTGTGTCGTCCGCCTCTCACAGCTCGCAGTCACCTCTGCCTTCAGGTCACCGTCTCAGCGCTCATGACGTATTGTTTTGTCCTCCCAGTCTGAGCAATGAGTTGCTTTATCAGCTCTATATGTTGCTCCAAGAGGTGTATGATATTTTTCTTACGTCACCACCAAACTTTATCGCTCCTTATCTCTGAGCTGTGTTTTCAATGAAAACATCAAAGCAGTGTATAGAGGAGGGAAATCATGAGCTCGTTTGTTTTATGTTCAAAATCTGATGAAATTAATGTAATCAATACCAGGACTTTGAAGCATTAATTGTACACTCACACATATTTGAGGTGAGGTGAACCTTACACACACACACACACACACACACACACACACACAGTGTCTCTTCCCAAGGCCTGCAAAATGAGTTGGAACAGCTGTTCAGAGGATTAAAATCTGATGGAACCGCAGTCTGAATAAACAGAAAATGTTGGATTTTTCAGAATTAAGAGACACACACGCGTGCGCACAGACATGCACAAAAGCGTACATGCAAACATGCACCTAAAAACCTCTGGTGCCATGTCTTCATGCCAATTAGGCCTGGGAGTGGTTATCCCTGGATGAGCTGGGATGCCGGTTTCCAGGCGGCTGTTTCTCACCTACATCGGTTACATTTTTAGAGCTCAAACACTAAAGTCGCATTGTGAGGAGTTAAGAATGAATCTGTATGACATTTCTCAGATATTGAATTAAAGCATCACTGTGGGGTTTGGTTCAGTTGCAGACAAGTTTAACTGTCTTAATTAAATAAATACAGCTGCAGTGTAACCCTCTGATGCCAGACACAAAGGGAAGTTCAGTTTGTGTGGATACTTGTGCGGAGAAGTGACCCGGCAGTCAGTAAAGCACTCTGCCTCCGGCCAGCAGACACAAGAATGAACTCATAGTGCGTTTGATTGACAGGTTAGGGCTGATCTATTGTGCTCGCTGGTAACTGAGTTGTGTGTGCACACGTGTAAGAGGGGAAGACAGGCAGGCAGGGAGTATAAGGGGTGAAATCGGAGTCCCTGATTGGCTGCGCTGCTGTTTTGTGCAGCGCCGGATCCTTTCCCCTCATCACGGGACACCAGGAGGTCATAATGCCAGACTGCTTGCCTGGGACACCGTGTTCCTTTTATTTATTCATTCATACGGCGTAGCCAGTTACAGACCAATCCACTGCAAAAACCCACGTCATTGAAGACGCTCAAATGTTCTGCACATTGCACTCTTGGCTCACCCAAGGTGGCATTCGTGTATTTGTGTCCTCCTTCCATCGGTGCCATTAAAGGCCACTAGCCTTGAACAAGGAGGTGGCCCTCCTTAGACACCCAACAGCTCCACCTTCAAAATTGGTCCTATGTTGTGGATGATCTGCGGTCTAACTATGTGTCATATTCCTAGGCATAACTGAGGGGGGTATGAAGGTTTCTGTGATTAATGCCTTTGTCAGTCATATACATTTTCTGCATTTATTGTCAGCTGGTGACTGGGGGGGCCACCGTGCGTCAGCTGGAGCAAATTTACTGCAATTTTTTCGCAAAGAAAATGCAGAGCTTGGTGGCGAAAACAAAGACGAGATGAGCCGGGCGCAATTTGGCAGCAGGCGATATAGATTTGAATTAAGTAGCATGTAGTTTTTATCTCGCGCTGCATGCAGAGAGAGGCAGGACCAACTGCGTCTCATTCAGTATCAGCACAGCTGTCCCAGCATCCGTGGAGAATGGATTCCTACTGCTACTGCCATGGGAGGCTCCAGCCAAGAAGAATGGGAGGATATCCAGTGTGTGCGCTCGTGTTTTAAAAGGAAGGCGAGGAGTGAGAGGAGAGAGTAACACGCTGGTGTGTCTGTGTCTGTCTGTGTGTGTGTGTGTGTGTGTGAGTGTGTGTGTGTCATGTTGTCTCCACCCGCCTCACTTTTCCTTCGTTCATGTCACCTCTGGCATGGATTAGTCTTTGGCACAACCCTGGCAGTGCCCGCGGCCCCAGCGCGGTTCTGTGGTCGCCGATATGTTGTGCTGTTGCCATGGCTACTGAACACACACACACACACACACACACACACACATACACACATGGGTGCTAAATTACATAATTGAGCTAGAATATACAGAGGAACACAAAATACTTAGTGTACAATATGAAAGCAGAGAAAGGGAAGAGGGCAGGAGGGAGGTAGAGGGTAGAGTGTATGAAGGAAGGGAGGGGGGGTCTTAATTTTAAAACCAGAAAGACAAAGTGTGCCTTCACCAGAAGGAACCTTGAGCAGACAACAGAGATACATTGGTGAATATTTGAGAGCTTTGTCATAGCTGAGCTTTAGACATCAGCACAGCGTGTTCTTTCCTCCAAATTTGAGTCATAAATCACAACAACAGTGCCGCCATTATGCGGGTTTTCGGAGCGTTGTGACAACCAATCTGACAGGGCAATTGAGGATAAGGTGTTTGTGGTGACACACAAGCAGTGTTTGTGTGTGTGTGAAAGAATGAGACGCAGAGAGAGATATGTACGGTGTTTGTATAGGAGAGAGGGTGTGGCACTCTTAGTTTACACCATGGGGCATACACACATATTTCTGACTTTACCTCACTCCTCCTCCTGGGCTCCTCAGTTTTAATAGATCTGTGAGAGTATCAGCAGTAATGTCCAATTTTAAGGCAACATTTCTGTCACTCGGCCTCAAGGGCAAAACCTTTGGGCTACAAAGTGGCGTATCTTTTCCTATTGATGAGTCTGTTGTCGTACTTTAAAGACCCCCTTCAGAATTTTTTGAGGACAGATACAAATACTCTGCTTTGAATAATGTTAGTGCCTGATATGTTTTTGTCCACCAAAAGTTTAATTACCTCGCAAGAAATTCTTAGAAAGCCGTCAACTCCCTTAATTTGCATACTGAACCATGTTTTGCACCCAGACTTGTGATGTCACAAAATCCAGAGTATTAAAAAAAGGGTTAGTTGAGTAAAAGTAAATATACATAAAATATATCATATCATTGGTAAAAGTGAAATACTTAAGTATCAAAAGTACAAGTAGAAGTAAATTATACATATATTTATTTACTGTAATGTATTTACTTTCTACTTTATATGGATCCAATATCCAGCATTTTATTGATTATCTGAATCAGTGTTTTTTTAGTCTGTTGCCGATAAAATGAATTAATTTAAAAAATGCATTACGTTGGCTCTGATGCAGCTTGCAATCTGCTAAGTAACTTAAGTTAGCAAAAAAATGTAATGGAGTCAAAGTAAAATATTTGAGTTGAAGTATGACGTAGCAGAAAATGGAAATACTCAAGTAAAGTACAAGTACCACAAAGATGTACTTAAGTCCAGTACTTGAGTAAATGTACTCAGTTACATTTCCTCCTGTTCGTATGTATGCGCTGTAATCTGAGCTTCAAGCTGAGCGCAGAGAAACTTTCCACCTGCTGCAGTTGAAGGTCAAACATCCAGAAGTGACAGTAAGGGAAACGCGTTTTTGAGCGTAGGGGAATGGTCACTTCATCACAACTGCAAATTTAATATGAGAATCAGTTATTTATTTGCACCAAAGCTACTAGTGTGAGGCCAGTAGCCCAAAACTGTCATTGCTATAAAGAATTTCAGTCAATAAAGTCACATTGCGGATTGTAAAGTGAGTAATTGTTGCACATTTCGCCGTGTTTGGTTAATTTTGTTCCGTGTCTAGGGCTGCAGCAGACAGACTGAGAAATGTGTCTGAGTGTGCTTTGTTCTTGCATTGAATAAATTTGAACGAATGCCAGTATCAACACACGGAGCGAACGTTGACAATAATTCATGCTCTGTTCTTTCTTTTTAATCAACAAGTAACGTTTCCGTAAAGACAAGCTGCATGATATCGACTTTCAAACATCTTTTGTGCGCCGCAAGGAGGAACGAAAGGCCCGAACTTGTGACCGGGCAAAACAAGGAGCGTGCAAAGCCATTGTATCAGCCCGCCACAGGTCAACAGGAACAGATAGAGAGTTGTTGTTGCAGATCACTGACGGCCCACTCAAGGTCACTTCAGTGTGGGCAATCTGGGCATGTTGTTTGGCCTGTCCTGCCTGTCTGTCTGACCTACATCTCACTGCACCAGCTAAATATATACAGTAGACCCCCCATTACAAAGCTTCCAGATTAATCTGGATGAAATCTGATCCCCGTTTCACTCTGCGTGTGTGTTTGACTGCAGCCTTCTCTTCACAAGCCTCCCAGCCTGACTTTCGATCACAGTCAGTCTCTCACACTCACTATCCGAAAAAAAGGGAAAAAATGGCAGATGCAGGCATTCACACAAACATGGGACACGCATACATATTATCATCTTGTGAATAAGACACGAGCTGGAGCCACAAAAGGTCTACCCATTCATAAACAACCCCTCTCTACATTTACAGTGTGCCTGTTTGAATTCAAGCCTAACTACGTGTACAAGCTGTATTTTGCAGTGCCTCATGCATAACACACCTGCACATACTGAATCACATGAGGCACAGGTGTGCATTCTTTAAAAAAAATTCCACACACAGTATAACTGTGTCAGCAGTACAGTGTGTTCATACCTTATTTGTATGATGTGATTATCATCTTCTAAATGTGTTTGAGTTGATTTTACATTGGGATTATGGTTGCCACTCAACACTATTGATTTTTTGAAGGTATATTTTAACAATATCACAACATTACAACATATTTTTCAATTGAACTGTCAATGTTCAGTTAAGTTTGGTCAAGTCTGGATTTGTGCTTGCTACCATGTGGGGTGTTTCAACCATTTATCCATTACTTTTACCTCATGTACTTTTTGAACTTTTACTATTTCAACTATGGAGTCATTACTAATAGTTAACCATTTCAATCATTTAACCATTCTATTTAACTACTTCATCCATTTAGTCATTACTTTTAGCTTACTACTTAAGCTATTTAACCGTTATAATAGCTAACTATCTCGACCATTTAACCATTAACTATTCCCACCATTTAGTCATAACTTTTAACTATTTCAACCATTGCTTTTAATTATTTCAAGAATTTCATCATTACTTTTAACTATTTCGACAACTTAACCATTACTTCAACTAACTATTTCCCAACTGTTAGGCGAGCCAACTTAGGCTGACTTTTTTAACAGTCTAGCTATGCTATAACGTAAGTTTAGCTAGCTATTTTAATCATTTTGGCACTACCAGTGTCTAACTATTTCAACCATTTAACCGTTACTTTAGCTTCTAACTGTTTTGGCCACTGCTTTTAACTGTTTCAACAACTTAACCATTACTTAAGCTGACTATTTCAACCATTTAGCCGTGAGTAGCTAACCACTTATTTTAGCCCATTCAACCATTACATTTACCTAATTGATTGACTGATCATTTATTACCTTATCTACTTCCTACCATTTCAGTCGTTTATCTGTTACTTTTAGCTAAACATTTATACTTCTTTGTTAGCTTGCTAACTAGTTTTCACGCAATTTAAATTACAACACTTTGTGGTCAGGTGTTGCCGTTTAGTCAGAGGTGGATATAATTTTATTCTTCAAATTGTAAATTGTATTTTTTCTAATTAGTTGAGCTACTTTCCAATCTCTTCACATGCCCCCTTGGCAACTGCGGAGGTACCCTCTGTGTTGGGGCATCAGTACTCTTGGTTCAGAATCACTGATATAAGAAGCCAGTAAAACATACATTCAGCAATACATCTATGACCTGGTCCATCCATCCATCCACCCTACCATCCTTTTATTACCAGGCAAAGCTAACATATCTGCACACCTGGTGAAGTCTGGGGAGGCCATGTAATCATTTGAACACAAAGGATTAAGACTTTATTGGAACTCTGGTAATTGGGGAATGACGGTGGTGTTGAGGATTGTTCGGTTGTCAATGGATGACATCACACAGTGACGCCACTCGATGATGTTATAGCATTCATTATCTTTTCACTGCTTCTTTGGCTTTCCTTTTAAGTAGAGGAGGGATAAAGAGGCATTGATTGGCTCGTTGATTGTACCTCAAATTTCCCGAGGCTTTCTTTCATCATCACGCTACATTACCTCATGCTGTAGCAGAGTCCTGGATATGTTGATCCTGCACAGGAGATTTAAAAAAACAGTGACCTTGCAGAAGTATAATTACATCGGCTATTTAGCAGATAAGATTATGAGCCCAGCAGTGATTATATCCACGACCCAAACTGAGCATCAACTTTTTAGTTTTGCTTTTATTCCAGTTTGCCGGGAACGTTGGTTAAAGCCTGTGATTGGGCTTAATAGGCATTTATGGGGTTAATGTTGGAGGGGAAATCTTTTCCTGTCTTGGGGGTGGGTGGAGGAACGTTGACGCTTGGAGGCTTATGAACCCGCAAGTCAAACAGTAATGAAAACAGTTGTGACCTGATTTCAAGAGCCGGGGAAAAAGACATGGAATAGTTGGGAAAGGAGGATTTAAGAAACACAGACAACAATATTTTAGGACGACAAAGTCGCATGTCTTCTTTCTTTCTTTTCTTTTCTCGCCTGTTTTCTGACATGCTTGTGTCCCCCCTTTCATTTCTTCCTGTTACGATCCCTCTCTGTTTCTGTCTGTGTATCTAATTCGGCCACCCCGTCCGGCAAGGAATAGCTGTCACCCCAGGGAACAAAGCGCTAGATCTTGGTCTTCGGAGCAGGAAGTTGGCACAAGGCCAAGGGTGGAAAATCTATACTCGGTTGCATAACATAACATATCTTTACCTCAGATGAACTCTGAGGAGGCCTGGCAGCTGTGAGCAAACAGAGCTGGAGGGCGGGAGTTTGTGTGTTATTAACTGACTCTGTTTGTGTGGAAGTGTCTGTGTATGTGTTGGTATGAGTGCGCGCTCTATGCTTCTTGTGACTTGTGTTTGCTGGCTGCTGCTGCCGCTGCAGGCCCGAGGCTGTTTGAAACCCCCTCGACGGTCAGGCAGAGTACAGTAGAGTCAAATAGAGCCTTGTTGAAATAAAAAAGCGAGGATCAGAGTAGAGTAGAGTTGAGCAGAGGAGGCCGAGGCCAAGCAGGGCTCAGGGTTAGACTCAAACACAACTCTGTGGCTTCTCCTTTTGGCCCAGCCAGTCAGTAACTACTATCCCGACTACAGCTGCACCGTACTCTGCGAGGGAATTCAGATATAAACTTTCTGCTCTGTTTAGGCTCAGAGAAATAGCTGCAGGATTAGTGTGCGTTACATGGAAAGTTGTATATTTGAGAGGAAAATTCAGCGCAGGATGAAGATTTCATGTCACTGCTGAAATATAAAACACAGATGGGCCAGATTGAGCTTTACCCTGCATGGAGTGGGACAATCTCTGCTCCTCTTTATGACAGTTTATAAATTCACATCCATTCTCTGCTCTCCCGTCATTAAGACGTCTAGCTGGTCGAGATCGTCGCCGAATCAAATTCTTACAGGAGCGCTTTGTTCTGATGTGATCGCCTGCAACCCTAATGGAGAAACAGTGCGCACCGCTCCTCTTTTGTGGCTCGGCCTCTGTTGAAAAAGGGACGTGGAGGGAACGGACCCGAGAGCGGTCGGCTGTCTGACGTGTCAAGCTGCTGTCAGTCTCTTCAGCGTGCGAGACGTCTTGAGAGAAGCCTCGTGAAACTCAAACTGGGCTCATTATGGTCATCGTCTGGAATAAAGCGCAATCATCTCGGCCACCTGTGGCAAGCTGCGGTGGAGAAAAGACTCTTGTAGGCCTTGTGGACCTGTCTGTAGAGTCAGTTCACACACATTTACTCTATTCATGGTGT
Organism: Pagrus major; assembly: GCF_040436345.1. NCBI lineage: Eukaryota > Metazoa > Chordata > Actinopteri > Spariformes > Sparidae > Pagrus > Pagrus major. The sequence goes on from NC_133237.1 coordinate 5,387,499, forward strand.
TTTTTTTTTTTCTATCCCCCTGCCTTGTTTTTCCTCTCCATCTGCACACCTGAATAGACGTATTACCAAGCTAGAGTTAGGACTCATATGGGAACCACAAATTGACTGTATATTGCAGCCAGGCTGTAGAGATTTATGATGAAAGTGAATAGGGATGGTGTGGGCGGTATGCAGAGGTGCACATTATGGTGTGCTTTTTTGTTTTTTTAATACTTGGAGAGGCTGAAGGCCTTAAAAATGGTGTAGAGGAGTGAAACAACAGCAGAAAATGTTTTTCTCTTTCGGTTCAGAGAGATTATAGAAAGAGGTACAGCGCAGAGAGGAAAAGAAAGGACGGGAGAGAAGAGAGAGAGAAATGGGCTGGAATGAAAGAGGCCATAGCCTGTGTGTTGTAAATACAGTAGACTGGGGAGCACTTCATGTCCTTTTATTTTTTCTAGCAGCGTGATTTGTTTGATTTACTCTCTATCAATCAGTGGAGGATGTATTTAAACGAACTTGAAGCATATTTGAGAAAGCCTCTTTATAGCTGTGGCTGTTTGTATTCTCCTCTTACTTTCCTTGGAAGCAGACCGTGATTAAAACAGACGATATAGGCGTATTGTATTTCCTAGGGGATTGGAAGGAATGCAAATGCATCATAACCATATTATACTAGTTAGGAGCGGTGCGTGGTGCCAAGCCTCTGGATACAGGAGAGAGTAGACGCAGTTACACTAAAGGGAACCGAGACCCACAAAGAGCCAGAATCCCACAACTGCAACAACACGAGAGGATATCTGACACTGTTGGACTGTATTTGACATTTCATAGTATACACACGGTACCGAAGCCTTCGCTGCGTAAAAAGACAGGTTTTTCTCTCCATGCAGAACTTAACAGAGGAAACCCCAAAAAAAGTTTTTCTGTGTGTGTCCGAGCGCCGCAGAATCCGTTTGGCATTTTTGTTGTGAGGGAAGCATGTTGCTGGTGGGACTTTGGCCTGCACAATCCCTCCTCTGTTAAAACAATGCGGCAGTTGTCCTCCCTAACCTAATTACTCCCTCCCGGGGGAGAAAGGCAACAGCACCAAATCCCATAGTTAGGAGCTCTGATCTGGGCTCTGCTGTAAGAAAAGGCCTCATTCATTTCCCTCCCTCCTTCCACCACATATGCACACACACACACACACACACAGTCTATTTTTCACTGCGATTGGGTTTGGTCTGATAGACGCTAATTATCCTCTAATATATCCTGATATTTCTCTTGTTATCTGTTTTACTTGTCATCGTCACAATTTATTATTGTTGTAAATGGCTATCAGTGTCAAAGGACATAATTGCGTCTAAAGGTTGGGTAATGCCATTGTGCCATGAGCCCAGTGTCATAAAATGATGCCTGTACGGACAAAGAAATGGGTCAATATAACTGTAGCGCAGACACAATACTTCTTACATGTAGTAGTGTAATTTGCCCAAACTAAAACATATTTATTTTGACTCAGGTTAAGACACGACACGCTCATGTTTTATCTTCAAAATGTCATAGGATGTACCAAACAATGGGCATATGACATTCAAAACTGTGAAGGGTGAACATATTGCTGTAAGCAATCATTAACAAATAGTGACGTATAAGTTTAAAAAGAGCTTAAGTTAATAACTTTGAATAACTGAACAGAAATATAAAGAGATGAGTCACCCAACATTCATACTGCACTGTGCAGTTTTGGGGAAGAAATTTGAATCAGAACAGAAAGATCTTCATTGACTGATTTTTGAAGTAAATAGACAAACTGTCTTCATTTTCATGTCTGAATAAACTGACATTAAAGGACAACACAATTGCAAACTGTTTTACTTTGTTTATATTTGGCGGACCCTGCCACCTTTCTAGCCTCAAACAGTGTTCTGGGAACCTTATTTTCCCCAGAACATCTTTTTTTATGCAGTTATGGAAAAGATAAATGTTTCTGAGTTCGTATTATTACCTCTTTAATATTGTAAATATTAAAATTCTGAGTTTGAATTTCTTCTCTAAAACTACATAGTGCCCCTTTAAACAGCCCATTGTCCTGAGTGGTTTTCTACTGAAGGGTTTGGGGTAAAAGTAACCCAGTATTGCTATTTTGACCGAAATTGGGCCAATTTTTTACTCCGTGCTAGTGATTTTTTTTTTTTTTTGTTGTTGTTTTTTTATTTCTGGTGCGTTATTTTATGTAAACCAAAATGAGGTAATTTTGACTCAGTGTTAAACACGACAAGCTCATTTTTTTACGTCACAACATACATCACAAATAAGTTGTTGTTTGCAACATTTAAAACTGTGAAGGATCAACATAATAGTAGACTACCATTTGGTAACATGTAAATGTAAAAACAACTGTAGTAGATTATAACGCTTAACCACTACAAATTATCCAAGAGTTATATAAAAAGATAAAACTAACACTTAGCAGCCCATTTTCTTGGGTAGTTTTTAGAAACTTGAAATTTGGGGCAGATTAGAGAGTAAAAAAATGCCCAATATCAATATATTAGCAGATACATACACATTGTTTTGCAATCATCCCTTAAATGTGGTTATCAGACACCACTTGACAGATGACAGAAGATACGTATGTAAAGGGGGCAGGATATTTTACAGTTTATCAATAAACTTTATTGTCCAAAATGACATCAGTGCACTGAAACATTAAACTTCTCTGGGAATTTAGCATCTTTTTCTGAATCATAATCGGAAAAAACGTTTTTTGTATTGGCACATATCGAACAAGAAATATGTCGATACTGTTTTATCAGCAGTAGGCCAATATTGGTCGATATATCAGCCGGGTTCTAGTAGTTTTCTACTGATGGTTACTGAGTAAAGGTATTGCTGAGTATTGCACAGGTACCAATACCAATCTGTGTCAGCTTTTACCTGGTGTTAGTGTTTTTGTTTTTTTTTTACATTACTCTTGGGTTATCTACACAAACGTGTATGTGGCAATTTTGACTAAATATAAAAACAAATTACTCTTACACTGTTGCAATATATTGCCAGTTGAGTTGAGAGACATTGCAAGCAACCGAGTGCTACACTGAACCACATCGGGTCAGTTTGGACCCACTTTATAAATCACTGGGTAAAAAGAAAAAAAAAGAAAATCACTGGGTTGAGTTGTTGACCCGAACTACAAAATAAAACTCGTGCTTTGCGCTTCATCTTATTAACTAATTATGTGTAAAAGAAGATAACTTTGTAAAAAAAATCAATTTATTTCCAAATGGTGTTTTTAATCAGTGTAATCAGAGTCATTTGTAAGAAGTGACTTTAAATATTTCAACTAAAAAACTCTGTACTGTGTATTTTGTTGTAGCTTTAAGTCTTTCTTTTGTTTTGCCTCTCTCACCCTCCCTTACCTCACGTCTCTCATCGCTGCCCGCCGTCTCTTACTGGCACAGCGCTGGGTTTTGAAAACTTTATTACAGTGACTTCAGACAAGGAAGTCCGAATAGGAAGAGGGGAAAGGGATGTGTGTGTGTGTGTGTGTGCGTGTGTGTGTGTGTGTGTGAGTGCGCGTGTAGTGGCATTCACCAAAAAACAGCACAGGGTGTTAATTGTCCCTCAACCAACCTGTTTGGTTTTGTTTATTTGTCTATCCTCTCTCAGGAAGATTAGAGCAGCCATTGTGTGGAAGCTTGGGAAATAAAGCTCGAAGTTTATATTTGGAGATTGTTGCGGTGCTATGTTGTTGGTCTAGACTGTTAGGGTTTAGACGTCTTTGTTTATCCGGGAAAAAAGAAAATTCCATTTGTTGCTACTGCGATTGAGATTTCTTTCGCGAGGGGGACCTGTTCACATGTGGTACTGCGTCAAAACAATTATATCACCGAGCGGCATTTATTTGCACTTTCGACATGACATTTCAGATGCTTGGATCGACTCTGTGGCCATTTTTGTTCAGTCTGCTCCGCGCTTGGAAGTGTAACACACCACATGTCCTGGTGTACTCGGGGCATATAAGGAGACAGTAGTGTTTGTGTCTGTGTGTGTCTGGTCGTGCAGTGTTTGTCTTAGGCCGAGCTCCTTTCCTGTGGTGTGTGTGGGCTTGACTCCGTCCAGCTTGTGTGGACCCCGCGCCCTGTTTGTGCGGCTCGACAGCGGCCCTACGGCAGAAGCGGAAGCTCTGCTTTAACAGCATTAGCAGGGCTCTTCCTTCAACCTCCGGCCCACTGTGTTAACCCTATCACTGTCCTCACGTCCCCCCTTTAGAGCCTTTCATTGGCCTCCCTAGCTTCTGCTTGCTTAGAATGAAATGTTCCGTATGTTTTCTTTTGTAAATTAAGTTGTAACTTGAATTCTCTCTTTGTTAACTCTTTAGGTTCTTCTGGTCTGCTCTGACCTCCATTTACTGCTAATTTATTAGCCTCTCCTGTTTATTCAGCCGCCGTGCCAACTTGTGAAACCTGCCTGTCAGTGGCAGCCATGATTGACTTTCTCCCACTTTATTAACCCCTTCGTTCTCATTTAAGCTGGCAGGAAGTTTATTAACCCCTCATTATTCTTTAGTTCAGCACTTCAACGGACGATAAAAGTGTTTTTGTACTTAAATTTGGACCCCACCATGAGGTATTTTTCTGCAGAAACCTAATCTTAATATCAAAGTGACCCCTTTTCTTTTATATTCTGTCGCGCTTCAACAATTAAACGATTAGTTGCCAACTATTACATTATCGACAGATATTTTGAGTATCTTTTATCTTAAATTTTCCAGTTTCTTTACTCCTCTATGACAGTTAACTGAATATCTTTGGGTTGTGGAACAAAACTAGACATTTAAAAGCGTCATTTTGGGCATTGATAGACATTTTCTCTCAATTTGTATGACATTTTATCGATTAATCGGGAGAATAATCAACAGATTAATGGACAATAAAAATGGAAATTACTTGTAGAGATGTTTTAAATAATGTAAATGTAATGCAACAAGCAAATAATCGCAGGAAATGTTTCTTTTATTCGTACTTTCTTTTCCTTTTACCCGGTCCCTGCTCTCACTCCCGCTCTTTGTCTGTATTCTATTCTTTTCGCCAGGAGATGTCCTTCTTTATCAGAGCTCGTACAGACACATACAACCACACCTCTGTCAAATATCCGCCCCTGGTCGATGCATTTTGCCCACGAGGGCACCGAACAAAGTGCAGGCCTGAAGGGCGGCGTGCTGAGCCTTTCGGTTCGTTCAAGAATCCATACAGGCAGGACCTCCGATCATCGGGGTTTAATTAATAACTTATGGCTACAGCTTAAGCTCAGTTACTTGGCTAATTTAAATGGAAACGTATAAAGATAAAAAAGAATATATAGACAGGAGGCCATACGGGGAGGGTGGGGGGTGCACAGACGTGGAGGGTGAGACAGTGGGGGTTGTGAGTTAGGGATTGCGGCAAAGCATTTGCATAAAGGGCAGGGCAGCATGCCCAATGGTGGAAAAGGTTGGCATCACGCCTTTCAGACTGGCAGAGAGGGAAGACTGGAGAGAGAGACAGAGAGAGAGAGGGGGGTATAGTCAATAGTACATCCCTTGTTCAGAAAGAGGAGGTCCCTAGCTGTTGGCAGGAGAGCAGGCTAAATCTCTAGTTTGATTGTGTGCTAGATTGCCCCTTTATTTGTCTGATTGCAAAGCGTTCAACACTGCATTAGTAGTGGGCTTTACTTTCCTGGAGCCTTTATATGCAGGAGGGAGTTTTTCTGTCTTGGCCTGCTCTGCACGTATGTCTCTGAGTTTATACTGTGTGCAATCAGCACATCAGGCGGCTCGGGGAAAGTTTCTGACCTGTGCGTTTCATCAAGTCTCCACCCTTTATCTCCGAGCATCCAGCTAAGGTTAACTACAGTGTTGATTTAGCTTGATGCCATATTCAGATCTGAACTATTTACAATTTGTACAGGGACAAGCAGACAAATACAGGCCTGAAGACGACTGCAGAGAGGCAGCCAGTGGCTTCTGTGTGTGTGTGTGTGTGTGTGTGTGTGTGTGTGTGTGTGTGTGTGTGTGTGTGTGTTATACCCTCTGTCTCTCAGAACCACAACACTGCTGTTCCCCTCCTGCCGGCTGTGGTTGCGGTGATGTCATGGCAGTAGGCAGTGAAAGGGACGATTATTTAACGTGGGCCTGTTATTTCTGGCCCTGCGTCCATAAGCGCTGCATATAGAGTCTTGGCTTGATTCTGCACATCGCCGGCCACCTGTGGTCCTTATGACCACTAGGAGTGTGATGTCTGCAAACTCATTGTGACCACAAAGGGGTTCTGTGGGCTCTGGGAGTGCTAATTTACAGTGGTGATGTCAAGTTACTGTGTACTTACATGTAGAGATATTAGCAAAAGTGAAGGGATTTGTTTACAGTCTCATTTTGAAAGGTTTTTTATTTTTATATTTGAACTTGGACCCTAATTTTGTCAGACCAACAGACAAAAATATAAAAAAAATATTCAATTAATAAGAGGAATATTTTTTACATTTGAGAAGTAAATGCTGTGTATTTTTACTTGAGAAATAACTGAAATGTTAAATTCATTTTTGCTTAATGATGTGTAGCCAAACAGTCTCCTCTTATCGATCAAAACATTTCCAGAGATGCCAGGATGAATTCTGAGTACAGTACAAATTTAATATTTCCATTTACTGGACCGTTGCAGCCATAAAACGCGTGATGTGTTGGGTACTGTGGTGAAATAAGTACACAGATTAAAGATCTTAGGTCAAAGTACTAGTACTGCATTGTAAAAATACGTCATTATAAGCTTAATCTCTGCATTCAAAATCATAACGAAGTAAAGTTCAAAAGTATTTATCAGCAAAATGTACTCACAGTAAAAGTACTCATTCTGCAGAAAAATACCCCCTGTGACTGATTTAATATTATATATGACATTATTAGATTATCAGTGATGCATTGGTGTGTGAGTACCATTCACTGTTGCAGCTGGATTTACTTTATATTACTTTAAATGTAATGAGGTAGTCAAGTGTTGCTGACCTTGGGGGCGGGCCTCCTCCAAAGGGTCACCAGATAAATCTGAAGGATCGTAGGATGATTCATGGGACAGAAGAGATAAAAAAAATATTGTTAATATTGTATTATAGGTACATTGTATTGTCCTTGTTGGGAGTCAAACAATGAGACGAGATGGCTGAAACGTGATTAAAGGCCCCAATTAGACAGTGATTATTTTTGTAAAAGGTCACAAACCCACTCCTGATGTTAAATGCATTGTATTTTAAAGGCTTATCATGTATCAATAATATTTTAAAAATAAAATCTTAATGGGCAAATAAGTAACTATAGCTGTCCAATAAATGTTGTGGAGAAAAAAACACAAAGGTAATGTGATAAATAGAAGTGTGATGAACCAGTTTAAAGTAGAGCCCACTCTATTTTTGGGGCCGATGCTGATGTTAGGGAGTAAAAAATTCTGATATCGTGTTATCGGCTGATAATTTACAACGATCCCTCAAATGTGGTTGTCAAACACTTGTGAAAAAGGTGTAATGTTACGGAGGCAGGATATTTAACAGTTTAACAATTAACTATATTGTCTAAAATGACATCAGAGCATTAAAACAGTAAACTTACTGGGAATTTGATAACTATAAATTATCCCAAGCATCTTTTTTGGGCAACATATACGCTGATACCGATATGTCGGTCATAAGCAAATATCAGCTGATGATATCGGCCAACCAGGATATCAGTCAGGCTCTAGTGTAAAGTAGCATAAAATAGAAAACTCAAGTACAAGTATCTCGAAGGTACATCATTTGTGTAAATGTACTTAGTTACTCTCCACCACTAGCTGGGTTTGATTATTCCACTCATTGTCACCATCAGACAGCTTCAATGAAAAGCTGGAGAATAATACAAATTATATGTGAGACTTTTAGATTGTGAGTGAATGATACAGACAATTATACATTTTTAAGACAGTAATTAATCAACCAGTTATTTCAGTACTAGGGATGGAAATGTCTGAAGCCACTTCACGATTTGATTCTTATTTTGAGGGATAAAATGTGATTATAAAACAATTACTGATGCATCTTGATGCATCACAATTTACGTGATATATTTTTTCATGCTGAGTGACTTCCATCTACCTCCAAAACAAAGCGTATTTGTAACAATCCATAATTCAAATAAACCGATTAATTTACTTTAGTATCCTGGCTCATGCTCAGCCAAAACTCAAGAAGTAGCCTGGCTTAGGACTTCCTGTACTTCTGTTATGTTTCATCATCCAGTCGGTTCAACCACAAGGAAAATCTATGATGGCAGGTTTTAAATAATTCTTACAGGTGATCATAATGTCCTGAATCTGGTTTTAAATGTCAGATTATTGACTTTACTGCATTCATACATAATCTTTCAGGAGAGAATCGGGATGCATCTAAAGATCTATTGTTTCCCCCCACCCATAATCAGCACTCATCAAAAACAAGATCAGGTCAGAAGGTTCATCATTTAGTTTAAAGTTAATGTATTGTAATGTATTGTAACACCCCTAAAGGAGTTCTAATAAAGTGATCATAATCTCTCGTAAATCACTGTGAACCCAAACATCCTGCACCTGGTGAGTCGAGGGTGGAGACAAGCTGCACATTCTCCAGACTGGAGTAACATTGAGTATTAATGGTGGTGTCTGTTTCAGACAACCAGGAGGATGTTTTCCAATCTCCTTTGGTGCAGCGGCACTTGTTTGCAGTCGGTTTTACCTTCAAACGGGCAACAAACAGCGGCGTTCTGCTCGAGCGCGCTGCTCGTCTCGGGTTTGAACACACAATCGTGTTGTTTCAGCTCACTTTCTTCTCCCAACAGTGTGTGAAAGGCTGTCTTTGGCATTTCACACTCATCTCTTTGAAAAGACGAGTAAAGCCCTACAGCTTTGTCAGGCGGCAAGTTAACACACGAACCTGAAGATCCTTTTCATTTCAGGCCTGTGTTGAAATTTCTAATTCCAAGGGATCTTTTCATAAGCGGGGTTGTGGTGTAACATCCCTCTGCTTTGAGCCTATTGATAAATCAATGCGCTTGTAATTCTCTGTGATGCATGTCAACCAGACTCTGCAGATCAAAGATAATGTGGTATAAAGTGAAGGCCACCAGGCACCGGCTGCTCATATACTCTTATAATGATATGATATCTCACTTCTGCGATGATAAAATGTTTCTGACGTGTTCATCAAAAATGTAGCACCCTCCATCAAACCAAAGTAGGAATGCAGGATCAAACAGAATGAATCTGCTAAATGCATTTCTTTGTTGCAGGCCAGGCGCACCGTGTTTACCGATTACAGAGCTGGTTCCTACCAGGGTAGAAAATTAACACCCTCCACCAGCCAAATGCAGCTAAAAGCTGGCTGCGGTGTGTAAGTTTGTCTCCTCTACCAGCCACTTTGGCAGGATTATTATTTGGATCTTGGTGATGATGAAATTGTGGTGTGTTTTAGTTTAAATTGTTCTATTTAAATCTAAAGAGGTAAGGCAACAACAAAATAAAAAAAAAAAGGACACAACGTCTCGGTCCAGTCAGTGTGGCATCACCGTTAGCCGGTCTGCACTGGCAGCAGCGTGAGCAGCAGTAGTCTGTTGGCTGGCACAGTGAGAAAACACTCAGTCATGGCTGTTGTGGTGCTGAGTCGGCCTGCCCAGGCATGGCCAATCACTCACGTGCACACACGTTAGCGAGACGCAGGGCGGTTCCTTCATCCAGCACATTCTTTGTAGACAGGTTTTTTTGAGCATGCGTGTGCAAAAAAAAAAAGTAATGTGTGTCATGAGGCTTACATTTTTACAGGTGAGATGTGACATCAGCAGATCGATGTCAATAAACAGCACGACGGCCACGGGTGAAGTTTAGGTGGAACACACACTGGATGTCATTGTGTTCCTCCGCTCCTCCCACAGCCGCTCATCGATACTGTCATCCTCATCCAAGAGTATCTGCACGTCTCAACGTGTTCCATAGCTCCTCAAGCAGGAACAAATATTATTTTATCAAACCTCTAAAAGGAATCGTAAAAACAAAATAGCCTCGAGTGATCTGGGTTTTTTTTTACCTTGATCTCATTGCTTTTAGAGCATAATGTGTTTCTTTTCTTTCTCAGCACACAAAACCCTCACTGTTCCTCGTGTGAATTCACGTCTGTGTAGTTTGATTTGAAGCGCAGGACGGATCAGTATCTGCTGGAGCCAGAAAACAAAGTAATATCGGAGCTGATATTGGTGGTAGTTGCAGGGGGGGATAAACAGGGAGCTCCAGAGCCAGAGGTCGGAGAGGGCCCAGTTGGTTTTGCAGTGCAGCCAGGCAGCGGAGCCCCTTTGTGGGACTGGAATGTGCCGTGCGTGCCTCTTCCTCGGCTAGTGCCCCCCCCCCCTCCGCGCTCACACACACGTGCGGCCCACCCCGGGCACGTTAGCACGCAGCCACCGCAAATTGCTTGCAGATTTTTCACACATAGTAACGTGATGGTTTGTAAACTGGGAGAAGTGCAACCGACGCTGGATCTTTACGCATCACTTCCTCGCCACAGTAACAGTAACTGTGTGGGCTGTTCTCAGGGACTTTTTCCCCTGTCTTTAAAATGTAATCCTGTGTCTCCCCCCCCGCCTCTAATGATTAACAGGAATGATTACTGTGTGTGATAACAATGGAGGGTCGTGCAGCAGTGCTCTGTAGCTTGTTCTGATTACAGTACAAAACCACAGCTAGCTGAAGAAGACCTGTTGTCCGTAGCATTAGGAAGAGTTTTGGATGAAAACCAGGGAGCACACCTTCTATCTTTTAAATGGCAGTTTCATAATTTGGGAGAAACTTAGATTGAGTTTAGGATTATGAGGCCAGTTTTGAATAAAATACCCACATCTGGCTGCTTAGTTTTTAAGATTTCACTGATTAAAGGTCACATGACACCTCCACACAGGCTTCTTCGCACTCTTGAGCGAATGATTAAACTTACCTCTGTCTCCTCCACTTCGCTGCTCTGGCGCTCTGTCAGCGGGGGTCACAGGGAGCCAGCGTCAGGCTTCATCCAGGGGTCAGGGACGCTCAGCTGGGCAGGAGAGGACGGAGCCGAGCCCCACCAGCACAGGGCTGCACTAATGAAGGGCCAGGCGGCTGCAGGCCCTCGGGTTATGCAGACCATGGTTTAATTGGTCTAATGAGATGCAGCTCATCCTCGGCGAGGTCAGGTACCGCAGGACGGAGCAGGACAAAGCAGGGCGGAGAGGCCTACTGCTGGGCACTGAGGGTCAGAGAGAGGAAGTTTGTTGAGCTTTTCTTAAGTGATGTAGAAATCTCATATCTGGGGCATTCGGAAGGTAGATGAAATATTGTTTCCAAAATATTTTTTGGAACAAAAAAACATTCAAATCAGGGACTTATCATAACAAAAAAATAATACATCGCGCTGTGCCAGAGTTTTGATTATTTGGCTGGAGGAGTTGGACTTCAGAGCAAAGCTCACTTTTACCTCCATTATTTTCCTGGAAAGTTGGACGAGGTCGACTGAATAAAAACTAAACAGATTGCTCTAACAGCGCTGTAATTTTAATTGCATCATATTTGCCTTCATTTTACACACATTTATGAACTGATATTTGCTTTTTGAGCAGGCAGGGGGGCCTCATAATATAAAGCCTTAATATTGATCAATAATTGTAGCACAGCAGTGTGTCTAATCAACAAACACGTAAGAAAATAGAATGAGTATATAACATGTTTTCTAATAATTGACAGTTTAACATTGATGTAGACCTGCAGGAGTGATCCACATAGAAAAAACTGACAATTCTGATCAACGTTAACACAACTAAAATAAATTACAATATTGTTGCTAGATCTACTTGAGATAGAAAATAATAAAATCTATTTTATTTTGAAAAGCAAGCGATAAAAATCATTTTGAAGGCCAATCATGCAAATTAATAAAACAAATACAAAGATATCAGCTCTTGTTAAACGGCGGACCCTCCTCTCTTCATCCAAATGGAGCTGAAAAAGCAAAGAGGTTTCACAGGCGCACTAATGAATCAAACTCTGGTTGTTGTGGTGTTTTTTTTTTTTTTTTTCAGAGTAAAGAGCCTTTTCTCTCCCCGCTGAAAGAGTTAATCTGAAGTTGGCAGCCAACTCCACAGTCTCGGCCAGACGTGCGGAGAATCGAAAAATAAAGGAGTTGAAAATCATTTCTTTTGTCTCGTCATAGACTGTTTAAAATCCAGCGGAGGGGTTTTCATGAAGCGGGTTCTGAAATTTGAAATCGTCGCTCGGGCGGTGGGACGGGCGGGTCTGTGGGGTGGTGGGCTCCAGTGTGGTCTGTTTATTAAAGCATAACGCATTTTAATAACTCTCATTTTAACATTTAATATTATCCAGCCTTATTTATCAGTTATAAAATGTGGCCCACACACATCTTTATATAAAGAATAAGACAGATGAGCCTCCACTGACCGTCACGTGCTCTGCGGGTCATTCAGGGCCTTACAGGAACACACGTGTTTCTCGTCGCTGCGTTCACTGACGTCGGGTTTTAGTAACGGCGCAGCACTAATGTGTCGCTTGCGGGAATGCCAGCTCGTCTTCTTCTGTTTTTTTTTTTTTTTCCTCCAGCTTTTTTTTTTTTTCATTTTCATGTTACTGCTGGCAGACTCCATCGATGATGTCTTCACTCTTTTTTTTTTGAAGTATTCATATTTTAAGTGCCCTGTGAGGAGAGAGAGACAGAGACAGAGAGAGAGAGAGGGTGATGGTGCATTTTTAATTGTTTTGGCTGAGTTATTTTTTTTCCGTCTTATTAACGGAGTCTGGATGATATTTGAGGGAATTAGCCAGAGAAACATGTTGGTGGACAAAATAATCCACGACTTTAATTGGGCGAATTTCTGTCTATTACAGAAGCTCGCGCAGGGATTTGTTTGCCATTTATTATTTATTTATTTCTTTAATTGTCAGGCCTGAAATGACCCACAATGCACCGTGCGCAGACCGGATGCTTCCTGGTCAGACGTGTCTGGGTGTTTCAGCGTCTTTTTTAAGGTGAAGCTAATGAGGTAAAACACCGGAAAGTCGTCAGGTGCTTGTAAAAATACCACGAAGAAGAAAACACCGACTGCTAATTGATAAGCAGCCCGAATTAAAGGCCAAGCGCATTTGGCTTTAATTTAATTTCCAGGTAAGGAGATCAACCGAGAGACGCCTTCCGTGGTGCGTTTATGTTCACCTAAATAAGCGTTCAATAGAGCAGCCTGAGCATCCCATGTATAGAGCCAGCGTGGTGCAGGCAGCAGATAGTGCAGACTGACTGCAGCTCACCCACGGAGAGTCTCAATGATGCTGTCTCTCCCTCCAGATTTGGCACTTTGAACGGATCTGCATCACAGTTATTCCTGGAAAATAAATATGTGACTTTTTTCAGCCCATGGAAGGCAAAAAAAAAAAAAAGAGCCGTAGCTAAGGAAAATGACTTAAACCCTCCTTGTAGTCAAATTCCAGTGACAGTTGAATGGTGGTGTATTTGCATTTTGGCAGGGTCACCCAGAGACGCTTAATTTTTGACTGAAAAGCAGACACATGGGAGCCACATTCAAGTGCCAGTTAAGTTTTCAGATTTTTCTAGTGCAGGTGGGGATGGAAACAGGAATATGTTTTTGCTCCACATGCACCACAATGAGATGTGTGGATCCCTCTGCTTCCCTTTGTCACTTTATCCGCCCACCCGTCAAACATCTGCATCGATCAACGACACACAAAGCGAGCGTGGATGAGTTTGGAGGTGTGCTGTCCTTCACTCTGCTCATTAGCCTGATGTTCAGGAGCTGAAATGCACGGCTGTGTGGATCCAAGGCTGGAGGCCGTGATGTTTATCAGCGAGAGAGTGGCGGTGGCCGTGGCATTGTGTTTTTGAGTGCCTCTGCCTTTGTTTGCATAATGCACTTTTGCTTTGGTTAAATGAGGATTTGGATAACCTCGGCCATCATTGTAACATTTAGGCTTCTTCTTAAAGAGTTGGCAGCGGTGCCTGAAGTGGAACAAAAACAGTGTCGGTACTCCCGTTATTCACATGTTGGCGTGTGAATGTGCCGGTGTGTAACAGCAAATAATTTAGTATAACATTCAGAATTTCTACAGTGGGTAAAAGATGCATATTGGTACTTTATTTAACTAAGGGGATATTAATTTTAATTGTTAGAGTGACAAAATAATGTACTATATACACTTGAGATGGTGTGTGGTGCAGTGATATCCTGAGGCCGCGATGTCCTTAGTCAAAATTTGACTCCCGAGCCTCTGTTGTGTCGTCATCTGACCCTGTTCGTGTTCTCTTTGTGCCTTTTTGGAGCCAGCCCAACGTTATTGATAGGTTAATGTAACGTTACTTGGACTAGCCCCTGGCAGAGAAAAGCAGGCAGGCGAAAAGGGGGAACAGGTGTGCATCACATAGCAGCCCCTGGGTAATGCAGTTTATTAAGGGCCCAGAGTATCGACTGGAAACAATGCTACTTCAAATTTAAGTACAGAACAGTGAAAACAGTGTGTTTCTTGCTTGAAATAAGCAACGGAAGTTTGACAATGGGACAGGTGAAAGTCGTCTAAAAACAAGTACCTATCTCACTGAAATGTTACTCTGTTCGTGAGTGTGTCTCATATTAGGTGTAATGACATATCTAAGATTTGAGTCTTGTGAGGAAAAAGTCCTGGTGCACCAAAGAGTAAGATGTAGAAGTGCTGGTACTGTGTCCTGGTGAGTACCGGCCCGCTTTGAGTAATGGTTGGCTGAGTCTGATCTCTGGTGTAACTGAGTCATTCTCTTTGAATTTTATGAATTGAAATAATTTGTGAAAAACGCATTCTCTACTATGATTAATCTGCATTATCGGTTAATCTGTCAGTTATTCTCTCCATCAATTATTATGTTTTCAAAATGCCCCGAAAGCTGTGAGAAAATGCCTGAATATAACTTCCAGAGCTGAAGGTGACGTCTTTGAATGTCTCGTTTTGTCTTGCCAAAATGTGTTCAGTTTCATGTCACTCAAGACTGAAACAATGAATCAGTTATCAAAATAGATGCAGGTTCATTTTCTGTTGATCGTCTCGGCTCTTCACACGTTCTTTGTGTCTGCATTCGTTGACTGCATGTGATTGGAAACGGAGCAAGTCAGGAGGTTTTGATTATTGATTAATCTGTTGATTATTTTCTTGATTTTATTGATAAGTTGTTTGCTCTATAAAATGTCAGAAAATGGCGAAGAATGTTGATCATTGTTTTCCAAAGCCCAAGATGACGTCCTCAAATGTCTTCTTTTGTCCTCAACCCAAAGATATTCAGTTTACTGTCATAGAGGAGGAAAGAAACCAGAAAATATTCACATTTAAGAAGCAGGAATCAGAATTTGGACAATTATTTTTCATAAAAAATGACTAAAAATGATTAAAATTAGTTGGCTAGTTATTTAATTGATGACAACTAATCAATTAGTTGACTAAGCGCTGCAGCTCGTAGGTCTGCTTTGTATTCCAGCATTACCCGACTTGTAAATGATGTGAACAGCACGTGTACCAGAGAATTTCTGTGCTCGCTGAATTCTCCTCTCGCCTGTAGTTTTTGTTTGGAGTCACAAGCCTCCGTTCTCCCGCTCTGTGATTCAGCAGCACTCGTGCCTTCAGACGGGCTGTCTGCAGAGCAGGTGCAACCCTGAATGACATGTTTCACGATGAGGCAACATGGCAGCCGTCGCCGCTCACAGACCGAACGCCAGATCCTCCCGGGAGTTGAGGAGGAAGGCAAAAATTCGGGACTGGGGATTTCGTGGGACACACTGTCGCTGACCATTTATCTGCTGCTCAGTGCAGACTCTGTTTCCTCTGCCTGCTGCCTCCCCCGTCTTAAATTCTGTAACCATCTCAGTATTTTGCCTCTAAATCATCTCGTCATTGATTTGTGTGTGTGTGTGGCTGCCCGGGTTTGTTTCTCCCTCTTTGTTTGCTGTGGTAAACCCATGAGCAGCTGCCGGTGGTGGGGTCTGGAGGGATTCTGAAGCTGTGTGTCCTCTCTTTGCCATCCTCTGCCAAGGTGGCATTATGCAAGCAGAGAGAAGGGTAGAGAGAGAGGCAGAGGAGCGCAGGGGAGGGCGGGGGTTTGTGTGGGGGGTGGGGGTGAGGGAGACGAGGCGATGGCGGCCATAGTAAAGATGGAGGCAGGCTGAGGGCTGCGGGGATTGGTGCAGGAGAAGGCTTGCTCCCCTGAACTTTGCCTCCGTGTCAGAGTGGAACTTGTCGATTTGGCAAATTGTGCGGCGTCGGACAGGGCTGCTAGCTCTCTTACACTCCCACCTGCTCCCTCCTGCTCTCTCTCTCTCTCTCTCTCTCTCTTTCCTGCGCGCTCTCTCCCTCTCTCGTCGCCACTACACTCCCCCCCCCCCCTCCCCTCCTCCCCCTTCCCCACCCTCTCCTCTTTCTCTTTTCCCTCCCTTTCAGCTCTTGAAGCTAACGCATTGGCTGGGCTACAGGCATCTTGTTGCCAAATAGGTGGGCCCTACTCGTGTTGGCAAAGGCTCAAGCAATGGTTAGGGAAAGAACGCGGAGAGGACGAGAGACGGCGAGCGAGAAACAGAAAGAGAAAGAGAGAGAGTTGGAGAGAAAAGGGGAAAAAAGAAGCAGCACTCGGCTCTGCCAGCGGTCGTATGCGCTCGTCCAACATTGATTCGGCTCTCTATTTTTTTTTTTCCTCCCTATTCTGTGCTCTGCTCTCCCTGGCCCCCCCATCTGTGTGTGTGTGTGAGTGAGCGAGTGTGTGTGTGTGAGTGTGTGAGTCTTGTGCCGGGCCCAGGGATCAGAACAGACACCACTACCAATTACACTTTGCCAAGGATTTTTTTTTTTTTTTTTCAAGGTTCAGTTTTTTTATTTTTTGGAATGCACAAAGGACTGTTTTTATTTTAAGTGCATCCCTCCGCGTTGTTGAAGTTCTTTTTTTTTTTTTTTTTTTAAACTCTTAACATTTCTATTTCCACTTGATAATTTGCTACAAGTTTTTTATCCGTCTTTTTTGTCATTTTTGGTCGAAAGAGCTGCTGGACGTGGTCCTGCTGTAGTGAATTTTCTCCTTCCTAAAAATCTTGGGGTGTTTTTTTGTTTTTGTTTTTAAACTTCGGCCCACTGTCTTTAGTGAGCAGCATATTCTGCTAATTATTTTTTCTTCATCCCCCCAAGTTTTTTTTTCATCAGCTAATTCTCCACACCCTGCCAAACCAGCACTTGCTTTACATTGGGGAGCGCGGGAGGAGGAAAAAAAAAAACTGGTGCAGGAGATTTTTTTTTTCACTTTAAACGCTGTGCCAAATTTATGATGAGAGTGCAAAATGGTAACTACCAGGCCGTCTGTCTTCCTCTAGCACTGTGGTTTTCTGTGGTGATTTCTGTCTGCTTTCAGTTTGTTGTGGAAATGTGAGTCTGGTTGGAGCTCCCTTGCATGGTAGCACAGATAGGAAATGGTATGGCTGATCTTTTAGCAGCACATTTCAACAGTGGTCTTGTGGCGGCAAAGCTTGGCGGTGGTGAGCGACCGGTGTGTGGCAACCCTGGCACAGGAGCGCTGTGGCGAGATCTGGGCTTTGTTGCCCAGAGATATGTAGTGAAGGTATTATGGTACAGCAGAATAACTTCTCTTTTTCCTGCAGAACACCGGGAGCGCAACTTGGCTCTGCCTTTGGATTTGAATTCATGCATTTTGCATTTGTTGTCTGGAATGTTTCAGTGTTTATTTATGATAAAAGGAAGCTTTGCATGTTACAGTTAAGACACATTTTCTTACTAATTGCTGCAAAATTATTTGTATTTTACCTGAAAGTTTGTAATGATAAAACATGTAGACATTTTAAATTATAATGCTTATTTGAATTGTTTTTTGGATTTTTTTCTATTTTAGTAATTTTTGTGATTAGATTTTAAATTAACATTTAATTATAAAATATAAATCATTTTATAATCACTGTATAATCATTTTTTTTACATTTTCACTTTTTCATTGAAAATTATCTAAATGTTTTAACAGCTTTATTTTGAAGATTTGCATGCTCTCTTTCAAACTAAAAGCCTCTCCAGCCTCCTCACACCACGTCTCTCTCTCTCTCCTCAGGATGAATTTCATCCCTTCATTGAGGCCCTCCTCCCCCATGTCCGTGCCTTCTCCTACACCTGGTTCAACCTGCAGGCCCGTAAGCGCAAGTACTTCAAGAAGCACGAAAAGAGGATGACCAAGGACGAAGAACGCGCGGTGAAGGACGAGCTGTTGGGAGAGAAGCCGGAGATCAAGCAGAAGTGGGCCTCACGCCTGCTGGCCAAGCTCCGCAAGGACATCCGGCCCGAGTTCCGCGAGGACTTTGTGCTCACCATCACGGGGAAGAAGGCCCCCTGCTGCGTGCTGTCCAACCCCGACCAGAAGGGCAAGATCCGCCGCATCGACTGCCTCCGCCAGGCCGACAAGGTGTGGCGGCTGGACCTGGTGATGGTCATCCTGTTCAAGGGCAGCCCCCTGGAGAGCACGGACGGGGAGCGGCTGGTCAAGTCGCCCCAGTGCTCCAACCACGGCCTGTGTGTCCAGCCGCACCACATTGGAGTGACGGTCAAGGAGCTGGACCTCTACCTGGCCTACTTCGTCCACACACCAGGTATGTGGGCAGATTATACACACATGACGCACACACACACAGGTCACACACACACGGCATGTGGCATGTGAGTGGCAGATTAGACCCTTCCCTTCACTATGTACCCAGCTGAGCCAGTGCCAGGCTGTGATAAACCCAGTCAGAATTAAGATAACGACCACATCTTGACATTTAAAGGGCCAGTCTGCGCAGTCTAATCTTTAAAAAATGTGTCTCACATAGATGTTTCTATCTGGTTTAAAGAGATTCTGAGAGTTTGACAGCCCGGCTTAAAACCTGTGTTTACCTAGAGATATGTTTGCGTTGGTACATTTGTTCAAGTATTTGTGTGCAAATTTGTCTAAATCCAAATGTGCATGTTTTCCGGTGCCATGTGTAAACAAAAGCATCTGCAAACCTGTTTATCTGTGTGTGCATGCATGTGCATACGTGTGTGTGTGTGTGTGTGTGTGTGTGTGTGTGTGTGTGTGTGTGTGTGTCATGTGTCTGTAATCCATGTGTATGTTATTGTGAGATTGGTGTGTGTCAGTAGCGGTGTGGTGTGTGTGTGTGTGTGTGTGTGTGTGTGTGTGGTGGTCTGGAGAGTGCAGTGACAGCTGGCCCAGTCCCAGGTAGTTTAGGAGGCAGGGAGAGTCAGCCTGTCTGCAGCCTCAGCCGCCTCAGCCTTACGCACAGACACACACACACTCACACACACTCTGAAGTGGACACACACAGGAGCTCTCTCTCAAACACAACTCACCCAAGCTGCCCCGTTCGATGTTCGTCTGAATGTCCTGATCACACACACACACACACACACACACACACACACACACACTGAGACTCTTCTGTTTGTGGCAGCGCGGCTCTGCCTCTGTTTGTTTATGAGATGTTTTATTTTTCCATATTCGGTGCACGTGTTTCCTGCTGCGACCATAAAGTTAAAATAGAGGTGGTGAAAATATTTTAGTGTAAACAAGCCAGCATGCATTCTTCTGTGAGGGCAGTTTAACTGCTGTCGCATGTCATCATCTGAACATACAGCTAGTCACATTTTGCCATACATAGATACTGGTACTTAATTAAATTCAAATTTTTGCAAGGATTCTTCTTTTGGCTCATTAAATAGCAACTTTAATATGAAAAGGCTGAATTAACATGATAATGTAAAATTATTAAATGTGTTTTTTTATTGCTTTTGTTAATTTAAAACACTTTCTGATGTCAAACAAGATTATATATTTTTTGTGAGCAGTTTAAGCTGTTAGAATTCATATTAATTACTGTGGTATTACTGCAATGAGCATGACTGTTATTTTTTGCTAATAATCCACCTTAATTGCTTATCTAAAATATTTACAGCACTAAGTTTCGAGGTGTGTCACGATTCTGTTTAGAAAATGTGAAAACCAGTGAGACTGAGACAAGAACACAGCTGGTGGTGTTGCAGGTGGTGTCAGACTCTCATATTGGTGTATGCGAATTATTAATGTCATTCACAGTTTAACACTTATACTTTATATTTCTGACTCCAGTTCTAACAGCATTTATTTAAAATTCAATGTAATGTGCAAATATATATTGTACCTTTCATCATGAAGCTCCTCCACAAGAAGAGCTCGGCTATCTGTGTCCATGTTTCAGGTGTTTGCAGGTAGATCAGGTGTAAATCCTGACTGCCTCATCACACACACAGTTACAGACCCTCTCTGCCCTTCACTGTTATCCTGGGTCTCTGACCACAGACTGGCATACAGTTACAGGACCTTAATTCTTCTCCTTGGCAGGGAGGAGCAGCGTTCCTCTGTGACAGAGTACCCCTTGCCAGGCTCCTTTCAGCCCAGTGTGTAACTCTGCTTGAGTTCGCAGGGCCTCCGTGAGCGCCTCTTCCTGTTCCACAATGCTCCGTGGCGAACCGCGGCTCAGATTAGCTCCCAGCGCAGCCTGGTGCCCCTCGGAGTAAAGCCCTTTTTTTTTTTTTTCACTCTGTGCCAGAATCCAGCAGCCGCTCACCCCCCATACACACACACACACCAGCCTTCATCTCACTGATTCATGTGTGTATGTGCATCACATTCGTGTCTCTTTTTGCACAGATTTAAATCTGTTTTCGATGGAGTGCCCACCATTCCCTTAATTGAATATGAGCATTATTTTAAATATTGGCTTGTATTCCATCATATATTAAGTATTGCTATTTATTTCCCCCTTACTGCTTGTGGTAATGTCTGAACAAGACGAGTACATTTTAAGAGCTTCGTCTCTCTGTGGGAGGGAGACGATGTCTCATTAAGGTCCTTCTCAGCTTCTGCACAGCAGCCTCACATTCAGCACGTATATGACCAGAATTCATCAGGGAGGACATTCGGAAACACCTCGAATTAAAAACATCCACTTGTATCAGCTCGGAGTGCTGTGTTTTCCAGGAGGCAGGCTGGGGTTAACCAGAGTTTACAGAGGACAGACAGACAGTGGCTCCATTCTAACCTTTGGGGTGGCAGTGTTACAGTTTTATTCTTAGCTCCTCTTTCCAGGGTGTCTGTGTCTTTGCGGAAGCTATCAGTTGCCAGGCCTGATGATTGGACCGCGGCCGTCTCACCCGCCTGTCCCCGCCGCGGTGTTTTCAGTTCTCTCGTCCCACTGATGTCACTGTCGCCAGCTGCAGGGAGGGGGGGCTCTGCTTTCAAGCCGTGTGATTGACAGATCTAACCCCCTCCTCTGTTTCTGCTTCCCTACAGTACAGTATGTGTCTCTGCTTTTGTCCAATTATAGACG
Organism: Pagrus major; assembly: GCF_040436345.1. Lineage (NCBI taxonomy): Eukaryota > Metazoa > Chordata > Actinopteri > Spariformes > Sparidae > Pagrus > Pagrus major. The sequence continues at coordinate 5,408,944 of NC_133237.1, forward strand.
TGGGCCCTTCCAGGCGGGGTGGCTGGAGCTGGGACAGATCACAGTCGCTGCGCTTCTGCTCTGCAGCTGCAAAAAAAAAAGGCTCCACTACCTAAAAGAGCCTGATCATTTTCCTTTAGACGAATACCTGGACCACGCACAACACAAACAGATCATGGTATAATTGTTGCAGGCTGATGAGTCGCCCCCGAAAGTGGTTCTTCTTCTTTTTCACTGATTCTGCTGCATCTGATGATGATAACAATAATGGTTCAGGGATGTGGAGGAAGTGAGAGAGAGCGAGAAGGGATCTGATCTCATCTTTGATCACATGTCTGTCGAAAACTAAAGTCTGGCTCGCCAGTTGGGCGCTGAGGGGCCTTCCTCCACCTCGAGACCCGCGGATCGGGTCATGTTTTTCGAGCGTCGTGTTCCATATTTGTCAGTCTGACGAAGGCGCACGGTTCCAGCATTAGTCATGTTTGGAGCCTGAGCCGCCGCATACAGCTTTCATTACTTTAGCTGTTATGATAAAAAGATGTTTCAGAGAGTGCAGCCTCCGTATCTGTTCTGTGTGCTGGAGACAGACGGACTGGAGAAGGTGTCACGGGCCAGGTCCGAAAGCCAACTGTGTGCATGTGTGCCAGACTGCACCGTATCTCCATGCTGCTACGGTGCTCCTAAGATGTTCATTTACCCATCAATGTGTCTGCGCGCCTAGTCCCCGACGTTACAAATGGCCAAGAGAACGTCTTTTAATGGAGGCGAACAAAGAGAGGAATCGACAGGGAGACAGACAGCCAGACTGAGAGACTTAACGCCTGCACGTCACGCTAATCCATCAAACACATCTTATCTGCTTTGCCCAATATCCTGGGCTTCAAAAGGAGGTAACGCTATCAGATGCAGTTACATAATGAAGGAGAGACCAAACAGGACAGAGAGGGTTTTGTTTTATTTGTACACGTGTGTGCTGGTTTATAGCAGCAGTATTTCTCCCGTACAGTCAGGTCATGTTGTCCTGTTAGTCGCTGAGTGTTTGCAGAAGAAGAAAAGAGGGAATCATAATGATTAAAAGAGGGAAAAAAAAGATCCCTCTCAGTCTCTTCTTTTCCTTGGCTGTGCAGAGCAGAGATTTTCTGGACCGAGAGCAGAATTGTGCTCCAGTGTTCTGGCACCGCTCCGTAACCCGGGCCGACAGAGAAACAGAGAGTGTCGGCGCCGAGGGAGCCGCATTCATCTGGTGTGAAAAACACTGCTGGTCCGACACTTTCAACGGAAACTTTCTTGCGCTTTGTTGTCATTTGAAATAATGCGCCCAATAAAGTTTGAGCTTCGGCGAGCCGCTCTCATGACGGGACAGCGTCAGTGACACCGTGGTGTTTTAATATGCACTGAGCCATAGGGGCCTCCGACAGCTCCGGCTTGGCCCGTTTTCAGAGCCCCCAGTTTTTTCCAGTTGCTCTTTGCAGTGTGTGTGTGTGTGTGTGTGTGTGTGTGTGTGTGTGTGTGTGTCATAGAAGGAGGGAAAAGAGGAAAGAAGAGTGGAGTGTGCGGAGTGTAAGGAATTGCTGGTAAACAGATTATTCCAGTATGATCGGCCCTCCAAATAAATCGGCGAAAAGGCGCGAACCGTTACGCCGCGGCTCGGCCCAATCCTCTGACCTCCTTTAGCCGATCCCTCACAACTTTCCACCAGTCTATAGGTCCGACCGCTGAGCAGCTCTATGGGCTTGGTAGCAGGCCAACCTGCTTCATATTCACTGTAATTATCCAGTTTAGTGAATAATACTGGGAACAGATACACAAAAGACTGAGTATATGATTGAATTAAGTCTCATTTTGAAACAAAGGTCAGGTCTTAGCTCTGCAAATAGAAAAATTCCTTGTAGCAGAAAGTGCCCATTGTGGGCAACATGGATTAGCTTTATTTACTAATTTCACTGTACAGTGATTTTTAATTATTTGTGTAATTAAGGCTAATAAATAAACGTTATGGTGTCTCTTTTAGCAATTTAGCAGCTCAGCTCAGTTCACTGTTTTTTATACTTGCTGAGCAAATGGTAGCTGACATTTAACAGACGGATTTGTATTTATTTGTCAAGAAATTAAATTACCTCATAATATGCATGAAAACAATATTAATGAATATAATGAACACATGCAATAAAATACATAAAAAGGCTTTTAATCTTCTGAGCAATAACTGTTTCTGTATTTCTGGATGGATTTTCTCCCTTTTTTGAAAACAACAAAACAAGCGTACATTTTCCCCTCTAGTTTCTTTGTGTATTATTTGAACGCTGTCTCGTTTCAGTGTGTGAATTTGCATGACCAGTCCTCTCTCCCTCTGTACAGGCGCCAGGCCTGAAATCTGTCTGTCCCCTAAAAACATACGTATCCCCGCACAGGAGGGGTGGCTTGGCTTCTCGGCTGCTTGAGCCGACGGGCAAAGAGCAGGAGGAGAGGAGAGGTGAAGACAGCAGAGGAGTAGAAAGGAGAGGGAAAAGAGAGCGTCCTTTTTCTGGGCCGCTTCCCAGCAGCCTGATTCTGATCGGCCCGCCTCGCGCCTTGTTCCCTCGGTCCAGTGGAGCAGAGCACGGCGGAGACTGCCCTGTAATTGGGACAGCTCTTTCCATACGGAAAAACGGGACCGGAACACCGCAACACCGCCGAGCACAGATCCCCCCGTCTCTCTGTGGATTTTGTGTTTTGATTTAAAGCCGTCTCAAATTCAAAAAATTAGCAATTATACGCAAACAAAATCCTCTTACATAAAAAAAAACCCCAAATAAAATCCGTTGAAATGAACACTAATAATGAATAGATGAATAAATATCTCCCTCTGATTTTTCCCTTGCCTTATTTACTCTCTCATTTAATGGTAATAAATGTCACTCAGTGCTGTTCGGATGATATTGAGCGCTGATATAAAGTAAAAAGAAAAGCGTAGAATAAAGATGATGCAAAATGCCATGCTGAAAACAAAGAGAGAGGGAGGGCAGATATTCAGGCTAGTGGGGCTGGTTGGCAGCATTTGGCAACCAAAGCTGCAGCTCTGTTTAGAAGGTGCCAGCTTTTCAAACCGACACAGTCTCTGCCAACTTCTCTCCTTCTGATCCTTTTCTTTCTCTCTCATTTTAACATTTTTCCCCCCATATCCTTGTTTTTCGCTTAACACGTCTTCCCCTCTGCGCGTCCCCTTTCCGCCCCTGCCACCGCTCCTATGGTTGCTTTTTCACAGCGGGTTGCCAGAAAAAGCGAGCCGAACATGTAAACTCAGGTTTTATTTTGCGCGTTGAATAAAATGGCTATCGTGTTACCAGACGGGTTCTGTGTTTTTTTTTGTGTGTGTGTGTGTGTTTTTTTTTTTTCCTCTTTCCTCCAAAATGTTTTCCGCGGGCTTTTAGCAGAGAGCGAACGCCGTTGCTCGGTGTGATGGTGCTGCTGTGGATTCAGGTCCAAAACAAAATGGAGGATAAAGCGCGGCTCCTCTCCAATCAGCGGAGAGAATGATTCCACATATGGGGGGAAAAATACTGGCAAATTAACAATGCTGACTGATTTTCTCCTTTTTATGTGGATGTAATTTTTGCGTTTGCTTATTTTTGACTTCTGCCAATGTCTTCAGGTGTCCTCATGGAGCAGGAAATGTTAGTCAGGATTAAGGAGCGATGTATTGTACATCATTCGGGACTGGGGCCCTTCGTGGTGCCGTGAGTGATTGGAGAAAGTGTTAAACGCTGGGTGTGGGGGTGGATGGAATTACTCAATAATGATCAGAAAATTAGAGCCATTATTGAGGGAGAGTAAACAGGCCTCTCTAAGTGTGAAAGGCCTCTATTCAGCCCCGACCAGGAGCAGGACTCCTTTCTTCCTTTCATGGATCCACCCATGGCCTCGAGAGCCCCGCTTTTGTTCCCTGAAATAACAGAGTGAATATATGGGGTCTCAGGGGTGGGGGTCCTGTTCCCAGTGCTTAGCATGGTATGGACTAAATCTACTGACTGTAAGGTACACTCCATGTTTTAACCATCCTTCATTTTCTACTTATTTCAATAGCCAATTTTTCTGGCTTCCCTCCATACTTACTTTTTAATCAGACTAACTTGTCTAATTAACTTGATACGCCTGTGTCGCTGAGATCAGAAATTCTGGCAGTGCGTGTTGAAAGTGTTTCTGTGTGTCTACAAGTGCACCTGGGTGTCTTTTTTTTTTTCTCCATCATCGTCACTTAAGAAATCCACAGCACTCCAGACTCCTGCGTCCTTAGAGGCGATAGTCAGGGGAAGGTGGGTGTAAACTAGGCGCTAATGCGAGCGCTTCCGCGTTTGTCGGCGCAAATATTCTAATTAATGGGAAACGGATAAATAAATAAACTCGGCATGTCTCCGAGCAGCTGAACGGCAAACGCGCCGCTCAGGCAGGGACAAAGAAATGAAGAGAGGGATTTACACTTTGAGCGAGCCGTTGGAGAGAATAAAGGACTGTGTTTCCTGTGTTTCTGTTCCCCCCCCCCCCCCCCCCCCCCCACATCACTTTGAGGAAATGTAGTTCACAGCTCTGCGCTTAGATTAGGGAGATTTGATTATAATAATAACCTAAACAGTGTTTTCTGTGGCTTTGATGATGAGAGTTGTGAAGTCTTTCATGCGAGTCCAGAATTTTGTATTCCGAATCGTTGACTTATATGATAAAAGCAGTTTTTGGACTTTTTTTTTTTTTTTTTGCATTTCATCACAGTTAATTTATTCAAACACACCTTTACTTATCTCAGCGTCATATTTTTCTTCAGTAGTTCATCCGTCTCCAGTCATTCTTCCTGTGAGGACACCCTCCAGGGCAGGGCACCGTCCAGCTCCGGGCTCCCACTCAAAGAAACTCACCAAAATCACCTGACACGTTCGCTCACTTTCTCCGTCTGTTTGCTTTTTTCGTACGGGCGGCCAGCTCCATTTCACAGGCATAATTCTGGATGGTAACATTCTCATTATTCCCGTCAACTGTCAGCGCTCAACTCTCTCGTCTATAATTTCAGACTCATTTGAATTCTTATTGGCAGCTCCGGTGCATAAATTTCATAAAAGATAGAAAAACAACACAGTTTTTTTTCCTCTCTCCCTGGTGAGCAATAGAAATATGGAAGAGATTAGGGGGAAAGAAGTGTATGAAATTGCGTTGTTTGTTTGGATTTATTTATCAGAATAACACATGTCCAAAATTATAGTTTAGTTTCACACATTTTATGTTTGCATCCTGAAAAAAAAGAAGTTACACCTCGACTTAAACCTCACAACAACAACACTGAGGTATCAGGGCACCAGTGTGTAAATGGCCTTACTGTATCATTTCATTGGATAGCTGTCCAGACAGGCCAATGAATAGAGTTGCCATGGACACGTAGCTTTTTTAAAAAAAATTTTTTTTGCTCAGTGCACCTTTCCTGGGTGATATCCAAGGAGTGTCAGCGACTGGCCTGGTTGGCACGGTGAGTGGCCATGCAGTGCTGGGCTGTTTCCGTGGCACTCCGGCCCACTGTGTGGGCAACCAGAGCATAGAGCTCTGCCAGAGGAATCCGCTCGGATCACTTTCACTCTATAGAGGGCATCCCCACACTTATGCAAATGGATAAGCAGATACCTATACAGCACAGCTGAGCGCACCCTGCACAAACAAAGTAACATCACAGGTAGCTGCTCCTTACTAATTGTATGTCAACATTAAGAGTTTTTACAGTCAGAGTGTGATTTCAGCTTTAAAGGAATCATTTATATTCCTTTGAGGGAAAAAAGGAGGATATTAGATTTTCTTGGCATTATGATATACTATTTCTGGATATATAAAACACTTGTCATTGGACGTGGACCAAGTGAGACATATGAACATGTCAAACGGTAATTTTAGAGCAGATTTTTCCCTTAATGTTATTCACACATTTTGTTAGGCTTAGTTCAGTCCAGGGGGGCTTACACGTGAGTTTTATCCTCTAAGAAGCTTTAAGTACCCTTTGAGATGGCAGCTCAGATATCACTTGTAATTTAAAAAGCAGGGGAGCCTGTGATATAAAAGACTCCTCTGCTGGGAAACGGAACAGCTCCAACCCTCGTGTCTTGTTGACATTGGCTTTACTCCTTCGTTATTTGGGGTTGCGGACATCTGCAGAAATCATAAATGTTTGCAAAATCAACCATTTCCCCTTTCAAATGTTTCTCTCTTTTGTGGTAACATGTGCATTAGCCACACAATGAGCTTGCACATTTGATAGAGGAAACAAAATATAGAAATGACCACAATGCATCGTTAGGAAGCAAATATTCGATGTTTAACGTTATTTTTTGCATGAAGTGATCGTGTCTTTTCACAGACAAATAAGTGTAGTCTGTTATCCCACATAGTGATGATGGTACTATGTGTTTGTCATTTAGAGAAGTCAGACTCCTTAAACCTCTTATAAAGACGACCCAATAACAAGATCCAAACACACTCATTTGGGATTTTGGATGGGTGGAGCTGTTAAAAAGTCCTGTCAACACAAGTCACAGATATAAAGCAGAAGTCTACTGTATTTAACAGCTGGGGTCTTTGAGACCCCGAACAGAAGTCAAGAAGTTTTCTCTAACAAACTTCTCAAACATGTCATCAGTTCAAAATCATGTGTATATGTAATTCTTACAGTATATAATAAGAAACAGTCTCTAAGTATCGTGTCATGAAGTATGTTTTTGAGCTGTTGAAGATGATCTGGAGTTTCCAGAACAACAAGGTGACATGAAACACTAAAATTAGGGAGTGACGGCCGTGAGAAGGTTCAGACAGAAAATGAAGTCACAGTTGAGAGTTGTTTTCTTCTCCATCCTCTGTCGCTACTCTACCCCTACATCCACCTGTAGCCTCTGATTGTTTTCTAGGGAGAAGGGTCTTTATCGTCACTCCCCAATCTTGCTCTGTGCAGTCATAAAGGTATACTATGGGGAGTGACAAGGTCAGATTCTAGACACCAATCAAGTACAGATAAGTGCAGTATAAGTTCTCTGTATTAACATACTAATACAAGCGTTGTATGCGAGTTGGCTGACTGAATTGTTATCGTTCACAAACACGAGCCTGCATCCCTTCCCCTTTCATTTTTCAAATGCATCTGTTTTTCCTCTTTAAAAGATTAAGCCTACATCCCCGGTGACTCTCTTTAAGTCCATAGGAGCGAAGTGTGTGTGAAGTATGTTTTTAGGTGTTGTTTGTGCGAGCACTCTAAGAGTGTATGTGTGCCTCCGCGCATATGCTCATGTGCACCATAGAAGCAGGCCGAGCAACAACAAACGCTTCCCGCAGCCGCGCATATGAGTGTCCTCTCCGGACTCAGCCAGCACCTGATCCCCCGTCACACCTGATGCCTGCGAGCCTTGTATGTACACATGAAGAGAAGCGACCGCATTTGCAAGCAAACACGCACAAAAATGTACACACACTGATTTGACCCAGCTGTCCTGTGGCAGGCATGGGACCTGGGATTAGACTGCGGGGTGCGCAGGCCTCAGAGAGGAGGTAAACCAGACCCCAACTGGGTCCTCTTCACTGGTCTTGACTGGGTGCAATCTGTCACTGCTAGAGTCGAAAGTTATAAAACCATATGTCTTGACATTTCATCAGAATCCTATTCTGCAAATAATTTGAGCTGAATAATAAAATTAGTAGCTATTTTCATTCACTCTGCTGTCCCTCTCAGCAGCAGCAGCAGCAGCAATGGAGCCGATCTACTCTCTCTCATTTGCCCTTTGTGTGGTAACATTTGATTGGTGTATTATTAGACGCAGACCACCCTGCTTCTGAGCCCTACTTGAGTTTCCATTCTTCTGCTGCTCAGCCTTAATTCGAGGCTCTCCTCCAGCAACCCAAACATTCAGGGGAGCACACACAGAGCATTAACGTAAAGACAGAAAGGGAGGAGTGGAGCGAGGCACAGTCGAAGCTCGGCTCCAGTGGAATGGTGATAGAGAAGGTAATCCAAGCCTCTGTGTTTATTTTAAGAGCTGATGATCTAGAGATGGCCATTAAAAGCAGAGGGCAAACAATTTAAGAGCAGTAAATTTGAATGGAGGAGAGGGGTGGAGGTGGGTGGGAATGAGGGAGGCAGGATATGGGTTCTTTCTGCCACACTTTCTATCCCAGCTCTCTCCCTCCACGCAGGAAAAAAATACTTGAGATGACAGTGAATTAGAGCAATCTGGCCTTCATTCTGCGGTTAGATTTTTATCTGCGGTTTTGGCCCTAAGAGCATCTCTGATCCCTGTTTTTTTTTTGTCTGCCTGCTCTTTTATTGTTGTTTCTGTTCTTTTCATCTGAGTTTATTTTTCCCTCTGGCCTGGCTGTAAAATGGACCCTAACGAGATACCATTCACACTGAAAAGCATCAGGATTGGTCCCATTATCCCCACCACCTTCATCCAGGGTAGTTTTCCTCCACCAGGACCTAAACATACAGGCTGATGTGATTTCTCCAAGTCCAAGTTTTTTTTTTGTTTTTTGATACATGCTCAGAATTTTTTTCTCTCTCTGATCGACTGGAAGATTTTGTCTTTGGGCATGGATTCAAACTACGCAATCCTGGCAGCTACATAGGGAAATCCTTATGATAAGAGCCACGATTATCCCAGTAAACTAAAGATGGCTTACACAGAGAGCTGCTGTTTCACCAAACTACAGGCCCAGTATGCAGAAAAATCTTCCGAGAATACACCATGATTGTTTACCCTGCATGACCGATGTCACGTTGAATATATAAACATCATTTGAGACACAAAACGGCCCTCGGTTCAGTTACACTTTCAAAATAGTCAGACATGGGCTACATATCAGTACATCAGTGATTCTGAACCGGGGGTGCTTGTTCCCCAGGGGGCACTTTGACAGTTACCTGAGTAGATGGTACATGGGTAAACAATTGTGAAGTAGCCTTATACCATGTGTTGAGAGTGTATGAAGGAAGTGAGCAAGAGTTAACTTGAATGTTTGAAACAGCTGAAAGTAATGAACAAAGCCATTCAAAGTTGGCTTAATGGATAAATGGTTGGAATAGGCCTAGCTAAAAGTAGGCTAATGATTATCAGCTCAAATAGTTAGCTTAAACTAATGCATAAAGTGTTGAAATAGTTTGTTAAAAGTAAAAGATAATCAGTGGAAATAGCTGAAAGTAATGGATACATGGTTGAAACAGCTAAAAGTAGGTTTATGGACAAACCGTTCAAATAATTAGCTTAAAGTCATGGAAAAATTGGATGAGATAGTCAGCTAAAAGTAATGGAGTGAAGGAAAAGTGCATAGCTAACGACTGGATAACTGGTGGAAACCGCTAAATGTAGGCTAATGACAAACAGCTCGGATAGTTAGCTTAAAGTCACGGATAACTGGTTAAAATATAGCTAAAGGTAGCTGGTAAAGAGTGAAAATGGCTAAAACAAATGGTTAAAACATATTTAAGTAGGATAATGGATGAAAATAGTTAGCTAAAAGTATTGGACAAACAGTGGAAACAGCTAACTAATGGATAAATGCTTGAAACAGCTAAACATAGGCTAATGAGAAAGCTGAAATAGTTAGCTTGAGGTAACGATCAACGGCTGAAAAAAGACTAGGAAGTAGATTAATGGGGAAATAGCTAATGATTGATCGATGGTTCAAAGCTAAACGTTTTTCATCCATTTATCAGTAACTTTTTGCTTTTAGATAAATGGAAAATAACTAAAAGTAAAATGGATAAACGGATGAAATAAATGGTGATATTCATGAAGGAGCAGTTCATCTGACAGGGTTGTGGGCGTACTTCTGACAAAAGAGGGTGATGCTCTACATCTTCATCACCTTGCCAAATAGTTTTCTGCAGCTGTTGATTGATGTTGATTGTGGCTGTCTTCTTGGCACTGTAGCGTTTTCTTTTTTTTTGGGCTCACATTTTTTCACTGTGCTTTGCTGGAGCTGCTGTCCCAGTGAGACACATTTGATATGTTACCCAAAACCCAACTTACAAAAAATTGTGGTTCCCCTCTTCTAAACTCTCGCCCATCTCCTTTTCACTGGGCTTTAGATGTGTGATGAAGTAATCCCGACATATTTTATATCCTAATGCAAAACAAACACAGCCAAATTACACACATTCTTCCCCCCGTACCGATTCGTGGAAGTTGTTAACCAAATAAAGCTCCTTTTTCTCTTTCTCTCTTTCCATCTCACTTGTGCTCTCAGTGGATCTGTCCTGGCTAGAACTCTTTTCTGAAATAGCCTCAAGCACAGAGACTCTTTTGTGGTGAGGCGGTTTTTTTTTTTCCTACAAGGTGTTTGTGAAAAAGAACAGGATTTTCTCTCCTGGGCTCAGGTCCCTCCATCGCTCCGCTGCTGCCTGTCTGGCTTTCTTTGTCCAGGTCTGCTCTGGTAAACAGCCGTGTCCTACACACACTGTTTATCACACTCTGGGGTGAAACTTTGCTGATTTCATTTTTGGACCTGTTGAAGTTTTACTTGGAATATATTTTAACTTTTCCTTGGCATCACTCATTATAAGCTCCTGTTTCTTTTTCTGTTTATGTAGCTGAACAACTTTCCCTGAACATATGTGTCGATGACATTTTATGTAATGAATACTGCTTGAAGGCCAATCTCTGTCCTGTTTACACCGGCTTGCTAGCCTACTGCTCTGTCCACATGAACGAGATGATACTACGGACAGAAATCCGTAACATCCATTCATTGTGAAGTCAGTCAATGCATACGAGGACAGAGGTTCAGCCCCAGCTAATGCAAAATGTATGAACTAGCTGTAAAAAGTTAATCCTACACCACACAGCACAGTAGAGAGCTGCTGTTGGGCCGTTTTATACGGGCGGAAACTTCCACGCTTGTTGAATTTGGCCACACCCCAATTAGTGATGTCACAGCCGATGTTTGCCTTTGAGAGCTGATGGAAAACACCTGCCATGACCGCAATTTTGAATTAAAGTGAGACTGTGCCTATGTTGAAATCTCTCCCTCATCCCCTCATACTCCACGCCCCTGTAGTGAGCAGGAAATTAGGATTTTGGACACATCATCATTTCGGGTCATCACTGACAGCCGCTGATCGCATCAAACGGTAACTTTTTACTCATGTGGCACGTTGTTTCTCCACGACACTTCTTTTTTCGTTCCTCAGTTGAACTTTTCAGGGCAATGTACAGTGGATACATTTACGCAATCAGCATTCAGGCACCTAAATAGAATGGCTGACAGTAGATATAGTGCATTACAGTATCCTGAACATCATAAAAACACATGTCTCACTGGGCTACTGGTGGTGGCTAATGTCAGCAAACTTGATAGATATTGCCGTGCAGCACACATAACTTAGTTTGCTGCCATATAGTCCCAGTTAAAGTTAATGAGAGATGGGACAGATTTAATAGACTGATGCATGTCTGACCAAGCTGTCAGTCATGGCTGAGAGCATTGCTGCAGCAGTTTTCTATCTAATGTGATTCATCTTGTAATGGACACATCAAGAAGATGCAATCTGCACTTTAATGTTTGTCATATACTTGAGCTGATCACCACCGTTTAGGCATATGGCTTTGACATGAGTGTACCTGCAGGTACCTGCGTACAATGTGTGCACCTAGGGGGTTAAAGATGATATCCACGTGGATGCAGATCTGGGCTGACTGGTGGCCAGCACCGGAATATTTTCCTTGAGAACTTCCTCGAGGAGGTAACAATATTTTTTGGGATAAGATTGAAGTAGAAAAAGCAGGAACGGGGATACGCTCTATTAGTTTCTCTCAGAAATCTCAGTCTTTTTTGTTGTTTTTTTGTTCAGATCTCACTTCACATCCTGATATATGCCCTCACCGTTCAAGTGCACTCAACTGGGATCAGGGCTTTGAAAGGTGTACCAAGAAAAACCTTCGAGATCAACAGTTGATTAAATGGATGAGAAAGAAAAGAGCATCTCTGCTACACAGAACTTGATCTACTTTTCCAAAATTCTGTTGAACTTTTCTTTAAATTTGTTGTGAAATTCGAGACACTTTAACCTCTGGGAAACATCTGTCTTTAGTTAAACCGCTCACAAATACAAAAACATTCGTCACAAATACAAAAACATTCATCACAAATAGACATTGCTTCATTTTCTGTACAACATACGATACAAGCAACTCTATTTGTACTTTGTGCCATAACAGTAAAATGTACCTACGTTCCCTGAGCGAGTGGAGAGCGCAGTGTAGTCTGAATTAAAGGCTGCATGTGTGCACTCTGTGCCTTCTGAGTGTTGCTTTGTGGCTTGTATGATGTACTTTGCATGTGTCCATATTGAGAATAATATTACTCGGTTAACTAAGCCATTTTTTAGCACTGACAGAAGGGCGCACACGCGTTCACAAACACACACACTCCCTCACTCAGGCGGACATGTGTTCAGCACAGCCTGTCATTACAGCAGCCTTGATGTGGTCACTGGGTGGCACTGAGGCTTCTTATTATTGTCGTTTTTATGACAACTTTCACTCTCTTGCCCTACACTCCCCCTTTCCTCCCTCCCTCCCTCCCTCTCGTCTTGTGTACCCTGCCTCTCTCCCCCCCCTTCTTTCCATTCCATCCCTCCTCCCGCTGTCTCCCACCTCGTCCAAACCCACATCCATTTCTCTTGCTGTTGCAATGGGACGCCTGTTTGTTTTTAGTGTGTAAACCATCCTGACACACATCCCCAGGGCAAAGGGCGGATATAGGAGCGTTTTTTGGTGAAGGGGGGGGAGTTGGGGCAGTAGACAGTTTGGTCTCCATTTGCAGAGGTATGAGCTGGGAGATGGAGCCGGTCCAGGCGTTGTTCCCAGCGTTGTCGATTGTGGCTGACAGTTATTGTTTTTTGGTTTTTCGAATAATAGGGTTGGTAACTGCAGGGTGACATCCAACCATGACCCGCTGATGAGTGTGCTCTGCATATGTTTATATGTCGAGGCCTGTGTTCTAACACGTCAGTTCAAAAGAGGACTAGTTTACCCAGCGGCGGGTGATACGTTTGCTAGAACATTCCCCTTTTTGCCTTCTACCTCTCTACCTCTCCGCCTGTCACTGCACTATTTTGCTTTGAGGATTTATGACATCATGATTTGTTTATCATAGCTCATAATTTATTATCCTCCTGACCGAAGTTGGATATACCGGACCGAGTGGAAGCAGGCTCGCTCCCTCAGGGCAAGTGGATACAGTATGGGGTGATTGGGTTTATGTTGCTGTAACAGAGACCTCTCTGTTAGAGCGGCGGTCTAACATGTACATTTGAGAATGTTAAAAAAAGAAAAATTAACTTTGTGTTTACTGGAGTTGGTGAGACACTCGTTTAAGGTGACAGTGTCAGATAATTCAATAAAAAGAACCCTTATGTGCAGGGAGATTGAGGTTGCGAGTGCACACACACACACACCTGCACACACACATGCAGAATGTTTTGCATGTCGGCACCTTAATTAACGAGGTCTTTGGGAGTTTGGGCCCCGCGGCAGGGTTGGGTAAATGAGTGAAGCAAGTCACCTCGAGACGGCAACAGGTAAATCCTGTTTAGATCAGCCCCAAGGCACTACTTGTTCTTTAATTTGGCTACGAACACCCTCCTCCTTCCCCTCTCTCAGCCTAATCACCTCCGCACCTCCTCCTAATCTTGTGCATGCACCGTCTCTTAATTTCTTAACTTGCCACATTCTGTCTTTATCTTTGTCCTCTTACTGCTTAACTTAGACTCTGCTTATCGTGCACACAGTTAAGTGCGGCGTGCACGCTTCGCTGTTCCCCGTCATGTTAAACAGCCTGCTATAGGGCGATGAAGGTGACGAATCTGGAGCAGTAGGGCAAGGTGACACTGACACTGTTATGCCAACATACAGCAACTCAGTCTGTATAGTCAATGAGCTGTGTTCAGGCATCAGACAAGGTGTCATATTCAGTTAGAGAGTATGAAATTGAGAGATACATAAATATACTCTGATATGGGTAGGGCTGGAGTGAGATGGAATCAGGCTCTTCTCTCGACCGGGCAGTTAGCATGAGTCTGTAATTAGCACCTCTAACTTTGTTAGCGCCTAATTTCATTTTCTTTGGAGGCCCCATGACTCGCCCTACTAACAATGCTTTGGAGCAAAAGGTACAGCTCACATGGGTCACTGCCGACTCGCAGCCTACTGGCCCTGACTTCCTGTTCCACTTGGAGCAGCGGTGGGGAATTTCAACACACTTCTTCCATCTTCTCATCTTCACTGTGCCGGCATTAATAACTGTAGCTTTGAACCTTATTCTGAGCTGTACTCGTTCCAATGTCTTTGATATCTGAGTATAATTGTAGAGTTGAATGATTTGATTTTCTTGTTAACATTAAGAAAAGCAGGTGATGCTTTGTAGCTGTACTAATACAATTCACATTTGCAGAAATAACATAAATTATGAGCCATATTTCCAACGCTGTTCCATGAACTATAACTATGGCAGACTTTCTTTGAAAAATGCCAGTGATCATCATTTTAGAAAATTTACAGGAGTCATATTTCAGAAGTTGATCTGCTGTGGCAGCTGCAGTGTGGCCTGCATTTTTCATTACATGTGCCTTTAGAAATCAGCCAAGCACCAATAGGATTTCATCGTTCCTTCCTGATCCATCTGTGCTCCTGGTGTGAGTATAACTTACAGTAGCTTGGAGGGTCTCCTGAGGTCAGGGAGCTGAAAATCACAAAGACATGTGGAATGCTGAAAGTTGGCCAATACAAACAGGCAGGCCTGGCTCTCCATCCGTGCAGAGCTCAACAACTACCAGCTAGCCTACCACCATCTTCCTGCTGTAGCCCAGGGAAGAACCAGGCGCTGCATGGATGTGATCTTTGGCCACTAGGGGGAAGAAATCATCAAAAACAAAACCCACAAAGCCTACAGTCGGCTTATTAAGTGCTCAAAACATTTAAAGGGGCGATTATATTTTTATATTGACAATGGATCACCTGACTTCTTTGTTCAGTAAATAGAGTGCTTCGTTTTCACGAGGCCACGGAGAATTATTACCAGACTGTGGCTCCACTCTTAAGAGATTTTAGTGTCTTTCAGCTCATTGTTTTGGTTTTACAGCCTACAACTACTGTTTTTGTTCATTCTGTTCACCAAGCTCTGAAAACCTCCTGTACACTACCTACTCAGCACTAAGAAGTAGACTAGGGATAGATCTATTAAACAGCATTTTTCCGATTAACAGTATCGTTTGTTTTTGTGTCTGATTGGTGATAAAATAAATTAATGTAAAAAATACACTACATCATTCTCCTTCTGTAGTCACCACCACTATCTGATTGGTTACATGTCACGAGTCATGGCCTATCAACGTTGAATAATCTGAATCTGCAGAGTAGCTAGTACCAATCACCATCAATGGTTATTCTAACTTTTGCGATTTTTGACTGCAAATATCAGTTCCAAATATCGGTTATCAGTTTCCTTGACAACTAATAATCTGTATCGCTATCGGCACTGAAAACATTATATTGGTCGATCCCGACAGTGGACCGTGGCTAGCTTGTGAATCTATTGTCGCATTTAGCAGCGATTGAGCCAAATATTTCCCTTGGTAGAAGCTGAAAACAGAGCTAAAGGAGAGTGAATATTGGACTTTAAATGTCTCTCTTTGTCATATCCTCTTTGAAGGATATATGTCGATGTTGTTTTGTAAACGTGTTTCTGCTGCCTCCAGTGGCCAAAAAATTAT